>NW_006922077.1:713608-718874 GCF_000298275.1 Orycteropus afer afer | reverse complement strand
AACTACTCGGTCCCTCTGGGTAGCTGGCTGTGACCAAGTAATGACCAAAACCTTGCCCCTTGTCAGCTCTACTATACAGGTAAAGGTCTTTTTTTTAAAAAAAAAAACTTTATTGTGATTCAATGGAAGTTTACAGAGCAAATTAGTTTTCCATGCAACAATTCATACATATTTTGTTTCATGACATTGATTGCAATCACTACACTATAATAGCACTCTTCTCACTTCCTCCCTGTATTTGCTGTTTCCATTAACCCTTCTTTCCTATCCCTTCCTGCCTTCTGAGCTTTATTGTTGCCCTTTCAATCTCATATGGTTGATTGTTCTGACTGTGTACCTCCCTGTTGTTACTATTCATTTTATAGGCCTGTCTATTGTTCAGCTGAAAATTAAGCCACAGCGGTGAATTCAGTTCCAGACTTGAAGGGTGTCTAAGGGCTCTGGTAAAGATTATATTAAATAAAACTTAACTGATTTGTACATAAGAATTTGATGCTTTGTAAGTTCAGATACGTGGTGTAGTAAATTACTTAGTGTGGCTTTTCTATCCATAAGTCTTTGTAAACTCCAGGGTGGGATTTGCTATGAGCATCTGAGGAGCTCCTGATTGCTGAAGTTGTCCACCTGGAGTACTTCTGTTGGGAGTGGCGCAAAACAATGTTCTGGGAGGTTCCCACTCTCTCTTAGGTGTTTAGGATTCTGATGTTATGATTGGTTAGTTTGCCCACTCTGCCGGGCTCAAAAAGAGACCTAGAAGCAGAACTCTCTCTCTCTGACTGCTGGTTGAGGAAGACGTGCTGCTGAAAGAGACACTCGCTCCTGAAAGAGACACGTGCTACTGGGAAAGAGATGCAAGAGACACGCATTGCTGAGTAACACACCACTGAGGGACATGCACTGCTGGGGGAGAGACTGTGAGAGACTTAGCTGAGAGACGATGGGCTGGGAGAGAGACTGAGCATTTTTCCTGAACTTGAATTGTAGCCTGGTGCTTCCCTAATAAACTCCATAATCTGTGAGTTCTATGTGGCCACTGCAGCAAATTATCGAACCCAGGAGAGAGGCGGTGGTGCTTTGGGAGGAACAGTTGGTGAAAGGGCTGGAGGGAGGCAGCATGTCTGGCCTTGCAGTAGTAGGCCTTGGGCTATTGATGGTGATTCTGCCTTCCTCTTGTGGGATTAGAGGAGGTCAGAACATATGGCCTCCCTGCCCTTTTTGCAAGATATTTAATAGGAATTTGTACTTTAGAAACCATTACTTGGCATCTATATTGGTAAGGAAGAAGTAAAACTAGGCCTATTTGCAGATAATATGATAAAATACATAACAAATCTCAGAGATTCCATAATAAAGCTACTGGAACTAAAAGAAGGCTTCAGCAAAGTGGCAAAGGGGACAAAGTCAACATACAAAAATCAGTTGGATTTCTCTAATAAAGAGAACTCACAAAGGAAATCAGGAAAACATACCACTTACAAAAGCCACCAAAAACATGAAACACTTAGGAATGAACCTAACCAGGGATATAAGACTTATACAAAGAAAACTACAAACCACTAGTGCAAGAAACCAAAAGAGACTTACATAAATGGAAGAGTATACCATACGCATAGACCGAAGACTTAACATTGTGAAAATGTCAATACTACCCAAAGTGATCTATATGTATAATGCAATCCTGATCCAGCTTCTATCAACATTCTCTAAAGAGATGGAAAAACTAATCACCAACTTTATATGGAAAGGAAAGAGACTCTGGACAAGCAAAACATTACTGAAGAAGAATAAAGTAGGAAACCTCACAGTTCCCAGTCTCAGAACATGTGTATAATCATAGTAGTCAAAACAACCTGGTATTGGTACAACGATGGACATATAGGCCAATGGAAAAGAATTGAGGACCCAGAAATAGATTCATCCACCAGAAGTAGATCTATGGACAGCTGATCTTTGACAAAGGGCCAAAATACATTAAATGGGGAAGAGATAGTCTCTTTAACAAATGGTGCTAGCAAAACTGGAAATCCATTTTCAGAAAAATGAAACAAAATCCATACCCCACACCATATAAGAAAACTAACTCAAAGACCTAAATGTAAAACTTAAAACTATAAAGATCATGGAAGAAAAACTAGAGACAAACTTAGGGGCCTCAATTTATGGCATGAATGGTCTTATCAAACATAATAAAAAATTTACAAACAGCAGAAGATATATGAGATGACTGGGACCTTCCAAAACTTAAACACTATGTGCATCAAAAGACTTCTCCAAAAGAACAAAAAGAGAACATACAGGCTGGGGGAAAAATTTGGCAACAACATATTGGACAGGGGACTAATCTCTACAATTTATATAAAACTTTAATATCTGAACAGCAAAAAGATAATCCCGTGAAAAAAATAGGCAGAGGACATGAACAGGCACATCACCAAAGAAGACATTCAGGCAACCAACAAGTATATGAAGAGATGCTTGCTATCATTAGTCATTACCAAAACCAAACCAAACACTGCCGTCGAGCAGTTTCTGACTCATAGCAATTCCCCCTTGGGTTTCTGAGGCAATATCTCTACGAAAGTAGATTGCCCAATCTTCTTTCTGAGGAGTGGCTGGTGGGTTTGAACTGCCAGCCTTCTGGTTAGCAGTCAAATGTTTTAGGCACTATGTCACCAGCAAATCAAAACTGCAGTGACATAGCATCTCACCCCCGCACTACTAGTAATGTTAGAAAATAAATAAATAAAATAAAAATAAATTCTGGTGAGGGTATGGAGAGGCTGGAACTCTCATACACTGCTGTGGGACTGTAAAATGGTACAACCACTGTGGAAAAAGATATAGCGCTTCCTTAACAAGTTAGAAATAGAAATACCATTTGATCCAGCAATCCCATTGCTAGGTATATATCCTAGATACATAAATAGATTTATGCACACTCATGCTCATCACAGGAGCTCTGGTGGCTCAGTGCCTAAGGCATTTGACTGCTAACCAGAAGGCTGATTGTTCAAACCCACCAGCTACTCCTTGGAAAGAAGATTGAGCAATCTATTTCCATAAAGATACTGCCTTGGAAACCCAAGAAGGGGTCACTATGAGTTGGATCTGACTCTAGGGCAGTGAGTTAGGTGTTTTTTTTTTTTTTTTTTTTTATGCTCATCACAGCATCATTCACAATAGCAAAAAGATGGAACCAACCTAAGTGCCCGTCAACAGATGAATGGAAAAGCAAACTATTGTACATACACACAATGGAATATTGGGCAAAGTTAAAGAATAATGATGAATCCATAAATAATCTCATAACATGGATGAACCTGGAGGACATTATGCTGCGTGAAGTAAGTTAATCACAAAAGGAGAAATATTGTATGAAACCACTATTATAAAAAGTCAAGAAAAGATTTACACACAGAAAGAAACATTCTTTGATGTTACCAGGGATGGAGGGGAAAGGAAAGGAAATCACTAACTAGATAATAGACATGTATTAACTCGGGTGCAGGGAAAGGCAATTCACAATAAGGAGAAGGTCAGCACAACATGACAAAGGCCAAGAAAGACATTGGGAGATAGATAAAAGGCAACAATAGTAAATACTATTATGTATACAATCCTGCAATAACAATAATAACAAACAATGATTTATGAGTGGATACATAGTAGATATGTAAGCTGAACATACGTGAGATGATGTATGGGGGTACATCACAAGCATATACAGATTTGGCAGAGGATATTTCCACATATGTATTTGTATGTTTTGGAAATATATGAAGGTTTATAGTATACAGGGGTGGTGGTGGGGGAATTTATACAAACTTCTTAACTGTAACCAAACACCTTGAGGGATTGAGTCACTGGGTTAGAGGTCTTAGTACCATAGTCTCAGGGGACATCTAGGTCAACTGGCATAATGTAGTCCATAAAGACAATGGACATCCTACTTTGGTGAGTAGCAACTGAGGTCTTAAAAACTTCTAAGAGACCATCTGTGATACAGCTGTTGGTTTCTTCCTGTCCAGAGCAAAGAATAATGAAGAAAATAAGACTCAAAGAAACAATTAGTCCAAAGGACTAATGGACTACATGAACCACAGCCTCCACTAGCCTGAGAACAAGATGGAACCCACCATCTAGGTAGTTACCACCACTGATTGCTCTGATTCAGATCGCAATAGAAGGTCCTAGATAAAGTGGGAGGAAAATGTAGAACAAAATTCAAAATCATAAAATGGCCAGAGTTTCTGGTCTGATAGAGACTGGTGGAATCCCTGAAAGTTTGGCCCTTAGACACCCTTCGAACCTGGAACTAAACCCCCTCCCAGAGATTACCTTTCAACGAAAAACAGGCAGGCCTATACAGTGAATAATTACACCCATAAGGAATGTGCTGCTCAGAATAATCAGCCATGAAACCAAAAGGGCAGCCCTTGTCCAAAAACAAAGTTCAGAAGGCAAGAAGGAACAGGAAAGATGGGCAAATTGAAAAGGGGAACCAAAGGAGGAAGTGGGAAAAGTACTGTTATATTGAGGAGATTGCAACTAACGTCATTAAACAATATGTGTATAAGTTATTGAATGGGAAACCAATTTGCTCTCCAAATTTTCACCCAAACAACAATAAAGTGTTAAAAAAAATTGCTAAGGAGAGATTATTTATTTGCTTTTTAAATTTGCAGTTTCCTGGATTTTTAGTGGTTTGATAAAAGTTTATTGTGACATTTATTGGGCCCTGTGAGTCCCTGTGCTAGTTTGTGGGGATACAATTCTGAATACACTGTGGAACTTTTACTTTTTTTTAAGGAAGCTATTAAGTCATGTAAATCACTAAGCACTGTTTGCCACCAGAGCTCCCACTGTTGTTGTTAGCTGCCACCAAATTAGCCTGGCTCATGGTGACCCTATGCATTTTTGTGATCCACAGGGTTTTCATTGGCTGATTTTTCTGTAGTAGATCACTAGGTCTTTCTTTCTAGTCTTCATCTGGAATTTCTACTGAAACCTGTTCAGCATCATAGCAATATGCAAGCCATCACTGACAGGTGGTGGCCATGCATGAGGTTCATTGGCTGGGAATCGAACCTGGGTCTCTCTTATGACAGGCAAGAATTGTACCACTGAACAACTGAACCACCACTGTCCACTAGTTAAGTGTTGTTGTTGTGCCGTCAAGTTGGTCCCGACTCATGGTGACCCCTCCTTGGGTTTCCGAGGCAGTATCACTACGGAAGTAGATTGCCCAACCTTCCTTCCAAGGAGT
>NW_006922077.1:699805-712908 GCF_000298275.1 Orycteropus afer afer | reverse complement strand
ATGTCTGGCCTTGCAGTAATAGGCCTTGGGCTATTGATAGTGATTCTGTCTTCCTCTTGTGGGATTAGAGGAGGTCAGAACATGTGGCCTCCTTGTCCTTCAAGCAGAGGGGTAGGGAGGCTTATGATGGAACTGGCTTTTGAAGAAGACTATCATACTGTTTCAAGAAGGCGGGCAGTGGGGAGCAAGTATCTGCAAGGACTTGGGAACATGAAAGATACATGGTGAATTTAGGGTGCTTTCAATTTTGCAGGGATACATTTCCTCATGTAAAGTCAATATGGATCACTTGATAAGGGAAGAAAATTTGTCCATAAACTAGTGATTTTAAAAATGTGGGTCATGAAATCAATTTAGAAATTGGGACTAGTATTGTTTCTTAAATAGGATAGAAAATAGCAGAACTTGATGCTTTGTTGTTGCTGTTGTTATGTGCCGTCGAGTCGGCCCCGACTCATAGTGACCCCTCCTTGGGTTTCCGAGGCAATTATCACTACGGAAGTAGGATTGCCCAAACTTGATGCTTAGTAAGGGTAAATGTGTTCTGTGATAATTTTCCTTCAGTTACATAGTTACATATACGTATGTGTGTATATATATATATATATATATAGGAGCTCTGGTAGCATAGTGGCTAAGACACTTGACTGCTAACCAGAAGGCTGGGGGTTCAAACCCACCAGCCACCCCTCGGAAGGAAGATGGGGCAATCTACTTCCGTAGTGATACTGCCTCGGAAACCCAAGGAGGGGTCGCTATGAGTCAGGTCTGACTCCACGGCAAATAACAACAACATATATACACACACACACACACACACATATGTATATGAGTTCAAGGTTAGAATGTAAGATATATTCCTTATACTGGTTTACAGGAAAAAAGGTTTGAATAAACCACTGAATGACTGAGGCATCACATACTCTCCTTCTGGTCTTATATGTGGGCTGTTGTTGTTGTTAGTTGTTTGCTGTAACATGTGGGCTAGGTGGGTTTTATGGGTTGAATTATATTCCTCCCAAATATGTGTTATATATCCTAACTCTTATACCTGTGCATGTCATCACATTTGGGAATAAGTTTTCTCTGTTATGTTAATGAGGTCATTTAAGTGTGGGTGTGTCTTAAACATATCACTTTTTTTTTTTTAATTTTGTTGTGATTTGGGTGAAAGTTTACAGAGCAAATTCATCTTCCATACAGCAGTTCACATACACTTTGTTTCATGACATTGACTGTAATCTCCCACAATGCAACAGCTCTCCTCCCATTTCCTCCCCATAGCCACCTCCTCCATGTGTCCTTCCCTCCCATGTACTCCTGCCCCCCAAGCTGTCTCCCTGTGTATACACAGCCTTTCTATTCTCCCATGATTGATTTCTCCAAGGTGTGTATCTACCTAATGTAAATGTTCAGCTCATATGCCTGTCTTTTGTTTGGCTGGAAGCCACAGGAGTGGCTTCAATTCCAGACCTGAAGGGAAGCTAGGGGCCATAGTCTCAGGGGTTCCACCAGGCTCTATCAGACCAGAAAATCTGGAGCCTTTTATTTTATTTTATTTTTTATGATTTTGAGTTTTGTTCCACATTGTTCTCCCACTCTATCCAGGATCTCCTACATAGCTCCCCCTCAGAGTGGTTGGCAGTGGTAGCCAGGCACCATCTAGTTCTTCTGGTCTCATCATTGTATTAAACCAGTCACTTTTGAGATATAAAAGAGTAGATTAGGCCTAGAAGTAGACATACTATGTTGTTGTTGTTTGCCCTTGAGTCGACCTGACTCATAGCGACCCCTCCTTGGGTTTCCGAGGCAGTATCACTACGGAAGTAGATTGCCCAACCTTCCTTCTGAGGAGTGGCTGGTGGGTTTGAACCACCAGCCTTCTGGTTAGCAGTCAAGTGCCTTAGGCACTATGCCACCAGAGCTGCTAGACATACTATAGGGGACATGATTTGAAGACAGTGGAGGAAAACCAGTCTACAAGCCCAGGAACTCCAACGATGGCCAGCTAGAGAAGCTGAGAAGATTTTCCCCATAGAGTGGACAGAGAGAGGCTTCCACTAGAGCTGGTGCCCTGAATTCCAATTACTAGCTTCCTAACTGTGAATAAATAAATTTGTTTGTTAAAGCAACCACTTGTGGTGTTTCTGTTATCGCAGCACTGGAAACTAAAACCATGGGGTAGGAGGATTGGTGGCACAGTGCCTAAGGCATTTGACTGCTAACCAAAAGGTTGGCAGTTCAAAGCCATCAGCCACTCCACGGAAGGCAGACCGGGCAATCTATTTCTGTAAAGATTAACCATCTCGGAAACACAATGGAGGTCGTTATGAGTTGGAATCAACTTGATAGCAGTGGGTTTGATTTGGTTTGATATTTTCCCAATGGGCCCTTGTAGCTTATGGTGTAGTAAATTAGCCCCTGGCTTTCTATTCTACTCCTGAGGCTATATAATTATTTATTTGGCATTTCTTTTCTCCTGCCTATGATTCCTTCCTAATGTATACATACCAAAGATTCTAGGGATCTGGATGTGAATTATTTCAGAACTGGCCATTTCCCTTCCTAGGCTCAGAGCCCGTGTGTTAGTTTCTTATTGTCCACTAGGTGGTACTGTGAGGGGCCAATGTTTATAAGTTATCCAGTCCCTGGACTCTAGCTTGTTTGAAAATACTCCACCATAAAATCTTTTCTCTCTAGGATCCCAGACATTCCAGGAGGGGGCATATAGATCTCTGTTCCTAACTATAATCTAGACCTTGAAATTGAGTATAAATAATCTAGGATGGAGTGGGTACAATTTTGTGTCAGTATTACCATCTCTCAAAGATCAGGAATGTTTTCCACTCTGTTCTGGAGATCAGAGAAGATGCTAAACTGTAGTGGAAGGGATGGAGGTTATATCCCAAGAGGAACAACTGGCTGAGTGGAATAAAAGAATTAGCTGAGAAGGGAGGAAAGAGGATGTGGTAAAGAATCTTTGCCTTGGGAAAGCAGTAAGTCATAGAATTTGATTAAATCCAGCAAACATTTTTCAAGAGCCTTAAATAGGCTAGGGAAAGACAAGGTTGAATTAGCTTTTGATGCCTCCTTTCTAGAAGCTCACATTCTAGCCAGAGAGATGGAATCATATCAATTTATTAGAATATAGTGTCAAGTGCTGTAGAGGTATGGGAGCTAGGGGCAACGGGAAAGGAAAGATTCATTCTGATGGGAGGGTCAGGGAGGCTTTGCAGAGGAGATAACATCTGATCAATAGGAGTTCTTCAAGTAGAGCAGGAAGGGAGGATGATCCTGACCAAAGGGACGTGTAAAATATAAAAGAGAGAAAGCAACACTGTGTGTCTGGGGAAAGTCATTCAGGCCAGGGTGGCTAGATCAGGAAAATGAGCTTGGGATCAGACGCCAAAGGATCTTACATGTCTTGCTAAGGAGTTTGGACTTCATCCTCTACTGGGGAGCCTGAAAAGACTGACCTGGCCAGATCTCTGTTTTGAAATAATTAGAATGAAAAAGTATGAAGGCAGAGACAATGATTATAAGGGAAAATGACCAAAGGAAACATCTGTTGCCAAGGGCCCAGGCCCATGGAGATGGGAGTCATCCAGTCCAAACATCCTCAAAATACCCACTCCAGTAACAGGAGCACCTGTTGATTCTCCCTAGGCCCATCACCCTATGAACATCAATTTTTCTGCTGAAAAATATTACTTGAAAGGCAGGGAAAAAGGTAGAGAGCAGGAGTCCCATTTCTAGTTACTAATCCAAGCAAATGAGCCAAAACTATAGAACAGTGACAAGGACTATAAGTCTTGGGAGATATAAATGAATTTTTTATACCCAATGTTGTGTAGGATTTTATTTTAGAAATTAAAAGAGAGATACCCAGCTTTGACATGCATGAACTCATTTGTTTACTGTAAGGGGATCATGGCAAGACATATAAGTAAGACCACACAACATTCATTTAGAACCAGAGGATCAAAAATAACAATTATAATTACAATATTGTTGCACAAAGGGCATGAGGGTGGCAACAACTGACTTCCTCTAACTTCACAAGGGGGAGAGAAAATCGCCATCAGCAGCTTAAGACTGATTCTTATGAGGCCAGACATACTACCACTCTCCAACCCTTTTACCAATTCTGACACCAACCATCCCTCTCACGGAGCTTGCTCCTTACTCTGCTGGGTTCAGTAATTTGCTGCAATGGCCACATAGAACTCACAGATAACACTCATGATTATGGGGTTTATTAGGGAAGTAACAGGAACACACTCAGGACACAATTCTATCAGGACAGCTTCCCATCTGCCATGCCTGAGACACAGACCCTTGGCCTTTAGCCTGGCCTCTACGCAGCTTGGACAAATGTTGCAAAGCTCTTTTAACTCTGTGGATAGTGACATCCTTCTTCGCCAGCAAACCTTCTGCCCAAAGGCACTCCTCTCTCTCTCTCTGTGGGCTAGGCAAGCCCGCCAGCTCTGTCTCATGATGGTTTCTCTTCTCCTGCTCTCTTGCGGCCATCTCTCTGCCGCCTCTCAAGGCAGTGATCTTGGGTCCAAGGACACATTCCACTCTCAGCTCTTCTGTCTTGATGGTAGTGAGATCTCCTTTTCTGCCTCTGGGAGGCCTCATTTTAAGCCTAAATGGCAAAATGGCAGTAGAATGGCAAAACTGACCAATCCCCACATTATAGTTCCATATACATTATTTGCATAGTCCCTTTCCCACAAGGGCGCCATGAACCTTATTTACAATACTAACAAGCTATCCACTCTGCTGTGCATGGGGTCGCTATGAGTCGGAAACGACTGGACGGCACTTAACAACAACAACAACAACATCCAGTCCCCATGGTAATCACAAGTGCTTATATTTGCATAGTTCTACCAATCATCTGGTGGGAGTCATAAAGATCATGGCTACTTCTAACCATACCAATTAATTCACTGTACCACAGTTATTCAATGGTTAGAGTCCAAATCTTTAGACTTCAGGTGCTTATCTTTAATGAGAGGTCTTGAGAGGAAAGTTTAACCAAATCTTAAACTTCACAGAAGTCCCTTGTGGTGGTTAAGTTTGTGCATCACCTTGGCTGGGCCTGGCTGAGTGACTGGGCAGCTGAATGTAGTTATTCCCCATGGTGAAATTGGTAATAAACTCCATAGTGGAATCTATAGGAGCAGCTGAGTAGCTGCTTTGGGTATGTGGTCTGCTTCCTGTATATAAGAAACAGCTTTGGGAATGGTCTCTAGGTTATGGCATGCTTGGACCCTGCATGTAGTCATGTCGTTGTTCAGTAGCCTGCCATGCTTTGCCGAGTGAAATAAGTTAATCACAGAAGGACAAATATTGTATTAGTCCACTATTGTAAAAAGTCAAGGAAAGATTTATACATAGAAGGAAACTTTCTTTGTTGGTTACCAGGGATGAGAGGTGAGGGAGGCTAAATTCCTAGATGGGTTGAGGGAAAAAAAAAAAAAAAAAAATATATATATATCAAAGATTATTAGTGGTTACCACAGGTAGGAGGGAGGGGGGAAAGGAGATTTTGTTTGTGGGATCTTGTATTTATGCTAATGGTGGTGGAATATTTTGGAAAAGGGTGGCAATAATGGTGGCACTTCTAACCATATATGAAAAATGCCATCAATGTCCCTGATTTGTAAATGGGGAAATTGTTATGTTGGAAAATATTTTGTTGTGCATGTTTTCACCACAGTAAGAGTAAAAAAAATAAAAAATTCAGAGGACTAATGGACCATGTGAACTTCAGCCTCCACAACCTTGAAACCAAAAGAATTAGATGGTGTCCAGCAACCACTACCAACCACTCTGAAAAGCATCACAATAGATGTTCCTGGAGATAATGGGGAAAAAATGTGGAACAAAAGTCAAAAGAGACTGATGGAACCCCCAAGACTATGGCCTTTCGTCACCCTTCAAGCCTGGAACTGAACACACCCCCCAGTGGCTCAACTTTCAGCAGGTGAACAATAATAATACTAAGGCCATATACACCCATTAGAACAATCAACCATATGAGATCAAAAGGGTAGCATTTGCCTAGGGATAAAGCTCAGAAGACAGGAAAGGATAGGAAAAAAGGATGAATGGAAACAGTAAACAGGGGAGGAAGTGGGAAAAGTGCTATTACTTTGTAGGGACTGCAATCAGTGTCATGAAACAAACCAAACCCAAAACCCACTGCCATCAAGTGGATTCCAACTCTTAGTGACCTTATGGTACAGAGAACTGTCACATAAAGCTTCGAAGCCTGTAAATCAGAGCATCTTGTAGGTTTGAATTGCTGACCTTTTGGTTAGAAATTGAATGCTTTAACCATTGCACCAGCAGATCTCCTCACAAAACAAAAGGTGTGTAAATTGTGGAATGGAAAACCAATTTGTGCTGTAAACTTCAACCAGGCTCAGCCAAATTGACACACAAATTTAATTACCACAATTCCACCCCTTGTCAACTTGGCTCCTGTACAGATCTTCACTGGGTGACATCTGTACAGTTCTCTCTCACTAGGTGGCTCCAGTCCCCTAGTTCTTCTAAATGATGACCTCATCCCCTTGGTCTGGCAGCCCAATTCCTCTTCCTCTTGGGCATGGCAGCCCTGCCCCCTCACTTTTGGGCAGCAGCTATGGTTCCATCCCATGGCTCACATGAACGAGCAGCCCCACATTGCAGAACCAAGTTGGTGAAAGCCTAACTCTGAAACCTAGGGAGCTATGGTGGTTCCACCATGGCCCTACCCTTTGAAGCTGAGGCAGCTCTGCTTCCCATTTCCTTAGTCTCTCCACTTCTGCCGATTAATGCCCGAGGGCAACCCACTCTGCTGGAAATCTTTCTGCCCAAAGGACACTTAGCTTTCTTCCTCCATGGGCCAGCCAACTTGCTACTCTATTTTATGCCAGTCTCTTCACCAATTAATGCCCGAAGGCAACCCACTCCATCAGGAAGCCACCTACTCAATGACACCCAGCTTTCTTCTCCATGGGCTGGTAAGCCTTATGCTGTTTAATGCTGGTATCTGGGCTTTGCTACTGCCGGTATCTCTCTGCCAGTCTCTTGGCTCTGCTCCTGCCATCTCTCATGTCATATGCCAGGGTCTCTTTGCCAGGGTCTTGGGTCAAGGATGCACTCCACTCCTGTTTCCACATTTTATGTATCTGTCAGAGCAGCATCCCACTCTCTCGGTACCGTATTCTGTTCTGGTTACCTAGTGCCACTCTGTCAGGAATATACCACAAATTGGGATGGCTGAACAAACAGGAGTTTATTCTTACAATTTGGAGGCTTTAAGTCCAAGTTCAAAATGCCAGGCTCTAGGGGCTGTGTGAAAGCCCCTTGACCTTGGGCTTCAGCTCTGCCTCTTTCTCCCATACACTCTTCTGTGCTGCCTACAACTGTCCATGAGTGAACAATCCACCATAAGGCCTGGAGATCTTGGATTCATCATTCGTTGGAGTCAACAGCCAGTATACTGCCTGCCAACCTTGAGCTCCTCAGCCCCTGCAGCTGCGTGAGTCAGGAAAAGCTTCCAGCTTGACTTTTTTTTTTCCCCAAAGATAAATTCCTTTCTCTCTCTCTCTTTCTCTAGGCTTTATTGGTTTTATTCTCTAGAGAACCCAGTCTAACACAGTATATATCCTAAAAACTGAGAGCCAGGACACACTTCTATATGCACACCCATGTTCATCGCAACACTATTTACAATAGCAAAAGAATGGAAACAACCTTGGTGCCCATCAACAGAAGAGTGGATAACCAAACTACGGTACATACACACAATGGAATACTACGCAATGCTAAATAAT
Organism: Orycteropus afer afer; assembly: GCF_000298275.1. Taxonomy (NCBI): domain Eukaryota; kingdom Metazoa; phylum Chordata; class Mammalia; order Tubulidentata; family Orycteropodidae; genus Orycteropus; species Orycteropus afer. The sequence goes on along the minus strand of NW_006922077.1, from coordinate 705,073 downwards.
AATGTAGAATCTGCAAAACACTGTATAATGTGGATGAACTTGGAGGCCATTATGCTAAGTGAAATAAGTCAATCACAGAAGGACAAATATTGTATTAGTTCATTATAATAAAAAATCAAGGAAAGGTTTATATATGAAAGGAAACTTTCTTTGTTGGTTACCAGGGGTGGGAGGGGTGGGGAGGGAACACTGCAAAAATAAAAAAATTAAATAAAAAATCTAAAAAAAAAAAACAAGTGCTGTTCCTTCAGGACAGCCAGCAGTCTGCAGCTCCATTTGTCTCTTTACTCAATGTTTTGTTCAGGTTCCTCTACTAGTTGATATTTAATCAAGAAAAGAATACCAGAAAGATGTTTACTTATGTTTTATTGACTATGCAATAGCATTCAATTGTGTGGATCATAACAATTGTGGATAACACTGAGAAGAAAGGGAATCCCAGTACACTTGATTGTACTCATGAGGAACCTGTACAGGAAGGCTGTTGTTCAAACAGAACAAGGAGATACTTCATGGTTCCAAATCAAGAAATGAGTGTGTCAAGGTTGTATCTTTTCACCATACTTATTCAATCTGTATGCTGAGCAATCTGAGAAACTGGATTATATGAAGGAGAACGTAGCATCAGGATTAGAGGAAGACTCATTAACAACCTGCAATATGCAGATGACACAACTTTGCTTTCTGAAAGTGAGGATGACTTGAAGCCTTACTGATGAAGATTAAAGACTACAGTATGCAGTATGGATTACACCTCAATATATTGAAAACAAAAATCCTTCCAACTGGTTCAATAAACAGCTTCACGGTGAATGGAGAAAAGACTGAAGTTTTCATATTACTTGGTTCTACAATCAATACCAATGGAAGCAGCAATCAAGACATCACACGATGTAATGCATTGGACAAATCTGCTGCAAAAGACCTCTTTCAAGTGATGAAGAGCAAAGATGTCTCCTTGAAGACTAAGGTGCGCCTAACCCAAGCCATGGTATTTTCAATTGCCTCTTATGCATGTGAGAGTTGGACAATGAATAAGGAAGACTGAAGAAGAGTTGATGCTTTGGAGTTGTGGTATACCATGGACTGCGTAAAGGACTAACAGATCTGTCTTGGAAGAAATGCAGCCGGAATGCTCCTTGGTAGCAAGAATGGCCAGACTCTGTCTCACCTACTTTGGTCATGTTGTCAGAAGGAACCATTTCCTAGAGAAGGATATCATGCTTGGTAAAGGGGAGGGTCAACTAAGAAGGGGAGTGCCCTCAACAAGATGGATAGATACAGTGGCTGTAGTGATGGGCTCAGATATAGCAAGGATGGTGAGGCTAGCACAGGACCGGACAGTGTTTCATGCTGCTGTGCACAGAGCCGCTATGAGTAGGAAACAACTCGATGGCACCTAACAACAAACAACAACAATCAACTTCTTTATCCTTCCCTTCAAATTCAGGGTTCCAGGATTGTGATAGTTATGCTTGTGTGTCAACTAGGCTGGGCCTGGTTGAGTGGCTGGGCAGCTGGTGGCAGTTATTCCCCATAATGAGACTAGCAACCAACTCCATTGTAGGAGCTGAGTAGCTGCCTTTGGGATGTGATCTGCTTCCTGCATATAAGGAGAAGCTTTGAGAATGGTCTCTAGCCTATGGCATGCTTTGACCCTGCATGTAGCCGTGTTGTTGCTCAGCAGCCTACTATGCTCTGCCGACCTTGGGACTTACAATGGATTTAAGTTAATGGCCTGCCGTGTGGTTTGGTAATATCGGGACTGTGCCTTTTTACTTGTCAACCTTGGGGCTTCTCAGCCTCAGCAGTCAGCAGCTGTCTGAGTGAAGAAACACCTCTTACTCCAATGGGCCAGGAGCAGGAGGCAGAGCTGGACCCCAAGGTTGAGGGGCTTTCATCCAGCCCTAGAGCCTGGCACTTTGAACTTGGACATAAAGCCTCCAAATTGTAAGAATAAACTCCTTTTTGTTAAGGCCCTCCCATTTGTGGTATGTTTTCTGTCAGAGTGGCACTAGGTAACCAGAACAAGGATCTTCTTCTATATCATTTTCAATTGATTTCTCATTACTTTGTTGCAGAGGGTCTGTGTAGCTTGTCTGCCCCTTCCACTATCTTGCTGGAACTCCAGTCCTTTGGATTTTAAATAAGTTTTTTTTTTTTTTTTTTCAAATTTATGATTTGTGTGCAAATATCCAAAGCTGATTAGTTTTACTCACAGCAGTTCATGTACATTTGGTTCATAGCCCTAATTACAATTCCAGCAATAAAAAGCTTTCCTCCCATCTCCTTCCCTGGACCCTTCTTACCTGTACTCCTGTCTATCCAGCTTTCCCTTTGTGCAAATGCTGCCCTGCTAATGTCTATTGGTTGATTGATCTAAGGGGTGCATCTCCTTAGGGTAGGTGAGTGCCTCCCCCTGCTAGGTGTTCTGCTTGTAGGCCTTTCTACTGTTTGGCTTAGAGTTAATGCATGGAAGTGAGTTCAGTTCCAGACCTGAAGGATAGCCTGGGCCCATGGTCTTTGGGGTTCCACCAGACTCTATCCGACCAGTAATTCTGATCTTTTTTGTGTTTTTAAATTTTGTTCCACATTTTTCCCTCCTACTCTATGCAAGGGGAGCTCTGGTAGCATAGTGCCTAAGGCACTTGACTGCTAACCAGAAGACTGGCAGTTCAAACCACCAGCCACTCCTCGGAATGAAGATGAGGCGATCTACTTCTGTAGTGATACTTTCTCGGAATCCCAAGGAGGGGTCGCTATGAGTCAGCTCCGACTTGACGGCACATAACAACAACTACTTTATGCAGGAGCTCCAATTTTGATCCCTTTCCAAGTGGTTGGCTTTAGTTGCCGGACACCATTTAGTTCTTCTTATCTCAGGGTCATGAAGGCTGAGGTCCTCACAGTCCATCATATCTGTGGTAGTTCAGTTTGTGTGTCACCTTGGCTGGGCCTGGTTGAATGGCTGGGCAGCTGGATGTAGTATTCCCCACAATAAGACTGGTAATCAACTCCATGGTGGAATCTATTGTGAGCAGCTGAGTAGCTGCCTTAGGGATGTGGTCTGCTTCCTGTGTATAAGGAAAAGTCTTGGGGAACGGTCTCTAGCTTATGGCACGCTTGGACCCTACATGTAGCCGTGTCATTGTTCAGCAGCCTGCTATGCTCTGCTGACCTAGGGACTTAAATGGACTTGAATTAATGGCCTGCTGTGTGGTTTGGTAACATCGGGACTGTGCCATTTTATTTGTCGCCCTTGGGCTTGTTAGCCTCAGTAGCCAGTAGCTGTCTGAGTGAAGAAAAGCCTCTAGCTTCTGTGGGCCGGGAGCAACAGGCAGAGCTGAAGCCCAAGGTCGAGGGGCTTTCACACAGCCTCTAGAGCTTGGCACTTTGAACTCGGACTTCTAGCCTCCAAACTGTAAGAGTATAAACTGTTTGTTTGTTCAAGCCATCCCATTTGTGGTATATTCTTGTTAGAGCGGCACTAGGTAACTAGAACGATATCCTTGGGCTAATCGTTTTCATATGACTTATTTTCTTCACTCTTCTTTGCTCTAGATGAGGGGAGGCCAATAGTTGCACCTTAGACGGCCACTCGAAAGCTTTTAAGATCCCAGTTGCTACTTGCCAAAGTAGGGTGTAGAACAAGATTTTTTGTATTATATTGTGCCAATTGAGCTTGATGTCTCCCAGATTTTAAATAAGTTTTGAAAGTAGAATGATCAGATCTTCATTCCTGCCAATTAAATGTGGTGGGTGGGTGAGGGACATAGTGAAATAAAAAATAATTCAGTGTTTCTAGTTTGGGATGGAATCATTGGGTGGTGCAAATGGTTAACATCCTTGACTGCTAACTGAAAGGTTGGAGGTTTGAGTTCACCCAGAGGTGACTTGGAAGAAAGGCGTGGTGATATACTTCCAAAAAATCAGCCTTTGGCAACCTTATAGAGTGCAGTTCTGCTCTGACAGACATGGAGTCATCATGATTTGTAATTGACTCATCGGCAGCTGGTTAGTTTAGGACACTATGAGAATGGCAGTATTTTTTACTGGGTTGGAAACACAGGAACATTAGCATTTCTTGAGAGACATGCTTTGTTTGATTTTGAACAGGTTAAGTTTGGGTGTCTGCAGGTAGCTGTCTTAGTTATCTAGTACCAATATAACAAAAATAACACAAGTGAAAGGCTTTTACAAACACAAATTAATTTTCTCACAGTTTGGGAGGCTAATAGTCCAAATTCAGAGTGCTGACTCTAGGTGAAAGCTTTTTCTCTCTCTGTGGGCTCTCGCTAAAGGTTCTTATCTCCTTTCAACATCTGTGTGCTCAGTGTCCCTTGAAGATTTCCATGTGTCTTGGCATCAATCTTCCCCTGGGTCTAGAAGACTTCCAGTGCAGGGACCCTGGGTCCAAAGGATGCACTCTCAGCTCTTTTTTCTTGGTGGTTTTAGGTTCCTTCCTCTCTGTTCATTTCTACTTTTATCTCTTGTAAGACAAAAGTTGGCACAGGCCATGTACCAGGCGAATTCCCCTTACATTGATTTGGGCTATGACCTGATTAAGGACATTGTATCCCACACTAATCTCCTTTCAACTGATTGGCTGATCACAGCAGATCACATCATAGGGAATACTTATATCATTACACAACTGCCAAGTTACAGTATTACATAACTGCCAAATCACAGAATCATGACCTAGCCAAGATGACACATATTTTAGGGGGAGAGAATTCAATTCATGACAGTGACCTCTGAAAAGATGTCCAAAAAGAAGAGAAAAAAAATTAATCTGGAGATCAGCAGAAAAATCTTGGCTGGAGGAATAGCTTTTGAAGTCATCTGCCTGGTGGTGAGAGTTGAAAGCAAGAGAGAAAATATGATTACCCAGGGAAAATTTATAGAGGCCAACAGACAGTCCCTTATTTGTCTACTTTTTTTGATGACCATATCACCTACTCACATATTCATCCTCCCAATTCTCACCACCAGAGTTCACTACATGGACCTCCAGGGTATTCTCTCTATCTTCTTTGATTACTTTTACACTTACATCACAGATTTCCACTTTACTGCTTCCCTGTTATTACTGTATTCCTGATGTTGTTGTTGTTGTTGTTAAGTGCCGTCGAGTCGTTTCCGACTCATAGTGACCCCATGCACAGCAGAACGAAACACTGCCCGATCCTGCGCCAGCCCCACAATCCATGCTATACTCGAGCCCATCATCGCAGCCACTGTATCAATCCATCTCCTTGAAGGCCT
>NW_006922077.1:692448-698065 GCF_000298275.1 Orycteropus afer afer | reverse complement strand
TTTTTAGTGATCTCTTGCTTTCTTCATGGATAATGTTCTTGATATCTTCCCATAATTCATCTGGCTTTCGGTCACTGGTGTTCAATGCATCAAATGTATTCCTGATACTTTAACTTTTCTAATTGTAGCCTCACCATCATTGCCTTTGGGCTTCTAATGATCTTCATTTCCACATCAACCATACTTTGGACTTTGTCATGACCTGAGATGGAACAAATTTTTAGAACTTGTAGTATGGAATTCCTTTCTCTGACTCTGTCCTTCTTATCCTCTGTCTTTCCCCTCACCTCTCTCCTACTGATGCTCCACTGTGTTCAATGAGTCATCCTCTGTAATAGTTGGAGCTGTGTATCAACTTGGCTGGACCATAATTCTGTGTGGTTTAAGCTGTTGTGATGTGGTTATTCCCATGATAGGATCAGATGAATATGTTTGAGCAGGCAATCTGTTGAAAGGGCATTTCCCTAGGGGAGTGGCCTGCTTCCAGTATATCCAAGGACATCCTGGGAAAAGAGACATTCTTCTGTGGATTGGGATTCTGTTGTGCTGCCTACAACTGTCTGTGAGTGAACAATCCTCCATTCGGCCTGGAGATCTTGGATTCATCATTCGTTGGAGTCAACAGCCGGTGTACTGCCTGCCAGCCTTGAGCTCCACAACCCCTGCAGTTGCAAGAGTCAGGAAAAGCCTCCAGCTTGACATTTGATCCAGGAACTTTGGACTTGCCAGCTTCTTTAAGTGTGTGAGCCATTTTCCTAAGATAAATTTCTATATATATACATATATGTATAAGCTTTACTGGTTTTGTTTCTCTAGAGAACCCAGTCTAACACATCGTCCCAGCCCATTCTGCTCTTGTTGGCTTCCTACACAACCTGAATGACAAAGCTGGGCATTTCAAAGATGACATCCATAACACTAAATTCTCTTCTGCTACTCTTGTCTTGCTGACTGCTAGTGACATATAACAATGCTGACTCAGCTGATCCTAGATTCACCATATCTATATCAATGATTATGAAGATGGCACAAGGCAGGGCAACATTTCCTTCTGTTATACATAAAGTCACCATGAGTTGGAGCTATCTCAATGGCAGCTAACAACCACCACCACTCCTACCTCCTGTTTCCTCTCTGCAGGCAGTAATCATTTTATTAATCTTTTCTTGAATCTCAACTATATTCACTACAGTAGCTATTTTTTTAAGCCGTCAAACTCACATCTATCCTCTTCGACAAACATCATCCAATGTAGTTTCCCTACCTTCTTTCTTTCCTCTCCTTTCTCTCTCCTATTCCAGAATATCACTCCTGTTCAAAGCTAATCCTTACTACTTTCTTGTGTGTGTGTGCATTTTGGTCCTATTTAACAATTTATACACATTTTGTTTTGTGACATTAGTTGTAATTCTCTTAATGTAACAGTAGTTTTCCCACTTTCTTCCCGGGTTCTCTGTTACCATTCATCATTCTTTCCTGCCCCTTCCTGCCTTCTGAACCTTGTTTTTGGGCAAATGCTGCCTTTTTGGTCTTGTGAGGTTGATTGTTCTAAGGAGCATGTTTCTCAGGAGTATTGTTATTCACTTTATAGGCTTGTTTATTGTTTGGCTGAAAGGTGATCCCCAGGGGAGGGTTCAGTTCCAGGTTTGAAGGTATCTAAGGGCTGTAGTCTTTGGGGTTCCATCAGTCTCTATCAGACCAATTAGTCTGGTCTTTTTTTTTTTTTTTTTTTATTTTGAATTTTGTTCTACATTTTTCTCCCAATCTGTCCAGGACCTTCTGTTGTTATCCCAATCAGAGCTGTCAGTAGTGTTTGTTATTCTGTGGCTCTTCAAGGCCAGTTGTCCTGATTCCTTGCCCTAATGTTGGTATTAATTGCCATTGACTTGATTCTGTTGCATGGTAACTCCACACGTGCAGAGTAGAACTGCACCATTGGATTTTCAAGGCTGTGACTTTTCTGAAGCTGGTCTTCAGGCTTGTGTCCCCCCCACCCCCTCAAACTTTTTGTTGTGATTTGGGTGAAAGATTACAGAGCGATTTCATTTTCCATTCAACAGTTTACACAGATTTTGCTTTGTGACATTTATTGCAATCCCCACAATGTAACAGCTCTCTTCCCATGTCTTCTCTGTGGTTATCTTTTCCCTGTGTCCTTCTTTCTTATGCACGCCTGCCTTCTGAGCTTTCTCCCTGTACAAATGCTGCCCTTCTAATCTCCCATGGTTGATTGTTTTAAGGAGTGCATCTCCCTGGTACAATTAATTGTTTACCTGGTAGGCCTTTCTGTTGTTTGGCTGAGAGTTAAGTCATGGGAGATTTCAATTCCAGGCCCAAAGGACGACTAGGAGGCATAGTCTCAGGGGTTTCACCAGTCTCTGTCAGACAGTAATCCTGGTCTTTATGATTTTGAGTTTTGTTCCACATTTTTCTCACATTCTTCCAGGATCTCCAATTTTGATCCCTTTCTGACTTGTCAGTGGTAGCCAGGCACCAACGAGTTCTTCTGGTCTCAGGGTCATGTAGGGTGAGGTTCTTATGGTCCACTAGTCCCTCGCGCTAATTGTTTTTGTGCATCTTTGATTTTCTTCATTCTTCTTTGCTCTGGACGTGGAGAGCCCAGTAGTTACATCTTAGATGGTTACTTGCAAGCTTTTAAGATTTCATCACTAGAATGCAGAACAATGTTTTTTTGTGTAGTATGTTATGCCAATTGAGCTTGATATGCCCCATGACCATGGTCCTGAGCTTGCAAGTCCAGCAACTTACTCCCTCAAAGAATTTGGTTGTAGTTAAGAAGTTATCATAACTTTGCCTCCTATTAGCTTTATTATATATATATATATGGATATTTTAAAAGCACATACTAATACATATATGGAAATATCATCTGCCAAACCTTATATGGTCATGTGTATGTTCCTGTTCACATACCCATACCTGATCATCTTGCCTGTTTACCTACGTATCCACCTGTAGATTAACGTTTGTTATTACTGGCAACTCAGTACTGTGTACATAATAGCATTTATCTTCGTTGTCTGTATGCTTCTCCATGTCTTCCTTTTTCTTAGTGATACTGTGCTGGTCACGCATTTTGGGTATATTGCTGTGATAGCCTGCTCCCAATATTGATACAAATGTCCTGGGAAAATTCTCTGGCTTTCTGCTGGATCTTGATCCTGTATCTAGCTTATCATCATCTCCGGTTCCTGAACTTGAACCAGTGGTCTGTTGTATTGCCTGCTGATCATATATTTCTATATATCATATAGATATGTATATCATATATATATATAACAACCAAACTCACTATTGTGGAGTTGGATCCGACTCATAGTGACCCCTCCTTGGGTTTCTGAGGCGGTATCTCTACGGAAGTAGATTGCCCAGTCTTCCTTCTGAGGCATGGTTGATGGGTTTGAACCACCAACCTCTGGTTAGCAGTCAAATGCCTCAGGCACTACGCCACCAGAGCTCCCAGATAATATATATATATATATATATATGTGTATATATATATATCACTGATCTTGCTTCTCTAGAAAACCCACTCCAAGACAATCGCCTTTCCCTTCACCCAAATCAATAGGTATCTCTTACCTAGCTAGCAATTTTTCCTTCTTTCTCTCCCATCCCTAGTGACTAACAAAGTTTCCTTCCATGTGTAAACATTTCCTTGACTTTTTATAGTAGTGGACTCATAAAATATTTGTCTTTCTGTGATTGACTTATTTCACTGTGATTGACTTATTTCACTTAGCATAATGTCCTCCAAGTTAATCCACATCATGAGATGTTTCATGGATTCTTCATTATTTTTAAATGTTGTGTATTATTCCATTGTGTGCATGTACACATAGTTTGGTTATCCATTCATCCACTGATGGACACTTAAGCTATTTCCACCTCTTTGCTATTACAAATAATGCTGTGATGAACATGGGTATGCATATATCTATTCATATCTTGTCTCTCACTTCTTTAGAGTATATACCTAGTAGTAGGATTGCTGGATCAAATAGTATTTCTGTTTCCACTTCTTAAGGAAGCACTATACCATTTTCCCCACCACTTGTCTGTCAGTTTGTTCTACTATGGGAGGGTTGTGTGTTGCCATGAGGCTGGAGGGTATGGCACCAATATTTCAAATGCCAGCAGGGTCACCCATGATGGACAGGTTTCAGCAGAGCTTCCAGACTAAGACTAAGACTTGGAAGAAGGAAAGGGTCATCCACTTCTCAAAGAATTGGCCAGTGAAAACCTTATGAATAGCAGTGAAATGCAGTCTCGTATATTACTGGAAAACTTTATGAATAGCCCTTAAACACCTGAAATAGGTGAGCCCCTCAAAATACAACTGTGGAAGAGCTGCCTCCTCAAAGTAGAATCAACCTTAATGACATGGATGAAGTCAAGCTTTCAGGACCTCCATTTGCTGATGGGGCACAACTCAAAATGAGAGGAAACAGCTGCAAACATCCATTAATAATCAGAACATAGAATGTACAAAGTATGAATGTAGGAAAGTTGGAAATTGTCAAAAATGAAACAGTATGCATAAAGATCAATATCCTAAGCATTAGTGAGCTGAAAGGGACTAGTTTTGGCCATTTTGATCAACTATGCAGGGAATGACAAACTGAAGAGAAATGGCATCATATCCATTGTCAAAAAGAATATTTCAACACCTATTCTGACACACAATGCTGTCAGTGATGGGATAATATCCACATACTTACAAAGAAGACCAATTAATACTACTATTATTCAATTTAAAAAATAAATTTTAGAGATAAGACCTTTGTCAGATATGTCATTGCCAAATATTTTTTTCCAATCCATAGGTTCTTTTTTTGACTCTTTTGGAGAAGTCTTTTGATGTGCATAAGAATTTAGAAGGTCCCAGTCATCTATTTTATCTTCCACTGTTTGTGTAATTTTGGTCATGTTTGCAATCTATTTATGCCGTAAATTAGGGCCCCTAAGTTTGCCCCTATTTTCCCTTTGATGAACCTTTTTTTAAAATGCAGTTTATTGAAATGTAATTTATGTACAGTGAAATACACAAAACTAAAGTTACATGGGTCAATGCTTTTTTTTTTTTTTTTTTGCAGTGTTCCCTCCCCTCCCATCCCATCCCTGGTAACCAACAAAGAAAGTTTCCCTCCATATATAAACCTTTCCTTGAGCCTCCACAACAACAAACTAATACTATATTTGTCCTTCTGTGATTGACTTATTTCACTCAGCATAATGTCCTCCAAGTTCATCCATATTATGCGGTATTTTGCAGACCCTACATTATTCTTTAGTGCTGCATAGCATTCCAGTATGTGTATGTACCATAGTTTGGTCATCCATTCTTTTGCTGATGGGCACGTAGGTTGTTTCCATCTTTTTGCTGTTGTAAATAGTGCTGTGATGAACACAAGTGTGCATATATCTGTTCCTATCCTGGCTCTCACCTCTCTAGGATATATACCTAGTAATGGGATTGCTGAGTCAAATGGTATCTCCAATTCCAACTTTCTAAGGAATCGCCATATCGTTTTCCACAGTGGTCGTGTCACTTCACAGTCACACAAGCAGTGTATGAGAGTCCCAATCTCTCCAC
>NW_006922077.1:651014-690808 GCF_000298275.1 Orycteropus afer afer | reverse complement strand
TGACATTTTTGTGTTTATATTTAATTGGTGATTATATATTGGAGTGACTTGCCCATAATTTTCATTTTCTTTGTTTTGTTTGTATTAACATACAGACAGGATACTGTGCTGTGCTCCTCTATTCATTAGTTGACAGCACTTATACACTCACCACCTATCTTCTTTCCTTTGTCAGCTCTTCTATGTCCTTGCCAACCCTGGCAAACAGCCTATTCTTAGGTCCCTAGAATCCGAATGAGAATGCTATCTCTTTAAAATCCAAAATGGCCACCGCTTGTAAACATTCAAAATGGCTGTGCCCTTGGTCACTTTAAATATCCAAAATGGCTGCCATGTGTAAACAATCAAAATGGCTGTGCCTTCCAGACAGCAGAAAGTCCACAGCTCAGGTTGTCTCCCTCCTTGCTGTTTCCCTTCCTAGTCATAGGCCACCAGAGCAGTTGTCCCTGCAGCCCTTGGTGACCAGGACTGATCTTTAGGTCAATTTTCAGATCCCAATACCACTTGGAAATATTCAGGCTACTGGTCTCGTCAGTTTAGCTGACAGTCTGAAGCTCCAACCATCTCTGTACTCACTGTTTTAGTTCAGGTTTTTCCACTAGTTGGTGCCTAATCCACTTCTGTATAGTTCCTTTCAAAGCTCAGGGTTCCAGGGTTATCTTCTGTATCTCTGTCAATTGGTTTTTCTTTTCTTTGTTGAAGAGGGTCTGTGTCACTTGTCTGCCTGTTCCTCCATTTTACCAGAAGTCCTCTGGTTCCCTGTTTATAGTCTTGTAAGTTTATTTTACTTTGGATATTTCTATATCTCAGTTGGTTTCTGGGTTATGTCAACATGTGTGTTAATCACAAGTTGCTATCTGCTGTTTTTTGTTCTCTGTCTGAAGGACTCCCTTTAGCACCTTTTGTAAGGTTGATCTGGTTTTAACAAATTCCATTAATTTCTATTTATCTGGAAATGTTCTAATTTTGCCATCATATTTGAGGAATAATTTTATTGGGTATATAATTCTTGGTTGGCAATCGTTTTCTTTCAGGGTTTTATATATGCCATCCCATTGCAGTCTTACCTGAATGGTTTCTGCCAAGAAATCAGAACTTATTAGTTTCCCTTTGTAGGTAATTTTTCATTTTTTCCCATTCTCCTTTCAGGATTCTTTCTTTGTTTTTCGTTTTGGTAAGCTTGATTATTATATATCTTGGTTATTTTCTTTTGGGGTCTATCCTGTTTGGGATTCATTGAACTTCTAGAATGGATATCTTCTTATCTTTCATATTAAAGAAGTCCTCTTCTATCAAATCTTTGATGATTTTCTTTGTAGTTTTATTTGTCTCTTTTTGTTCTGGAATTTTGATCACTTTGAAGTTATTCCTCCTGATTGTGTCCCACATAAATCTTAGGCTTTCTTCAGTTTGTTTTGATCTTTCTTGGATTGATCCTTTAACAAAACAGTATTGCAAAATCTGTCTTTGGCCTCACTAATTCTGTCTTCCACTGATTTGATCCTACTTCTGTGCTCATTTAGTGTGTGATCTAGTTCTAAAATCTTGGTGTTAATCTTTTAGATTTATATTTCCTGTTTTTGTATGGTTTCTAATTTTTCATTTATTTTAATATTTTTGTATTATTTTCCTAAATTGTTCTAGAGTTCTGTCTGTGTTTTCCCTGATCTGTCTCTCAGTACATTGAAGGTACTTAAATATAATTCTTTTGAATTCCTTATCAGGTAGCTCCAAAGGCACTTCTTTCTCAGGAAAGTTTTCTGGCTCTGTATTCTGGTCCCTTGTTTGCACTACTTTATCTTGATTCTTTATGTGAACTGCAACTGTCATTTGTCTCTCAGACATTGTGTGTTGTATTTATATGTAATTGGTGATTGTATATTGTATGATTTGTCCAGGGATGTATGTGTGCTTTATTTTGGTTTGATATATCTGAGTGAACAGGGCTGCTGTGCTATTCTATTCACTAGTTTGGCAGCACTAAGGCACTCACCACTTGTCTCCTGGTGGATGTGATAGAGGATGAGAATATGTGCACAGATTTCTGTTAGCTGTTTGTGTAGAGCAGTTGTGGGTGAGTTGGGTGGTATTGGCTGTTGTCTATCATTAATCAGTTTGTGCAGAAGCAGGTAGTGGCCCTCATCTAATGGCTGGGGCTGCAAGAGGTGTGGGTGTAGTTAGGTCATGTGGACATGGTTGGTGTCTCCCACCTGGTTGGACAAAAAAAAAAAAAAAAAAAAAAAAACACAAAAACACCAAAAAAATAAAATCAAGTGAACAAAAAACACAAATCACAAACAAACAGCAATAACTGTAAAAATAAAAGCAAACAAACAAACAAAGCAATAAATGAAAAAAGACAAAAGAAGAACAAAGAGAAAAAGAGAAAAGTATCAGAGGGGGAGTAAGAGAAGAGAGCAAGAGAAAAAGAATAATAAAGAATAATAAAGAAAAAAAAAAGATAAAGGTTGGGAAGAACAAAAAGAGAGAGTGTGTAAAAGAAATAAAAAAAGGAACTAGGTAAAGGGAAAAAAAACAAGAATTAGTGAAGGGAAAGAAAAGAAAAAGAAAGAAAGTAGGAAGGAAAAAAAAGAATAATTTAAAAAACAAACAAACAAATACGAAACTGGGGTGGGGTAGGGCACCCACACTGTGTTTCTGTTGGCCAGGTAAGCAACAGGCAACAGGACATCTGGTCCTGGTACTAGTTTCTGCTTCTGAGAAGGGAATTGGGGGCAAGGTGTCTGAAATCAGGTGAGTTCCTGCTGACCCAGAAGATGTCTAGGAGAGGGCATCTGAACTAGAAATAGTTCCTGTCAGTCCAAATGGTAGTTGGAGCTAGGTAATTGGTTCCCAAAGTAATCCCTCCTTGCGCAAAATGCAGCTGGAGACAGGCAGAAAAAGTTCCTGCTGTTCCCAAAAGTAAATGAGCACAAGGTCCCTTTCCCAGTAAAAGTTCCTGCCAAAACGGGGCTTGGTGTATGGTGCCTGGTCCCAGCAAAGGTTCCTGCCGACCCACAATGCTGTTAGGAGCAGGATAGTTGATTGCAGAGCTAGTTCCTATCTACCCCAAAGGTAACTGGAGCAGGGCACTCAATTTCAGATGAGCTCCTGCTGGTCCAGAAGATGTCTGGGGGCAGGGCTCCTGGATACAACAATTCTTGTTGGTCCAAAAGGTAATTGGGAACAAGGCACTTGGTTCCAGAGGGAGTTCCAGCCAGCTTAAAAAGCATCTATGGGTAGGGCATCTAGTCCCAGACAAAATTCCTGCTGTCTCAAAAGGTAACTGGAAGTGTATTTTTGTTCCCAGAAAAAAAAGTTCCTGCCATTCCAAAAGCTGGCTGGGTATAGGGTACCTGGTTTCAGAAAAAATTCCAATTGGTCAAAATGTGGCTGGGAACAGGGTGTCTAGTTCCTGCCTGCCTGGAGGGCAGCTGGTCTCAGGGCACACAGACTGGGATAAAATTCCTGCCAGGCCAGAATGTAGGTGGGAGTGGGGGATGGGCACATCTCCATTCACCAAGAGTGTGTGGGTACAAAAGTAATAAAGGGAATATTGCAACTTTCTAGTCATCAGTCACCAGTGCGATTGTCTGTGCAGTCCTTGGTAAGTGGAGCTGATTCTTAGGTTGCTGCCCAGAATGGAAATATTGCAAATATTCAAAATGGCCATGCCATCAGGACACCCGATAGTCTACAGCTCCATTTGTCTCCTTATTTGCTGTTTTCATTCAGGTCCTTCTACTAGTCAATAATCCACTTCTTTATCCTTCCCTTTAAAGTATAGTGTTCTGGGATTATTTTATGTATCTGTTTCAATTGGTTTCTCGTTCCTTTGTTGTAGTGAGTTTGTGTAGCTTGTCTGCCTATTCTGTCACATTGCTGGAAATCCTCTTATTATTAATGAAGTTTTGAAAGAGAGAAGTAATGGTAAGATCATGGAATAATCACAAGAGAGCAGGTGTATACCATCAGATACCTCACAAAAATGGTATTTATTTTCTTACTGTGTTTACCAGAATCTTGCCAATAGCCCTTCTGTAGGCACAGAAATCTGGTTTTGTCAGCATAGACAGTAGATACAGCTCTTGGAGGAGAGGGTTGACACCTTTTAGTCAAGCCCACAGGATTGATATATAAACCAGAATATACAGAGTAGCATGTTACCTTGCCAGTTTACGCAGACCACACTTGGCATAAGGAATAGAATGTTTTAGTCAGCCCAACCAGCACATGATCACCTCCTAAACATTGCCTCTTCGTTCACCAAATTAAAGTCAGAAACATGCATGTTGAGCCTGGGCATTAGTTTCCTGGGCTGCTGTAACAAATTACCACAAACTTGGTGGTGTAAGACAACAGATATTTATTCTCTCACATTTCTGGAGGTCAGAATTATGAAATCAGTGTCACTGGGCCTAAACCAAGTTGCAGGCAAGGCTGCTCTCTTTCCAAAGGCTCTAGGAGACCAATGGTTTCTTGCCTCTTTTAGTGTCTTCCAGCATTCTTTGGCTGTGGCTACATCACTCCAATCTTTGCATCTGTCTTCACATCTCCATCTTCTCTGTGTGTAAATTCTCCCTCTCCCTCCCTTTCATGAGGATTCATTGCAATTGCATTTAGGGACCACCCAGATGGCTCAGTGATCCACACTCAGGTATATCATAGTCAAACTGTTGAAATAAAAATAAAGAGACAATTATGAAAGCATTCAAAGAAAAATTACATATTGTGAAAAGGGAACAATGATTTTAATCACTATCGAGTTTTCATCATTTGAATCACCATAAACTTCTCATCAGAAACTATGGAGATCAGAAGACAGTTTAAAGTACTCAAAGGGGGGAAAAATATCAACCTAGAATTTCATATTTAGTAAAAGCATCCTTCAAGAACAAAGGCTATTTTAGTTCAGTGAACAATGTCTGGAGTCTTAAAAACTTGCAAGCAGCCAGCCAAGACACAATAGGTCTCTATTTGCCTGGAGCAACAGAGGAAGAAGGAGACCCAGGAACTGGAGAAGGAAATGGTCTGCAAATCTAATTGCCTGCATGAACTACTACCTCTTTTGCCTTGAGACCAGAAGAAATGGATGGTGGCTGGCTACCGTTACTGAACGTTTTGATCAAGCTATTAGTTGGATCTTGACCAAAAAAAAAGAAAAATTGTGGAATGAAACTTCAAATTCTTATTGGAAACCAGGTTTACTGGATACCTTGTGACCAGAGGAGCCCATGAATCCATTGCCTGGAAACAACTTTTGAACCCTGAACTGAAACTATCCATGAAATAATTTTTAAACTAAATCAAAGTTTAGTTCAATTAATAAGGAATGTTTGCCTTTAGCATTCCTCCTTCTTAATTTCTTATATGAGATAAAAAGAGTAACAGTGACTCTAAAGCACTGATGAAAACTTTAAGGAGTTGAGAGTCTAAGTTACAGGCGATAAAACAATATGGGCAGAGATAGTGACAACACTGATACAACGTGAAATATGTAATCATTATTAATGAACTGGACACATAAAAATTATTGAATGGGTATATGTTTTGTTGTGTATATATTATATATATATATATTTTTTTTTTTTTTTAGAAGAAAACTAAGAAAGTTCTTTATCAGCAGATCTGCCCTATAAGAAATGCTGAAGGATTTTCTAAGGTGCTCTGGTGGTGCTGTGGCTAAGGCATTTGGTTGTTAACCATAAAGCTTGGTGATTCAAACCCACCAACTGCTCCACAGAAGAAAGACAAAGGAGTATGCTTCCATAAAGATTTACAGTCTTGGAAACCATATGGGGTTGCTATGGGTTGGAATCAACTCAATGGCAGTGGGTTTGGTTTGTTCGAGGATCTTCTACAGACTAAATGAAATCATATCAGAAGGAAACCTGGGTTGTCAGGAAATGGATGAACACTCCCAATTTTAATAGGGTATGTATGCTAAAGACAAGGCACCCTGGTGGCACAGTGGTTAAAACAGTGGTTCAAACCTACCAACTGCTCCACAGGAGAAAGATATGACAGTCTACTTCTATAAAGATTTATAGCCTTGGAAACTCTATGGAGAAGTTCTACTCTGTCCTATGGGTTGCTGTGAGTTAGAATCAATTCAATGACAATGGATTTATTCAGTAAAATCAGAGACATAAATAATCTAAGGTAATATATCAAAGATGTATGTGTAGGTGTCGATGGAAATGTTGAGTTAGTATTCTGTGTTCATTGCAAGTTGGCACAGTGCATTGATCTATGCATTTCTAAGGAGTGATAATATTTTAAACATATCATTTAATGTCATTAAACATATGTTCATATAATATCAAGAAGTCATTTATTATATATAAAAATATGGAACACAACTAAAAATTGATAATTAAGGAGATATTTTACATGGAAAGCAATGTCCTCTTCCCTATGGCCAGACTCCTGTTTACACCTTGATGGCTATTTGTAGTGAATGCTATGATGCCTTACCCCCCAATCTTCCCCTTTAGGGCTGAGACATTTATTCCTCCAGCTTCCAAGAATATTGGCTATTGGTATCTCATCACTGCATCTCCCTCTTAGAATTACCCTGTGACAAAGAGAGCTGCTATGTCTCTTCTCTCAGGGACAGGCCACATCTATGGCCAATGCAGGAATAGAAAGACCCAGACACCTTGCCTCAAGTTGAGACAACTCTGAAGGGTTATCTCAACTCCAAAGCTCCCCATGGCTTTGGAGTTGAGATCAGTGGAGTTCTCTGTTAGAATTGCAGCATAGTTCATTCTCTCTATTCTCTGGCCTTCTTCACCCTTCCACAGGTGTTGTGAGCACAATCTCCAATAGCCTCTTGCACACACATTTCTGAATCAGAATCTGTAAAATGAAGAATTAACCTTAGTTAAAGAGAAGTCTGGTCTTTGTCCTCAGATTCTGGGAGATGATCTCTCAGTATTGGAATGTCATGCCTGATAAAGTCTCTTTGTTTGACTGCAGGTCTTGGACTCTGAACTGGTTAGCAGTGTAATTTGTGATGGGGGCTTTGGATTATGAGGTATCAATTCTACTTCCAAAGGAACTGTAGACTAAAGTCAGCCATGTGGGTAGTATGTAATTGAGCCCCAGTGATGACTCTGAACACCAAGTCTTAGGTAAGCTTCCCTGGATGGCAATACTCCATGTGTATTGTCACACATTGTGACTGGGAGGACTTTACGCTGCGACTTCATGATGAGAAGTTCCACATTTGGACTCTTCCTGGGCTTTGCCCTATGTATGTCTTCCCTCGGCTGATTTTAATCTGAATCCTTTCTCTGTAATTAACCAAGAGTATAGCAGTTTTCAGTAAGTTCTGAGTGTCTTTTCAGTAAATTATTAAATCTGAGGGTAGTCTGGGAACCCCTTGAATTTGCAATTTGGTGTTAGGGTTTTTTTGGGGATTGTTCCCTTCAACTGTTTTCTCTAACTTCATAATTCTCTGAACTTCTGCAGAATATTTTTCAAGAGTTTCCAACCTAAGACACTAATTATCCAGAATATTTTTATAAGCACATCACTCACTCACTCACTGCCATCCAGTCGATTCCGACTCATTGCGACCCTTCCTTGGGTTTCTGAGGTGGTAACTCATGGAAGTAGATTGCCCAATCTTCCTTCTGAGGAGTGGCATATAGCAGAATAAATACATAAAGATGGCTTTTAATTGAAAAGAAATCTAGGTGATCTTGGGTTTGGTAATGACCTTTATTTTATTTTCTTTTAAACTTGTGATTTGGGTGAAAGTTTACAAAGCAAATACATTTTGCATTCAACAGTTCCTGCACATTTCGTTTCATGACATGAATTGCAATCCCCATAATGTAACAGCTCTCTTCCCACTTCCTCCCTCTGGTTACCTTTTCCCTGTGTCCTTCTTCCCTATGCATTCTTGCATTCCTGCCCTCTGAGCTCTATCCTTGTATAACTGCTGCCTTTCTGATTGCCCATGTTTAATTACTCCAAGGAGTGCACATCCCTGGTGTAAATGTTCATCTTATAGGCCTGTCCATTGTCTGGCTGGACGCAACAGGAGTTAGTTCAATTCCAGACCTGAAGATTGACTAGGGGCCATACCTTGGTGGTTTTACCAGTTTCTATTAGACCAGGAAAGGAGCTCTGGTAGCATAGTGCCTAAGGCACTTGACTGCTAACCAGAAGACTGGCGGTTCAAACCCACCAGCCACTCCTCGGAAGGAAGGTTGTGCAATCTACTTCCGTAGTGATACTGCCTCGGAAACCCAAGGAGGGGTCACTATGAGTTGGGTCCGACTCGACGGCACATAACAACAACAACATTAGATCAGGAAACCTGGTCTTTTTTTTTTTAAGTGATTTTGAGTTTTGTTCTATTTTCTCCCTTTCTATCCAGGATCTCCTATTTTGAGCCTTTTCCAAGTAGCTGACAGTGGTAACTGGGCACCATCTAGTTCCTCTGGTTTCAGGGTCATGCAGGCTGAGGCTCCCATGGTCCACTAGTCCCTTGGACTAATTGTTTCATGTGTCTTTGGTTTTCTCTATTCTTTTTTGTTCCAGATGAGGAAAGACCAACAGTGGCGTCTTAGATGTCTGCTTGGAAGTTTTTAAGACCCCAGTCACTACTCACCAAAGGAGGATGTAGAACATTGTTTTTGTGCAGTATGTTATGCCAATTGAGCTTGATGTTCTCCTGCAACCACAGTCTTGAGCCCATGGGCCCAGTGATTCACTACCTCAGGGTGTTTGGCTGTGGCTAAAGAGTTATCATAACTTTGCCTTGTTATAATTATTATATATACAGACATTCTTACAGCACATACAAATACATATGTAGAAATACTGTCTGCCAAACTTATATATGATCATGGGTATATTCCCTTTTACCTAGACATACCTGATCATTTAGCCTGTCTGCCTATGTACCCACCTGTAGATTAATGTTTGTTATTACTGATGATGCAGTATTGGGTATGTAAAAGTGTTTGCCTTTGTGGTCTGTACCTCTTGTGTACCTCTCTATGTCTTCCTTTTCCTTAGTGCAACTGTGCTGGTCACTCACTTTTGGTATATTGCCTTCCCCTTCACCCAAATCAATACTTGTC
The DNA here is from genome assembly GCF_000298275.1 of Orycteropus afer afer. NCBI lineage: Eukaryota > Metazoa > Chordata > Mammalia > Tubulidentata > Orycteropodidae > Orycteropus > Orycteropus afer. The sequence continues at coordinate 681,707 of NW_006922077.1, read as the reverse complement.
TCTACCTATCGAGCAGTTTTCACTTCCCTCTCTTCCTATCCCTGGTAATCAACAAAGAAAGTTTCCTTCCACATGAAAACCTTTCCTTGACTTTTTATAATAGTGGAGTCATACAATAGTTGTCTTCTGTGATTGACTTATTTCATACAGTATAATGTCCTCCAAGTTCATGCACATTATGAGGTGTTTCATGGATTCTGCATCATTCTTTAGTATTGCATGGTGTTCCGTTGTGTGTATATACCATAGTTTGGTTATCCATTCATCTGTTAATAGGCACTTAGGTTGTTTCCATCTATTTGCTATTGTGAATAGTGCTGTAATGAACATGAGTGTGCATATATCTATTCATGACCTGTCTCTTCTTTAGAATATATACCTAGTAATGGAATTGCTGGATCAAATGGTATTTCTATTGTCAACTTTTTAAGTCATTTTTCATAGTGGTTGTATCATATTTCAGCCCCACCACCAGTGTGTGAGAATCCCAATCTCTCCACACCCTTGCCAGCATTTGTTATTTTCTGTCTTGTTGAACTTTGCTATTAGTGCTGAGATGAGAAGTTATCTCATTGTTGCTTTGATTTCCATCCCTCTAATGGCTAATGATGGTGAACATTTCTTCATGTGTTTGTCGGACACCGGAATATCTGTTTGGCGAGTGTCTGCTCATGTCTTCTGTCCATTTTTTAATTGAATTGTTTGTCTTTTTAATGGTGAGGTGTTGGCATTTTCTATAAATTTTAGAGATAAGTCCTTTGTCAGAGATGCTGTTGCCAAGTATTTTTTTTCCCAATCTGCAGGTTCTCTTTTTATTTTGGAGAAGTCTTTTGATGTGCATAAGTATTTAATTTTTTGAGGGTCCCAGTCATCTACTTTATCTTTTGCTGTTTGTGCATTTTCACTGTGGTAGTCTATTAATACCATTAGGGCCCATAGGTTTGCTCTTTTTTTTTTTTTTTTTCTGTGATGAACTTTACAGTTTTAGGTTTTACATTTAAGTCTTCAATTCATCTGGGGTTAGTTTTTGTGTATGGTGTGAAGTATGGATCTTACTTCATTTTTCTGCAAATGAATATCCAGTTTTGCCAGCACCATTTGTTAAAGAGACTATTTCTCCCCCATTTAATAGATTTCAGCCCTTTTCAAAAATCAGCTATCCATAGGTAGATGAATCTATTTCTGGGTTCTCAATTCTGTTCCACAGTTCTATGTGTCTGTGGCTGTACCAATACCAGACTGCTTTGACTACTGTGGCTGTGTAGTAGTTTTTGAGATCAAGGAGTGTGAGACCTCCTACTTTGTACTTCTTCTTCAGTACTGCTTTGCTTATCTGAGGTCTCCTTCCTTTCCATATAAGATTAATGATTGTTTTTCTATGCCCTTAAAGAATGCTGATGGAATCTGGATTGGGATTGTATTGAATGCACAGATTGCTTTGGGTAGTATTGATACTTTCAAAATGCTCAGTCTTCCTATTGATGAGCATGGTACAGTCTTCCATTTATATAGATCTCTTATAGTTTTTTGTAGTAGTGTTTTTTAATTTTCTTCATATAGGTCTTTTTTGTCCTTGGTAAGATTTATTCTGAAATATTTTATCTTTTTGGTAGCTTTTGTAAATGGTATTGATTTCCTTTTTTCCTTTTCAGAGATCTCTTTCCTGGTGTAGAGGAATGCACCTGATTTTTATATGTTGATCTTGTATCCTGCCACTATGCTACATCTTTCAGCTAGTTCTAGTAGTTTCCTTGCTGAGTCTCTTGGGTTTTCTATGTATAGGATCATATCATCTGCAAATAGGGATAGCTTTACTTCTTCCTTACCAATTTGGATGTCTTTGATTTCTCTTTCTTGCCTGATTACCTTGGCTAAGACCTTGGCTAAGACTTCCAGTACAATGTTGAATAGCAGTGGTGATAAGGAACATCCTTGTCTGGCTCCTGTTCGCAGGGGGAATGGTTTCAGTCTCTCTCTATTGAGAATAATGTTGGCTGTTGGTTTTTCATATATTCCCTTTATTATATTTAGTAATTTCCCTTCTATTTCTATTTTTCTATGGCAATGACTTCTTAAATACAATACCAAAAGTACAATTCAAGAAAGAAAAAAATGATAAGTTGCACTTTATTAAGATGATCTCTTCTGCTCTCCAAAAAACACTATTAAGAGAAGAAAAGACAAATCACTTTTCTATTGTGTTTTTCATATTGATCAGTAAGAGCTCTTTAAATTTGAAGGATATTAGCACTTTGCCATATACCAAATTCTATTTCTTCAAACCTAAAATGACTGTAAAAGACATCATTATTTTAAGTACAATAATGAAAGGAAAAACACTACAGTTTATGACACATTGCTAAGATGTCATTGATTACAACATCTTAAAACTGAATAATGGTTACCCATTGAGAGGATGGAACAGGAATGAAAGCTAGACTTCTTTAAATGTACAGCATTTTATGGTTTTGATTTTTAAACCATGTAAATGTTTTCATAGTTTAAAAACAAAAACAAACAAGACCCCCAAACAAACACAAAACACAAAACAAAGCAAACTCTGAAAATTAAAAGCAAATGAAATAAATGAACCTAAGAAGAATACTAAAAATACCACAGACTGCCAAAAGAACAAACAAATCTGTCTTGGAAGAAGAACGACCAGAATGCTCCTTAAAAGTTAGAATGGTTGGTCTTCGTCTTTCATAGTTTTGTCATGTTATCAGGAGGGACCAGTCCCTGGAGAAGCATATCATACTTGTTAAAGTAAGGGGTTAGTGAAAAAGGGGAAGACCCTTAAGGAGATGGATTGACACAGTGGCTTCAACAACAGGCTCAGGCCTAGCAGCCATTTTGAGGATGACATAGTACCGGGCAGTGTTTCCTTCTGTTGTTCATGGGGTTGCAATGAGTCAAAACTGACTCGATAGCACCTAACAACAACAACATATGTTCGATTAGTTCCATAACCACATGGAAACAAAATTAGTTATGGGGCCTTGGAAGGGACCCCTGAAAGTGAGAGGCTCTGAAGCTTAAAATTCATTTGCTTCATGGTAAGTCTACCTCTGCCTAGTTCTGTTAGGCATAATTCTTCCTAGAGACTCCAGCAGTCTCTCAATGAAGTTTTCCCCAGGGTCAAACGTCCAGACATCCCTCTGGAGCCTAATTCTGAACCAGTCAGGATTGGCTACTCTCTGGACCAGCTGCATAGTTGGTATCCTGGGACTTCCCTTTGCCATCATCCTGGAAAGGACTTTTGTAGTTTCTTGTATAGAATCCTTTCTCCTTGATCTCTTGTCTTCCTCTTTCTTGACTTACTTTTTTTTTTTTTTTTGGCGAGCACCCTCCTGAGAAGGGGTAGTAGGAGGTCAATTGTTTCAGAGTTTGTTTGTATGTCTGAAGATGCTTTTATTCTGCTTTCACACTTGATTTATAGTATGGCTGGGTATTGAATTCTAGGTTAAAAATAATTTCCTCCAGAATGTTGAAGGCATTGCTCCTTTATTATCTGGCTTAGGTTGTGTTGAAAAAACAAATGTCATCTGGTTTCTGGTTCTTTATATATGACTTAAGTTTTCTTTTTAAAAAACTTGCGGAATCCTCTCTTTAACTGGATGTTCTGAAATTTCTTAAGTGCATTGGTATAGCTTTTGTCTTTATTTTTATTTGTTTTTCTGGGTGCTTAATGTGCTGTTTTAATTTGGAGACTAACCTCCTTCAGTTCTGGAAAATATTTTTTGTATTATTTACTTGATAATTTCTTCCTTTCCGTTTACTTGTCCCCCTTTTTGGATATTGAATTTTCTGGATTGAAACCTGAATTTTTAAACTTTTTTGACTCCTATTGAAACTCTTTTTGTGTTTTTGTTCTATTTTCTTGGCAATTTCCTTCCTTTAACTCCCAATTTTTCTTATTGGATATTTTTGTTTTGGCTACCATACTTCCATTTTCTAGAACTCTTCCTTGTTCTTTGATATTTAAAAATAGCTTCCTGTTATTGTTTCATGGTGTTGATATTTTCTCTTATCTTTCTGAGGATATTAATTATATGCTGTTGGGTTTGTTTGGGTTTTAAAGTTGTTTTTTTTTTTTTTTTTGGCTTATTATCTCGTGTTTTCTCCAAATCCCTTTTGTCTTGTTTCGTTTAGTGTCAGTTTTCATGTTGGAAATTTTTCTTAGATGTCTTGTGAACTGTGATTGTCTGTCTAAATGTAAGAACTCAAAAAGCTGTTTAGAAGTTCGGTGTAAACTAAAGACGCATGTTGATGGATGAGCTCGTCTGTGGAGTGAGCAGGAAGTGGGCTCACTCCACAGTGAGGGACACCCAAACATCAGCATCTGTGTTTTCTTTGGAGTTATTCAGTGTCTCCAGAGAAGAATCCTCTAGTTTACTTACCGGTAGGCAAAATTAAGGCTGCTAGCACTCTGGCAACTGAGAGGGAGAAGGGGTCTCATTTTTTGGTGTGGTGACTGAAACCCCTGTTTTGAGTCATGTTTTATGTCCTGCTCTCTGATTCAGTTTATCCGGAGAACAAACTCACATTTCTGCTGGGAAGTTACTTGGGGAGGGAGGGGCATGAGAGTGAGAACCTTTTGCAAACTTTCAGACAATTTTCCTGTTTTGGGTTCTATCTCTGTGAGCTGTTAGGTTTCAGTTGCCTCCAAACTAAGTTACCATGCTGCCACTGATTTCCTTCTTCCAAAAATATTTTGACATCTCCTATCCACTGTTGGGGAGCTCTGGTGGCATAGTGCCTAAGGCATTTGACTGCTACCAGGAGGCTGGCAGTTCAAACCCACCAGCCACTCCTCAGAAGGAAGGTTGGGCAATCTACTTCAGTAGTGATACCGCTTGGGAAACCCAAGGAGGGGTCACTATGAGTCGGATCCGACTCCAGGGCACATAACAACAACAACAAAAGGGTGAAACAAAACCTTGAAGCCATTATAATCACAAACACTTAATATTTATAAATGGCAAAAAAAAAAAAAAAAATCAGTTTGATGTTTACAGTTCTAAATTCACGTACCTTTGTTTACTTTTTTCTTAAAACATGCAATCATACTATATATGCTCTTTTGTAATTTGCTATCCACATTTAACAAAATCCATAAATTTGTAACAAACATACACACTTGAAGGGGTTGAAACAAATGGGCAGCAGGCAAGCACATACATCCTCATATTTAGCTCCTGAATAAAACTTCTGGGATTCTGTTTTTTCTTAGGCGCAACAGTCTTCTTTCTCAGTTATCTTTCCCTGTTTCCAATTTCAAAAAAACGTTTCCTTTCACAGCTGAGAGGCAGAGCTCATTATGCGAAAGCTGGATGCAGTTCAAACTCTAGCTGGAATCATGCCCATTTGTCCTTTTAAAGTTCTTTAACTCTCTCCCCCTACTATGTGCAGGAGACCCTTGTACATAATGTCGACCCTTTTCCTCATTGTCAAATTAATGAATTCAATATGAAAAACACATTGGTGAATACACACTATCCTTCTTAAATAAGTTAGGGACAAATAGGTGGTGCTGAGAAGAATCCGTTTCCTACATGCCTCCCCCCATCTTGGGCAGCCTCTCACCTCAGCAGTCCTCTCTATAGTTGCTGGCCTGGCAGAAACAGAATTGGCTCTTTCCCAGGTCTCCCTCCCTCACCCTTTTCAAAGGGAAAGTCAGTGCTAGACTCTCCCTTGCCAACTCCCATCAAACAATTTTGCCATCTAAAAAGGGAGGCAACCATGGACTTTCCAGGACATGACAGTTCCCTAACATTAGGACAGATCTGTTTCTTTTTCTTTCTTTTTTTTTATTTCATTAGGATTTGGGTGAAGATTTACAGAGTAAATTCACTTTTCATACAGCAGTTCACATATACTTTGTCTCATGTCATTGCCCAAATTTACAATGCAGCAGCTCCCCTCCCACTTCCTCCCCATAGTTACCTCCTCCCAGTGTCCATCCCTTCATACTCTTCTGCACCCTGAGCTATCTCTCTGTGCATAAGCAGCCCTTCCTTCTCCCATGATTGTTCTCTCCAGGGCATGTGTCTACTTGAGGTAAATGTTTAACTCACATGCCTGTACTTTGTTTGGCTGGAAACCACAGTTGTGGGTTCAATTCCAGACCAGAAGGGCAGCTAGGGGCCATAGTCTCAGTGGTTACACCAGGCTCTATTGGACCAGCAAACCTGGTCCCCACGGTCTTTTTTTTTTTTTTTTGCCTCCAGATGATTTTGAGTTTTGTTCCACATTGTTCTCCTTCTTTCCCTTCCAAGTGGATGGCAGTGGTAGCTGGGCACCATCTAGTTCTTCTGGTCTCATGGTTGTATAGGTTGCACAGATCTGTTTCTTAACGTCAAACGTAAAGGGAAAACCAGAGGTCAAAGAGCTCCCTCACATCCCGCCTCCCTTGGTAAAAGCAATAAGGACCAATATGGTTTTCACTAAGAAAAAGGCTGCTATTCCCAGAAAGGGCAAAATCTCCTGAGTTACCACCATTTCCCTACCATCCCAGATGCTGAAAGAAAGCTTAAGTGTCTGTCTTCTCCAATCCCCTCCCACCCCAAGACCCCATATTCCCTTCTAGGGATTAGAATTCATTCCTTCATGCCACAGGCACTGTGCTGGGTTCTGGAGTCAACCAACAGAACTCCCTAGCAATTTCCAGGGGAGACCTGCAAATAACACCCTTTCCTGGGAATTGGAGAAGGAGTAGATCTTGGTCTCTCTCATTCTCTGGCAAGAAGTAAAGAACTTCAGGATTCTGTCTGATGCTCTTTCAACTGTGTGGATTCAGGCCAGTGCCTGAGTGGATCCATGTGCAAGTGGATGAGTGACTGTAAATGCCAGAAGTGTTCATAAAGGGAGCTGAAGAAGACTGAAGCATCATGGGAACAGAATTTGTTGGCCTAGTGCCTGAGCCATCCCTAAACCCCCCCTACTTCCTAGTTCCAGCTGTGCACAGTCCTGGCAGTCACTTTCCATCTGGCCTCTAGGAACTTATGACTAATTCAGGGAGTGCGTGTATGGGGTTGGAAGATGTTTCTCTTAAAAAACAGAGATTTCCAAGGTAACAACTTTGAGAATTCAGCCCTACTCAGTGAGACCCTCTATCTGACTCCCTAAGGGCTCTCAGAGAAAAGAGGCCAGACACTAACACCATGCCCTCCCACATTTCCCTAAACCAAGAGCAGTGTCTGGGTGGGCTTTACCTTGATTATGACATACAGTTTTCTCACTTCACAGTTTCTAGTTAAGACCCCAGATTTTCCCTTTATGTACCAGGATGCCCAGCCCTCCAGTTCACCCCATTCCCCTATCCACATCACTTCACTCCAATCTCCATGGAGTAAGGGGTTGTCAGAGGGTGGGTGAAGGTTTAGAGATAGGCTTCTCCTGGGCTTTGAGGTCTCTATAAACCTTTTGCCTTCCATCCATACTCTGTGGCCCCTGGTCATTTGAAAGTACCCTGAGAAATGTAACCTATGCCCTTCTGCTACAGTTTACAGTGTTTTAATTAAAAATATTTCCATATTCCAAATATTTGCTCTATAAATTTTCACACAAATCACAATTAAAAGAAAAAATAATAAAAAATATTTCCATGTAAACTCTTCTGCCACAGTTATGAGCAGAGAGGGAAATTAGGCAGTAGGAGGTGAGAAAGTGAGTCAAAGGGCCTGGGAGTTTTTCCTCTCAGAACTAAGTTCTCTTTTGTGGTCAGGCAGGCAGGCCACATATCCTAACCTTTTGCGTACATTCCTGCTTCTCCCCCAGTGAGAGATGACAGATGAGAGGGAAAAGAGTTGGGTCAGCCTGGCTCAGGAAGTGGGGGCTGGTAGGAGGGTGGTCATGATGCCATTGTGGGGACAGAGAGAGCTAGTCATGCAGTCTGTGCACATATACCTGGCCTCCAGCTCCTGGGAGCCTGGGCAAATTCTTGGGAGGCTAAAGAGCACTGTGCAGAGATCTAGCTTTGGAGCCTGAGGATCTGCTGCTTCCTGGCTCTGTGACCTGAAGCACTTTATTTAAAGACCCTGAGTCTTCGTTTCCTTTCCTGTAAAACAACCCCCACAAGGTTGTTGCTGGGATTAAAATGAGGTAAACTATTTGGCAGCTTTTACTATTTTACCAAGCAGTGTTGGTGGTGCAAGGCTTGAGAGCTCAGCTGCTAACCAAAAGACCAGCAGTTGAAAGGCACCCTGTGGTTCTGAGGGCAAAAGAACCTCAGGATCTGCTCTCATGAAGAGGACAGCCAAGAAAAGCCTATGGGGCAGTTCTACTCTGTCACCTGGGGCCACTGTGAGTCAGAATCGACATCACCAGTCCTCTTCTGGCTCCTTGGTATTTGGAATGTGGTTCCATCCCCAGTGACTTCCTGAGGGCCAGAGTGAGTGCCTACTTCATAAAATCCCCCTTGAAGATGACCACCGTCTTTCACACTGACACACACCCTTTCAGCACCCACTCTCTTCCCTCCAAGGGGAGGAGAGTTATTTGCTATCTTACTGTATGTACCCTTTTCTCTTGAATCCTCTTTATCTGTATTCTCTTTGCCTCCCTATCACCCTTAGATCCTGTCTTCCCTCAATATCCTCACTAGTTCCCATCACTTTCTCTCCTATCCCAGCAGGGTTCTTAGGGACTGAAGCTAGGCAGGCAGGGTTGGAGCTAAACTCACGTTCATAGTTTCAAATAAATTCATCAGAATGTTTCTAGTAATTCTCTGCTGGGTTGAATGTACTGGTAGTTTTGCTTTTGTTCACTGGTTATTTTGGCATTTTGTAAATTTACTGTAATTAATGATGGATTATCAATAAAATTTTTATCAGAAAAAAAGTCATCATTTTCAATTGGCCTGTGTCCTGTTCTTAAAAGCCTAGGAATTCAGAGAGTAAAGAAAGGGGAGGAGGATGGCAGGCATGAGGAAGAGCACTGCAGGGGGCTGAGCAGGAGCTGGTCTCAACACTCCATTATGTCCTGGGTGCACCAGCCTTGTTGATGGCCCTGTCATGGTCAGAGGCCCTCTGTCCTTCCTTGCCTGTCACTGGTCATTTGAGACTTAGTCACCCAATTGTTACTCAGTTGAGTACTGGGTGGGTCAGTGGAACCAGCATCATTGAAGGCAGCAATATGAGTCAGGAGTACCCCACCACCTTGATCCTGGGGTACAAACAGTTCCCTGTGGACTCCCAGCCTTTCACTCTCTGGTGTGGGGAAGCACTCAGAATTGTGGGCCTACTGAGAACATTAGTAACCCTTTCCTCCATTCCTATCCCTCCTTCTCAATGCATTTGAACGCTGTGCAAATGTTGTGTGATCCCAAAATAATAAAGAGACCTTCAGTGTCTCCTCATTGCTTAAATAAGAAAGCTCTGAAGTTAGTGTGGTGTATGGAAACAACATGGGCTATGGTGTCAGCAGAGGAACCCTGGTGGTGTACTAGTTAAGTGCTTGCTACTCACCAAAAGGTAAGCTGTTTGAACCCACCAGTCACTCTGTGTGAGAAAGGTGTGGCAACCTGCTTTCGTAAAGATTTACAGCCTTGGAAACTCTATGGAGCAGTTCTACACTGTCCAATAGGGTCGCTATGAGTTGGAACCAAATTGATGGCAATGAGTTTAGTATGGATTATGGAGTCAGCATGGGGATTAGAGTATTAGGCCATATGAGTTAGGATCTCCCTGTAGTTGGTCAAGTTCCCTCTCTGGAACTCCATTCTCTCTTATAAAACATGGCTAAAATAATTCCTCCTTCATAGAATGGTTGGAGAATTAAATGAGATAATACACAAAACATCTGACATAATGTTAGTTATTGTTGTTGTTATGTGCCGCTGAGTTGGCCCTGACTCATAGCGACCCCTCCTTGGGTTTCTGAGGCAGTATCACTACGGAAGTAGATTGCCCCATCTTCCTTCCGAGGAGTGGCTGGTGGGTTTGAACCACCAGCCTTCTGGTTAGCAGTCAAGTGCCTTAGCCACTACGCTACCAGAGCTCCCATGTTAGTTATTAGTCAATTCCAACTCATGAAGACTCCATGTGTGCAGGGTGGAACTGTACTACATAGGATTTGCAAAGCCATGACCTTTGGAAGCAGAGAACCAGGCCTGTCTTCTGAGGCATTTCTGGGTAGATTTGAACAATCAGCCTTTTGGCTAGTGGTCAGGCACTTAACTATCTGTGTCACCTAGCATCTCCTAGTACATAATACCAAAAACCAAAACTAAATGCACTGCCACAGAGTCGATTTCAACTCATAGCAACTCCCATTGGGTTTCCAAGGCTGTAAATCTTTATGGAAGCAGACTGCCTTATCTTTCTTCTTCAGAGCAGCTGGTGGATTCTAACCACTGACATTTTGTTTAGCAACCAAATGCCTTAACGACTACACCACCAAAACTCCTAGTATATAACACGTAGTTTAACATATAAGCTTTTCTTCTCTGAAATAGCATTCAGAGTCTTCTCTAAACACTGGCTCCCAACCACTCTCCTACATCTGTCATTCATCTGACAAATGTTTGTTAAGCACCTTCTGAAGCCTGGAGTAGCCCCAGGGGTAGGCACTAGGGAGTCAGTGATGAAAACAGTCCAGACCCTTAGGAGTTTACTCATTGACTACAACAGCTTTTCTCAGCTCTGCACTCTTACTTGTGATCTGCATCGTCCCTAACCTTTAGTACTTTTACCCCATTCAACTCTTAGCCAGCCCTTAGAGCCCACTTAGGTCCTGTCTCTTAGGCAAAACTTCCCCACAGCCCATGACACTTAGGATGGGTCACATCCTGCCAGGTCTCCTGGTTCCCTTTATTGCAGGAATCTAGGTCACCCTCCATCCGTCTGTAAGCTATGAGGTCAAGTTCTTGGCCCTTTATATCTTTGTGCATACATTCTAGGCTCATTAAATACTTGAAATCATGCCTTTTAAAGCAGTTACAAGGCTTCAAGAACATTTACATCTCAGTTTGGTCTTGGCTGCAAAGAAACTGAGACTTCACTGAATTTTTTCACCTGAAACCCAAATGCCTTAGCTTTTAGTTTTGTTTTATCCTCAGGTTCACAGGGAAAGAGGAACGGTTAAAATTGAAGGATTTGCTAGCCCAGAGTCCCTGGTACACAAGAATGTCTACCTCCAGGGGATGGTCATGGTCCTTCTCCCTAATCTCTCTGCGGGCTCTGCTTATTATTCTGCCTGGATGCTCACCCCCAGGACAATATGAAGAGTCTTCCCATCTTCAGCGGAGGAGTCTGGGAGAGGGGCCTGGAGGCACAGTGGTGTCTGTAGTGGGTGAGGAGAATGTGGACTGCACCCAGGGGACACCAAAAGGAGTGTCTATAAAATTTTTGTGAATTGTTTCAACAGAAATTTATTATTATTATTTATAAAATATCCCTGTAGATAGTTACAACAATAAAAACATTTTTCATAAGCCCAGCTTACACATATTAATATACTTCCAAGGCTAAGACTCTACACTAATTCACTTTTTGAACCTTCTGATGTGCTCCAGTCAAAGCTGTCATTCATTGTTACCCAATTACGATGACGCTTTGAATCACGTAGTTCATCTGCAGCCCCACAAGCAGGCGCCGTTTTTTTCCTTGCTGCTGCTGTTTTTTATAGTTGCTGATCTTGTCAAATTTCCTGTGATTTAGCTACAATATCGTGGTAATTAGTATTTATGAGAATGAAGTAGTAATTAAAGGAAAAGGCAAAAAATAAAGTTTCTGCTCAGTTATTAATAACATTGTAACTAATAATGTTTTAATTCTGTGTAGAAAGATTTAACAAAACAATTTTGTTCTTAGTATTCATATAATCCACATTTTAAGCAATTTACAACTATGTTTATCAAATACTATTCTATTAAAATTGATAATAAACATTACTAAGTATTCTGTGTGGTTTAGGATGGGAGGAGGTCCATGGGGGCGGTGACAGCATGAGTAACTGGATCACACCAACCCTAGTGACACCACGGGGGGTGGCTTCCCTTGACTTCCCCTCTCTGGTAGGGCAGGGGTTAATGATAAATTGCAACATATCTCTGGGCTGAGTCACCTCCCCCTGCCACTCCCCCCAATTCCCTTCAGCTGAAGTTTTATAAAGAGGACCCAATGCTGGAGAAGGAAAAGAACTGGAGGTAAGAGCCCCCTCCTAGCCTTGCTCCCCTAGCCTCCCAGAAACCTCAGGGTAGAGGGCACAGAGAGCACCTGGATCTCCTGCCTGGTGGATCATGAACTGGCAGCGGCTGTGGCTGGCTTTCCTACTGCCCATGACAGTCTCAGGCTGGGCCCTGGGGCCTACAGAGAAAGAGGCAGCTGTGGTGAGTCCCAGGAAAACAGAGACTCTGGCAGGGGGAGGGCAGGAAGTGCCACTCCACAGTCCCATCCAAGCCTCCCTCCTGACTTTTATCCTAACTGCCTATCTCTTCCTTTTTCTACTCCATGATCATCTATCTATTCCTGCCTGCTCTCCCCCTCCTTCCTCATGTTCTGCCTGAGCTCCTTCCCTGTGGTGCCCCTCTTTCAGCTCTCCACGTCTAGTCCTTGTCTGTCCTGATGGGCCTATTAGGCCACTTAGAAGTTTTATCCTGAGACTGAACCCTTTTTCATTCTGCTTACTCTCCCCGCTATCATAGAATTATCTGCTGCAATACGGATACCTACAGAAGCCTCTAGAAGGACCTGAGGACTTCAAGCCAGAAGACATTACAGAGGCTCTGAGGTGAGAGGTTATAAAGCACATGCCTTCAGAGGTCTTCTTCCCTCTTCACATCTCTTCCTTTCCGCAAGCCCACCTTTGCCTGATCCAAGTCCCTGCCTGGGATCCAGGAATTAGGTGGCTATCATTGTTAGGGTGGTGGGGCATAAGGCAAGATGGAGACCAAAGGATGAGGAGCACAGTCATTGGAATGTCCTAGGCCCTAAGCACTCTTTTGAATCCCTGCTGGGGCAAACAGTTAACACGCTCAACTGTTAACCAAAAGGTTGGAGGTTTTAGTCCACCCAAAAGTACCTACGAAGAAAGGCTTCGCAATCTGCTTTCGAAAACCAGCCTTTGAAAACCCTGTGAAGTGCAATTTTACTTTGAAACACATGGGGTCAACTCCAGGGTAAATGGTTTTTAAAGCACCCCTTTGAAGGCTCTACCTACATTATATCCAAGGTACTAGTGTTTAGTCACATCTACATGAAGTATAATTTATATGTAACTAAGTGGCCTGGTGGCATACTGCCTAAGGCATTTGACTGCTAACTAGAAGGGTGGTGGTTCAAACCCACTAGCTGCTCCTTGGAAGGAAGGTTGGGCAATCTACTTTCGTAGTGATACCCCCTTGGAAACCCAAGGAAGGGTTACTATGAGTCAGATCTGACTCAACGGCAGTGAGTTTGGTTTTTGGTTTTTTATGAGTTGAGTGGTTGACACGATGTATGTGCAAGTAATTGAACACTTATTTACTTCTATGTTGTAGTTTTCCTGTCATATTTTAGATCTAATGGATTTTTTTCCCTGCTCTCAAACATGTTCACAGTCCCTTGAATAGCCCGTAGACTGTGGACACAAAGCAGGCTGGCCTCAGGGTGTGTCCAGCTAGGAGAGAAGAAGGCTGAGGGAGAACAGACCCTGAAGTGAGAGTGCTGATGGGAGAACATTCAAAAAGGAGAAGGGGGACTTCCCCAGAGGAGGAGAAGTTTAAAAATTGTAGTGGAGGCAGAAAGCACCACCTGAGAAGAACTTCATCCAAGTAAAAGAGACTGAGGATGGGAAGATGAACTTGGAGTATCGCCATTTTTTGCAAAACAGAAGAAAAAGTCCTAATTATGATGATTGGAGGCTGGAGTGACCCCTCCAGCTATTCTTGATCACCACCATGGGCATATAAGAGCTATCCTCAATGTCCAGTCATTCCAGAGTCTTCTGCCCTGGTCCTTGCCTTACTGGATCCATCTAGCTCCTTCTTTCCAGTGTTTTTCAGGAAGCATCTGAGCTGCCAGTCTCAGGTCAGCTGGATGACGCCACAAGGGCCCGCATGAGGCAGCCCCGCTGTGGCCTAGCGGACCCCTTCAACCAGAAGACCCTTAAATACTTGCTGCTGGGTGAGGACTGAGCCTGGGAAAAGAAGGGAGAGAAGAGGGTGGCATCGGGAAAGTCTGGGCTAGTTCGGTGTTGAATATTCACTTGGTACCTGGTTGATCACTTCTCTCTGGAGGGGTTGTGATCTAGCTTTGCTACAGGGGAGCTTTGTAGAGTAACCTGAGGTTTGCAAGAAGATATGTGTTTCTAATCTATTTTCTGGTTTGATAACCAGGTCACTGGAGGAAGAAGCACCTGACTTTCCGCATCTTGAACCTGCCCTCCACTCTACCAGCCCCTATAGCCAGGGCAGCCCTGCTCCAAGCCTTCCAGTATTGGAGAAATGTGGCCCCTCTAACCTTTCGGGAAGTGCAGGCTGGCAGGGCTGACATCCGTCTATCCTTCCATGGCCGCCAAAGTCCATACTGCTCCAACACCTTTGATGGGCCTGGTAGGGACCTATTGTCACCTCACAGATCTGTTAGATTACCTCTGTCCCCTTAAGGTTGTGACTGTGGACTCTTAATGTTCAGGTTGTCCCTTATGCCCACCTGCACACTATACTCCCTAATCACATTCTAATATTCCCTAGGATAGCAGCTGGTCCTCTACTGAAGCTTTACCAAGCCTCCTCTTTAGAGATTATACCTCCTTCTCTGGCTTAATTTTCTGTACCTAAGGCATACCTTAGGGAGGACTGGGCCAGAGAGGAGAGTGGCTGGGAAGTAGAGAGACAGAGTCACAACTACCGCTGTAAGAACTAAATGATGACAGGGGAATATGAAAGGAGAGGAAAACACATCCAAGAGACAGTGACTCTAGACAGGGGAATTTTAAAGAAATGGAGTAATTGGAGGAGCTCTGGTGGTACAATGGTTAAAGCATTCAGCTGCTAAGCAAAAGGTTGGCAGTTTGAACCCATCAGCCACTCCACAGGAGAAAGATGTAGCAGTCTTCTTCTGTAAAGATTTACAGCACTGGAAACCCTATGGGGCATTTCTACTCCGTACCATAGGGTTGCTATGAGTGGAAATCAACTCAGTGGCAGTGGGTTTCGGGCTATGGGGAATAATTGGAATTTATAACAGGCAGGGGATGTTCCAGCTTAGTGGCCTCTGACCTCCTTCCTGTCCTCCTTTTCCTTTCTCCAGGGAGAGTCTTGGCCCATGCTGACATCCCAGAGTTGGGCAGTGTGCACTTCGATGAGGATGAGCTCTGGACTGAAGGAACCTACCGAGGGGTGAACTTGCGCATCATTGCAGCCCATGAACTAGGCCATGCCCTGGGACTTGGGCACTCCCGGTACACCAAGGCCCTCATGGCCCCTGTCTACACTGGCTACCAGCCCCACTTCAAGCTGCACCATGATGATATAGCAGGGATACAGGCTCTCTATGGTCAGTCCCTTCCCATGGTGAGCATGAGGGTTGATCTGGTCAGCATCTCCTCATGGAGGGAAAGGCTTGGCTTCTTTTTCTCCCTCCTGCCTGGTTATTCCAGCTTCTTCATCTTTAGGAACTGCTTCTCGCTGAGTCTTCCATGCCTAATCTTACTTCCAGGCCTCTCTCACCTCACAATTATTCTTGGGGCTGGAGAATACACATTCCAGCAAACCTCCTTTCTCCTTTCTGGTGCCTCTCAAAATAACACATCTCCTGCTGATATTAATATGAGCTCACCTAGGCCTCTGTATAGGCCTCTGGACTGATAATAGATGAGTGGAGAGGTCAGGTGCTATGAGTTGTTTCTCTGAGCCTCATTACTTCCTCTTGTA
This sequence comes from Orycteropus afer afer, assembly GCF_000298275.1. Classification (NCBI taxonomy): domain Eukaryota; kingdom Metazoa; phylum Chordata; class Mammalia; order Tubulidentata; family Orycteropodidae; genus Orycteropus; species Orycteropus afer. The sequence continues at coordinate 665,851 of NW_006922077.1, read as the reverse complement.
GGCAAGAAGAGCCCAGAGATAGAGGATGAGGACGAAGAAGAGATGATGCTCTCTGTACCCCCAGTGCCAACGGAATTCAGGCCCATGCCAGACCCCTGCAGTGGTGAACTAGATGCCATACTGATGGGTGAGGCCCTTCCCCTTCATCCTGATGACCCTGAATCCCAGACAAACGGAAATAACATGGGACCTCAGTAGAAGCAGTAGAGGTTAGACCCAGGCAGGGGTTAATGACTGTGGAAGGAGGCATGTGGTGTGGAATATAAGTGTGGAGGAACCAGAGGCAAATGAAAGATGGACCAGGCAGGCAATTTCCTTGGTTGCCACCATATAAGGGCCACTAAGGAAGTTCGGGCAATCCTACTTCCGTAGTGATACTGCCTCGGAAACCCAAGGAGGGGTCACTATGAGTCGGGGCCGACTCGACGGCAAATAACAACAACAACAACAACATAATACACCTGGAAATACAGCAAGATGGAGAAAACTGTATTACCCAGAATGCCTAGGGAGGGTATTGTATCCAGTTGGAAGCTATTTGGAATGGAGAGTGAGGTACCCAAGAGGTCCAGCTATTGAGGCTTTTATTTTGTTGACTGGACCAGAGGTGAATTGCTCTGAACAACAAAGGAGAGGTTGAGCACTGGGTCCTCCTTCTCTGTTCTTAATCTTCTTGAATTAAAGTTGAATGAATTTTTGAAGAATCTGCTCTTGGGAGGAAAGCAAATTATCAACCTGCCTGAGACACCCAAATGTCTCTCTCTGTCTGACCCCTGCCTTTTTCTACTTGTTGACACATCTTTTGCTCATAGTGCCCCATGAGAAGACTTACTACTTCAAGGGGGACTACGGTGGACCATGACCAATTCAGGGTAGGGTCCCTTGTTCCGAGTGTCTGCCCTTTGGGAGGGACTCCCAGGAAACCTGGATGCTGAGGTCTTCTCTCCTTGGACACAGTAGATTCTCTTCTTGAAAGATACGGGGCCAGGTTACATTGTCTTATCTGAGGACTTCATCTTCAATAAAGTATAAAAGGGAAGGAGAAATGAGAAGTTTCTTGTTTTGTTTATTTAGTGCCACTCTAACAGGAGATACCACAAATGGGATGGCTTTAACAAATAGGAGTTTATTCTCTTACACTTATAGAGGCTAGAAGTCCAAGTCCACAGTGCCAGGCTCTAGGGGTTGGGTGAAAGCCCTTTGACCTTGGGCTTCAGCTCTGCCTCTTTTTCCTGGCCCACTGAAGCTAGAGACATGTCTTCATTCAGGGAGCTGCTGGCTGGTGATGCTGACAAACCCAAGGTCAACAAATGAAAAGGCATAGTCCCAAACCACATGGCAGGTCATTGATTCAAGTCCATTAAGAGTCCCAAGACTGGCAGACAACAAGGCAGGCTGCTGAACAACCACTTGGCTACAAGCAGGATTCAGGCATGCCAAAAGCTCCAGACCATTCCTGAAACTTTTCCTTATGTACTGGGAGCAGAGCACATCCCTAAAGCGCTAGCCAGCTGCTCACAGTAGATTGGACCATGAAGTTGATGATCAATCTCATCATGGGTAATACTACACCCAGCTGCCCAGACCCTCAAAACCAGGCCCAGCCAAGTTGACACATAACCTTAATTACCACATTTCTGAAAGGGCGAGATCAAAGTACCAAAGGCTATTCGCTGTGAGCCTGGGGGAATTACTCATTCTTCATATGCTCTCAGGAGCCAAGGTGTAGTTCTACATTAATTTCAAGATGTTTCCGGGCTTTCCCAAGAAGCTGAATAGGGTAGAACCCAACCTGGATGCAGCTTTCTATTGCCCTCCCAACCAAAAAGTGTTTTTCTTTAAGGTATAAAGTTCAAAGAAAGGGCAAATCCGTTTAGGAGGGGAGGGGTACGTCATACTGAGAAACCGAACTCTTGAAGGGAAAAATCTGCAGTTGGTGTGGGTTGGGGCCAGACCCTAGGGGGTCTCTATGTTCTCTCATCCTTCTCTTCCCCACCACCACTTCACACCCAGGGCTCTGGGTACTGACAGTCAGATGACCTGGCCCGAACTGGCTTCAGCAGTTACCCCAAACCAATCCAGAGGTTGTTTACGGGAACACCAGACGGGCCCTCAGCTGCAATGAGTTGGTGGGATAGCCAAGTCTACTTCTTCAGGGTAAACACTAGTGGTGCTTCAATCAGCAGCTTTGAGTAGAGAAGGGCTATTACTCCCAGAGATTCCGCCCAGAATTGAATGCACTATCATCCCAAGACCTTAGACATTGTCTGATCAGGCAGGGATACCACTCAGCCAAAGCTACAACCTTGGCTACCACTGCCTCAGCCATAGATAGCAGCTCAAATGCTGACCACTCACAAACACAATCTTGGACACTATGTCCTTAGCCACAGGTTCCACCACCCTTTCATTACATGACAATGACACTCTCCCAAAGGCGAAGACCTGCATCAAATGTCTGCTCTACAGACCACCATTAGCCAAACCAAGTCAAGCTGTTAGACCACAGACTTTTAAAGGTATCCAGCTCTGGTCAACACTCCCCTGTGCTCTTTCCCTCCTGGTCAGTGCCTGTCTGACTCTCGTTCAGACCCCAGCTCTACCCATTTCCTCCCCATCCTTGTCCTACATAGGACTTCCCAACTGTCACATATTCTCTGGAGGACAGTGGTGGAGAAAAGGTGTCAATCAGAACTTTAGCTGATAGGAGGCAACAGCCGGGAGCCTTTTGGGTCCTTTTCTTCCTAGATAAAGTGCAAAGAAGAATATTGTGGCCACTAAAATGTGTAAGTGCTTTGGTATCCTTGAGAATCACAATTATTTGTTTATTGGCTGGTGAATTAACCTCTTTGAGCCCTGGATTCCCCACTGGCAAAATAACATTAATACCAATCCTGCAGGGTTGTTGCATTAAATGATATAAAAAATGAAGTGCAGAGCATATCTGGCAGGTTTGTGCTCAATAAAGGCCAATTCTGTGTTTTTGAGAGGAGTGAATGGCTCTTCCTTGGCTGTGTGTTTGTGTGAACCCCTATCAGATGTTCAAGGGACAGAGGATCTGTCAATGTGGCTAACTCTTGGTTTTGGAGAACAGAGAACAGAATCCAGCAACAGCATGGTCAGAGTCCATGCTTTAGTAGTCAGTGCCAATTATTCACATGCTTCCTGCCACGTTTTTCCTCCCTCCTATCATGGCCTTGCTGCCCAGGGGTGGGATATATCTTCCCTCAGGCTCTCTGGGGAACAAGGGAACAGACATTGGGCTGGAGAATTGGAGGGGAGAAGAGTTAGAGTGGCTTAGTGGCTGGAATTTAATGAGAACTTTTAAGCTTCAGGTGGCAATTAGTCTCACCCACAGTGAGAGGCAGAGAAGGCACTTATCTCCCATGCAGCCCTGAAGACCAGGCTCTTTGGAGCAGAAGGGGAAGACTTTGGCAGGGGGGTCTGGTGCTATTTGGCATCTTGCTGGTGGATCCGAAGAAGTTGGAGATGTCTTCCTTTGCTGGCAGCTCAAGACTACTGCTTTGGACAGTGGTCCTATAAGTGTATTTCTGTGATCTGAATTCTCAGGTATATAGTAGAGCTGACAAGGGGCAAGGTTGTTCTTGGTCACAGCCAGCTATCCAGAGGGACCGAGTAGCTGAACCTGTGGGCTCAGGACCATAGTTGCAGGGGACGTCAAGCTCAATTGGCATAACATACTACACAAAACATTGTTCCACCTCCTACTTTGGCGAGTAGCGACTGGGATCTTAAAAGCTTGCAAGCAGCCATCTAGATACAGTGATGAGTCTCTCCTCATCTAGAGCAAAGAAGAATGAAGAAAACCAAAAATTCATGGAAAGAATTAGTCCTAGCGACTGGTACACCATGCGATCCTCAACCTATACGACTGTAAGACCAGAAGAACTAGATGGTGCCCGGCTACCACTGTCAACCACTCTGAGGGGGATCTATGTAGGAGATCCTGGATAGAGAGGGAGACCAATGTAGAACAAAACTCAAAATCATTTGGAAAAAAAAAAGCGGGGGGGACCAGGTTTCCTGGTCTGATAAAGCCTGGTGAAACCACAGAGACTATGGCCCCTAGCTGCCCTTCAGGTCTGGAATTGAACCCACACCTGTGGCTTCCAGCCAAACAAAAGACAGACGTATGAGTTGAACATTTACCTGAGGTAGACACACTCCTTGGGAAGAACAATCATGGGAGAAAGAAGGGCTGTTTATGCACAGGGAGAAAGCTCAGGGGACAGGAGTGCATGGAGGAATGGACACAGGGAAGAGGTAACTATGGGGAGGAAATGGGAGGGGAGCTGTTGCATTGTGGTAAATTATAGTCAATGTCATGAGACAAAGTTTATGTGAACTGCTATATGGAAAGTGAATTTGCTCTGTAAATTTTCACCCAAATTATAATTAAAGAAATAAAAAAGAAATGTGAAAAAAAAAAGACTACTGCTTTGGAGGAGGCAATACAGATGCAGAGAGGCTTTTTTAGATGCTGAATCCCACCCCTAAACACACTGCCACTGTAAAGAAACCTGTCTGACCTCCCTGTCATGGTCCTGTCATGCCTTATGTTTCCCAGTTACTCCAAAAGAAACTTTTTCTTTGTAATCCTCCTAATCATTTTTCTTGGACTTTACTGAGATCCTCCTTTTCCTTCCCTAATAGTTCCCAATAACTCTTCACAATTTCTCTTCTCATTCTTACCCAGATCTTCTTTGGTTCTTCGAAATCTAATTTTCTTTCAATGTCCTGACCGGGAAGTCACATCACACTGTGGAAATCCTCACCCTTCTCCCTCACCCCTTCTCTCATCAAGTCTGGGAAACTGGGGACATGAATGGGCACAAGTTGGCTATTTCTGTACCATGACATTAACTTACCATTAATGTGGTTTCCATGTACCTTACCCATGAGCCCCAAGTGCCCCTAGGGGGGGCCAGGATCCAAGGAAGACCCAGCTATACCAGCAGAGAGGAGGCAGGGCTGGAAGTGCCTGCAGCCATTGGCTTAGCTAACTGCACAGTGCCAGCCCCTCTAGGGAGAAGTCAGCACAGGCCACCAGTACTACACCAGCCAGTGAGGCTGTGCTGAGAACTGTGAATGGGCGTGGCCACCGAAGCATGAGCAGGGCTCCCAGCAGTGCTAGCCCCACCAGGCCTCCTGCTGGGACCCAGGCTGAAGGCGGCTGGTAGATGGGCTCGGTGCCCAACAGGGCCCCAGCTCCTAGGGTCAGGCCTAGTAGGAGACCAGTCAGAAAGAGACCAACATTGCGAACCAGCATGGTGACCAGGCCGCAGAGGAGTCCAATGCCCAGCGCAATGCCTGCGCTCACCTCCAGGCTCAGCTGTGTCTCCAACACCCGCTCTTTGTGGCACAACAGGAAGATCACCAGGGCTCCCGACAGCAGGCCCGAGAGAAACATCACGGCCTTGAAGCAGCGGTAGCCTGGGAAGGGAGGCAGGAGGCACTAAGCGGTAGAAAGGAGAGTCTACAGGGATGACTCTGATGATCTAAGTGGGCAAAGAATGGCTACTCAGAGGAGCAGAAGACAGAAATAGCATATCCAGGGGTAATTGCAGGGAGGGCAAGGGGCTTTTCAGGAACTGTGAGGGGATGAAAGAGAGTATCAGGGGGTATGTCTGGAGAGAAAGTCTAGCCCTACCAGGGATGGTAGGTTGAAAGAAATCAGCACAGGCTGGTGAACGGTGACAAAGCCTTAGGTAATGGAGGATATGTTGGGAGTAGAGTCTTGAGGTAAGAGACAAGAGCAGTGCAAAGGAGAGCTGCCATGGGTCAAAGTCGGAGGGTACAGGCATGGGGAAGGGCAAGAAGAGATGATGGCCATACAGGCATGGGCCCACACTGAAGGTAGGTATTCCCTGGTAGAGCAGTGGAGGGGAACCAGGAGCAGAAATATGTGGCATCGTCCTTGAGGGTGACAGTCTTGGTAGCTGCCCCCCAGGACCCTCACCAAAGCAGCAGTAGATGATTCCAAAGCAGCAGCAAAGGGCACACACTAGTGTGGGCGCCAGTTCAGGACTGTCCTGGGGTTCTAAGACACATCTTGGGTCTGGAGGCTCGAGGAGTTGTTGGTTAAAGGCCCTGGGGTCAGAGGTCACCACCAGGGGCAACAAGGCTTCCTCCATGGCTGAAGAGGAGGTGGCCACAAGGGGGAGGTGTCAATTCTTCTCATCCATCCAGGAATGTCTTGAGGAAGTTGGGAAACCTGCAAAGGGGTAGAGGGTAGTAACTCAAAAACCAAAACCAAAGTTACTGCCATTGAGTAGGATCCTACCACAGTGACCCCTCAGGTTTCCAAGGCGGTATTTCTATGGAAGTAGATTGCCCAATCTTCTTTCCGAGGAGCGGCTGGTGGGTCTGAACCACCAGCCTTCTGGTTAGCAATGAAATGCCTTAGGCAGTAACTCAGATGTCCACAAATATTGAGGACTCTGTACCTCACTTCTTTTGAAGAAATGTCAGTTTGTGAAGGAAGAATGGCCCTACTGGGGTACCTTAAAAAATCTGCAGGATTGGGTTGAGGGAAGTGGGTTGTCTGTTCACTACTCTCTGAAACAAGGATACTAAGTAAAACTGAAAGAAACAAATGGAAATCTCAAACACTAAGGACCCTTTTTCTGCCTCCTAGCTTTTCCAGGTTAGAGTAGGAAAGGAAGCTTTGGGTCTGGGCAGGGAAGGGCCCAATGGGCAGGGAAGGGCCCAACGGTCAGCAGTGGCATTGGGGGCTAAAGCCCCAGCAGCTTGTTCCAGTTGAAAAGAAACCTTGTCATATCTGCAGCTGGGACTCAAAACTACTCCACTGGACTGGGAAGGGAGGGGTTAACCCAAAAGGAGAGGGAGGAGGAAGAGGAGAGAATGAGTCATGGTGGGGGTCTCAGACAGCTGCTCTAACCCCAGGGAAGGAAGAGGGAAAAACACCAGACCCCAAAGGAGTTTGGGACATGGAATCAAGTAAAGATAGTCACCCACACTTTGTCAGGTTTTTGAAGCCCCGGCTTCATGCTCAGAGAGTTGTGGAGGGAAGGGGTGGTCAATCACACTCTTCCATGGCCCCTCATGGAATAAGCAGGAACTCAAATCCTACAGTAGCCAGTCTTGCTCCTCCCTTCAGGACACTGGTAGGACTTCTTCCTACCTTTCCCTTCCCCTAGGAGTGTCAGGTCTGCCACTGGAATTAAAAACAGTTCCTGAAAAGAGAACACCTTGGAGGGGTTGGTATCTGGGGCACTACTGGAGTGGGTGGGGTGGATGCAGGTACTTTCCTCCAGCTGTCTCCTCTTGGACACCAAGCAAGGTCCCAACAGGCTCCAGGGATTGCTTAGGAAATCCCTAAGGCTCCTCTCTCAATTCGCTTGGAAATCTGAGGACACTAAAGAAGGGGAAGTTGGGGACGGGGTGTTTACTCACCACCCTGCGAGGACTGAGGAGAGGAGGGGGTGGATGTGCTTCCCTAGAGTCCCAGCTGCAAGCTTGCTCCGAGATCTTAGGCGTCGGGGTGGCTGTCGGACGTGGGCATCCCCAGGGCCACTCTGCAGCCCTCTAAACTCTTGCAAGTCGTAGCCCAAGCCCTGGGAGCAAAATGCAACCAGCTTGGGGGTGGAGGAAGGGGGCAGGGTGGGAGGGGGTGACATCATGGGGCGGGCCCCTCCAACTCTTTATCTTGTGTTTTGGGGGGAGCCAGGTTGCTCACTGCGCTAAGCCAGGACCACAGATCTCAAAGCACAGCAGGGAAGGATCTTGAGGGAGTGCCGCAAGAGGTTTGGGGAAGGTATTTGAATACTTAAGAAATAACTCTCAATAACTTGAAGCGCAGAAAGCTCCAAATGGGGTCCCATTGCTCCCCTTGTTCCAGCTTGGTTTCTTCCATTTCCCAGAGAATTGGAGTATTGTCTTCTGCAGAACAGGGTGGTCGGGACCGGGCACTCGGGCAAGGGGCTGTTACTGGCCTGGGGCGCCAGCGGGTACTTGAGGGGTGGGGGAACCTTGCGGAGAAAGACGAGGTCTGGAAAGGGCACTGACGAGACCAGTTTAAGAGGCTTGAGGCGTGTGCACAGGACGGCACCGAAAGCAAGGGGACCTAAGCCTGCTCTGCGTGGGGGCGGGGGCGGTCGTCGACGTGGATCTTATAGCTCAGTATGCAAATGAGACTCAAAGCAGACTGCAGATCTGTGCAGCGCTCTTTGGCACTGGGCTCCGGCCATAAACCTAGCGGCGCTATGTCCCCAGTCTGACAGCCCCGCTCTGTGACCTCGCCTTGGAGTTGCGTGGAGAGGGGCAAATTCGGACCGTAGGAGCGACAGTTAAACACCGGCACTTCGCCAGCTGGGCCAGGCCCTGGGGAGGGCCAAGGTTGCTGGGAAAGGTGGAGCAGCGCTGGGGGGCCAGGGCCGGGGGTAGTCTGGGACGCCCTCCCTCCCACCCCAGCAGGATACAAAGGGGCCTCTGCCCTCGGCTGCGGCCCAAGAGGAACGGATCAAGGCGGAGGCTCCTCTGCGTTCCCTGGTTTTGTCTGTAAAGGAGACGGAGTGTGGCTCGGTGGCTCTCTTCCATCTCTCAATCTAGGCAGAGCACAGGACTCCAACCAGAGGAACCCTGAGAATCTGCCCCCCGCTCGCAGGCACTGCTGCAGCGCACACTTGCTTCGCTTCTAGGGTTGCAATCTGTCCGGATTCCATTCTAGCAAGCAGAGAGGGCAGCAGCGTAGGACCCCTTAATGGGCGGGTCCGTTTCTTTCTGGAACCGCCTCTTTGATTTGACTCTGAGCTTGCCCCACTGGGCGTTCCTCCGCCAACCACCTTCCTTCTCCGTCCCGTCTCTTCCCTGGTGACGCCGGAAGTGGAAGTGGGTGCAGGTCGGCGGCCGCAGCAGAGACGGAAGACGGAAGCAGAGCGGGAGGGGGAGACGGGGGAGCTGCTCTGGTATCTTACCCTGGCCCCAGTCCCAGCTGCTAGAGGAGGAGTTACTGCTGCACTTTAGTAAGTTACCTTCGCCCCAGGATACTCAGCCCGAGGATTCCAGGGTTGTCTCTCTCTGGAACAACCCTAAGCTCCGCCCCCAGGTTTTCCTTAAGGGCTGCACAGTCTCCATCCTTTTCTGGTAGCGAGCGGCTCACCTTTCTGGCCGCCTTCCAGTTTTCCCCAAGAGTGACCCTATGACCACACACTTTATGGTACACTCTAGGATTATAGCTTTCTGGACAGCTGAAAGCTATGGGGGTTTGGAGGAGTCTCCAAGAACTTCAGAAGACGTTCTCCTCTCTCACAGTGAAGACTTTGGGAAGGAGGTGTTTGCTTTAAATGTATCCTGTTACGAGATTATTTAAACCCTATCAGTCCCATCCTTGACACCTTTGTTACAGGCATCAGAACCTACCATGATGGCTGTGACCTAAAACCCTCAGGAAGCCCCAGGGTCATGGCCCAGAAGCATCCCGCAGGAAGAGGGTTGTGTGGAGCCCAACACAGTGATGGTGCTTCCCTCGGGACTTTAGGACCCTCGGTGGACCCTGACACACTTTCATTCTCAGGACCTGGGGACTCAGCAGGGACTGGTCTTAATGGTACCGGCTGCCTCACGGAGCAATCAGATCCTAAGTACACACAGCCCCCAAATCCAGCCCACTGGTCGGATCCAAGCCATGGCCCCCCAAGGGGTCCAGGACCTCCCAGGAATGGAGAGGATCCTGATCAGAATGAGATATCTTCAGACGAAGTCGAGTGCAACAGGACTCTCAAGAGAGAATAAGGCTGGATATTACTAGGAGGATGGGAACCCTTCTTTTCTTTCTATTCTATCTGTTTGCAACTGCCAAGGAACCCCTGGAATCCCTGAAGGTCATTACTCTGAGGGAAGAGATAGCTCTTCTAGCAACTTCTGCCAGCACTGTATCTCTCCAGCCTTGCAGGAGGATGAAAAGTTGGAAGAGAAGTATGATGAGGAACCTCGTAAGTTCACCAGTGACTTTTCATGTGTGCCCAGTGGAAAGACACCTCCACCCCAGAGACAATGGCAATGCCTTCCAACCAAGGAGGATACTCGAGAGGGTGGACACACAAATCACTGGCCCTCTGGAAGACAGACATCAGCTGGGTGGGAAAGAAGTCAGACAGGTGTAGAGGCCTGGGATTTTGGGGAGCAGCAGAACTATGTCAGCTTGGACAAGCAGGCTTCTGGAGGCTAACTGAACTGCTGGTATTGGTGGGAGAATACGTGGAAACTTGTGGGCATCTCATCTATGCATGCAGGCAGCTGAAAGGCAGTGATCTGGACCTTTTTCGAACCTGGGTGGGAGTCTGGGCTGGGCGGCTGAGGCGCTGGGCCCAGGTGATATTCCAGTTTCTGAGCCAGGGGTTTTGCTATGGCATAGGGCTGCTCACCCATTTACTTAGGCTACTGGGTGCTTTGCTGCTTCTGGCTGTGGCCCTCTTGGGCTGTCTACAGTTGGGCTGGCAGTTTCTGGTAGGACTAGGTGACCGGTTGGGCTGGAAGTGGGCTAAGGCCACCTGGCTATTCTCTTGGCTGGATTCTCCTGCCTTGCAGTGTTAACCTGACTCTGCTGAGAGACAACAGGCCATGGCAGAAGCTGGTATAAATGGTTGGGTGGTTGGGTGGAGTTGCCTTTGGTCAAGCAGAGGATTAACAGGCAGTAGAGTGCACTCATAACTAGTGGGCACGACTGCAAGCCTGAAGAGGAAGTGGCTCGACTCTTGACCCAGACTTGTGAAAACAAGCAGCTGGATGTAGTTATTCCCATAACTACAGATAAGACTGGTAGTCAGCTACACGGTGAGCAGCTGAGTAGTTGCCATAGGGATGTGGTCTGCTTCCAGTATAGAAGACAATTTTAGAAAAGTCTTGAGCTTTTTGGCGCACCTGGATCCTGCATTTGGTCAAGTCTTAATCTCAGTGCTCTGCCATGTTCTCTGCCAATCAAGACTGTTTCTAGAGTTGAACTAGTGGCCTGCTGTGTTGCTTAATAATCTTGGGACTGTGCCATTTCACTTGTTGACATTGGTTTTGTCAGCCTCAGCAGCTTCCTGAGTTAAGAGACACCTCCAGCTCCAGTAAACTGAGTGCAAGAGGCAGAGCTGAAGCAAAGGTCAAGGGGCCTTCACCCAGCCTCCAGAGCTGGCACTTTGAACTTGGACTTGTACCCTCCTGAACTGTAAGAGAATAAATCTGTTTGTTAAAGCTACCCACTTGTGATATCTTCTGTTACAGCAGCACTAGAGAACCCAAACATCCCCCCTAAACTTAAGAGTACAACAGGGGAGATGCTGAGGAACTTGCAGGAAGAGGTAAACTGAAGCCCATAGTCCATCTGCTCCTAGAGTGTCAGTAGCCGAGCTTTTCCTTGGTCATGGGTCTCCAAGGGTGCCCCTTTCACCATTGGTAGGAAGACATAGCTTGGAAGGAGGGGAGGGGCAGTCTGAGAGGGCAGAAGGTAATCCGTTAGCCAGAGAATTCTAAGGAATTAGAGGATCGCCAAAGAAAGGAGTAAGTCCCCAGAGAACTGGTCATTGAATTTTATTTTTGGTTGAAGGATACCTGGGATGAGTATGAGGGTGTGGGTGAGTGAGTACTCACCAAGTTATGGATGACATTGGTCAGGGTCCAGACAACAGGAACACTGAAGAAGAAAATGCTGAGTAGAACCACATGCAGGAGTCTTACTAAGATGATGTAGGCCAACCAGATGCCCTGGCTCTTCATCACTCACGTGTTGGGGTTTACTTCACTGTGTGCCACCCCCACATTCATCCTACCACAGTGGAGGATCAGGCAAGAATGCAACTCAGTTTCAACTTTACAGGAACTTGTCCCCCCACTTTTGTCCTAAATAGCCCAAATGCCCTGAACTCTACCTATAATGAAAGAACCCCCATTCAGCACAAAAGGAAATTGGAAGATTTGGGGAATTTTAAAAAAGAATCCTCCCTACATTTTAGAAACATAATGTAATTCTTACACTTCAACTGTTTAGGGCATCCGCTTCAAGGAGCAATGGAAACAGGAGTATTTTATTTTACTGAAGACGTTAATGAAGAATCATGAAAAAGTTGCAAACACCCAAAACCCCGGGAGGGGGTCATGGAAATAAAAAAGGAACAACCAGGAAGGCTGAAGGGGTGGAGCTATTTCTAATTTTTTTTTCCTATGGGTCCGTCAGTCCTCTCATCCTCTTGTAAGGCAAGCAGACAGCATCCCCATTCTTTCTCAAGTGTGGGCGCTGCAAGAACTTGCCCTGGGCTTCTGAGCATCTCAACGCCTAGGAAGATGGAGCCGTAGTCCTAATTCCATGGTGGTTCTGGTCATCTCAACGTGGTCTTTTAAACTGGTTTTACCTTTAAAGCTGGTGCTTGATTAGAAGCAGCTCTTGCCCGCTTCTGCCTGATATTCTCTAAATCTTACAGAACCAACTCAACGCTTCTTCCAGCTTCCCTCTCTTGTTCGTCAGGTCCCCTCGGGGATCTCTTCAGCACTGTTTTTAACTCCCTTGCACCTTCCTTACCCCTCCCGCATTTTTCCATAAGAATCCCTTTCCAGTCTCGGAGTAGCCCCTACCCTTGACAGGTTCGACCCTCCAGCGGAGCAGCGTAGGCTTCCAAGCTGTGGTAGGAAGCCTCCGCCTAAGCACATTTGCACTCTCTCTATTGGTGGAACAGAATCAGCGCTGCTACCCCTCATTGGTTGGCGGTCTGCAATGGGGACGTGTAATTGGTCTCCATTTCCGTCGTTCGAAAGACAGAATCTGCCCTTTTCTCTGTCGCACTTTTGGAGAGGGGTGGGGAAAGCTGCAGAGAAGAGAAGCGTAACGACATCTATTCCCTAATGGGAAGAGGTGTTGGTATTAAGATTGGCAGCGAGCGGTTGGTCTTGGTTCATTGGGCTAAGGGGAAGCTCCTGGAGGCAGCGGGTGGGGGCTAGTGGAGTAGAGGGGGTAACAAGATGGCGGCGGAGACAGTGGAGCTTTATAAGCTCAAGGTACTTTGAAAGGGAGAAGGGCTGAATTGGACTTTTTTGTAATTTGAATTCTGAACAGTGGCTCGCGCCTTCTCCTGCGTGTTCTGCTTGCAGATATTTGCATTTTGTTTTCCGGCTCCTTCCAGAGCTAGTCGGTTTTTCTTTTGTGCTTGCTTTCTTCCCTACTACGCTTTCCTACTTTCCCGTTCTTCCTCACGGCTCTACTGTTATCTCTACTTGTTATTTCGACTCCCTGGTTTTCTTCATAACTGTATTGTCAGTCACCCTTCCCCACTGGGTTGTGGAAGTGCCTTCTACATGTAAGACTCCCTTTTCGTTTCTTGTCGGAGCTGCATTACATCAGTGGTCCCCTCCTCAGAGCCCCACGCAGGACACGGGACACCTTTTATTTCTTTCTGGGTTGGTGTTTGCCGTCTGTTGACCAAAGTTGAGATTTTCCTTTTAGCAGGTGATGGCACCTTTGCGTATTATTGTCTATCTAGGACCGAAACGTGATTCATAAAATGTTTCCAGTCCTTTTTACGCCCCCCCCGGGGGTTAAGCCCCCGGGGCTAACTTTGAAACCTGGGAGAGGCTTGGGATTCAGGAAGCGTAAAGAGTTACTAAAGGCACAGGCACCTCAGATTTAGATGTTTCTAGAGTTCTCTCTGGTTTTCTGACCCCCCAGGCCGTACCTCCTATCTCCTGCGGGAGAGAGAAGTTCAGTACTCTGGGAAAGCAATTCCAAAGTTAAGGTTATTTCTGTGCCATTGGTATCGTGGATGGACCTGGGATCTCTTGGTATCACCACTGGGTGACACTCCGAACCTCAGAAGCTATTTGAAGTTACATGTTTTGGTAGCTTTTTCACATTTGAATTATAGTTTTCCTGGAAGAAAAGATAAATTTCTTTTATGATGAATTAAGAGACTATATTGATAAATTGTCCATTTGTGATTTCACAGTTTTCCCATCAGATATTTTAGTTACAATCTTGGGAATCGTGAACAAAGAAGGCTGATTCAGCGAAAATTTAAGGTTGATTATCATAAGAGCTTGATACAAGTAAGTTTAAGTAGTAAGGATAAGGAGAGGTTCTTTCTTTAATCACTTTTAAGTTGACCTCAATTAGCCTTTGTCTGAAAGAGGATCTATTTCTTACCCTTGGATTCTAGATTGTACTAGTGGATTTTTGTGTTATGCAGGAGTTACTGTTAAGTTAGTGGTACTGAAATTAATCAGTGGCCTCTTTATCAAGATAAGTAGGAAAACTGAGCCACCAACTTCATTGTATATAATTTACATACAAATTACTTAGATACTACTGTACTGTTTTGTATATTATAAAGCAACAAAATGGAATTTTTGAATGGATGAGATAGAAGGAAATAGAAAATCTGTTATTTTTCTTCCTGTTCATCCAGTTTTTGAAACCCCTGGAGTAAATCATCAGCTCCTCCCCTGATTTGCCTTTACTGATATGTTGGTTTATAGAGTTCCTCAAACCATCAAATCTGTAATTTTCAGATCTTATTAAATTAACATTGGATTGAATAAGTCACTTTTACCTCAGACCTGACTTCAGGTGTTAGAGTCTAAGAGAACGTGAGGCATTCCACACAGACTATAAAGGACTCACTCTTTTAATCATGTTTGCTTGTCTTTGCTTTTTCTCTGTTGTTGTGTTGTTGTTATGTGCTGTCGAGTTGGACCCGACTCATAGCGACCCTTCCTTGGGTTTCCGAGGCAGTATTAGTGGCTAAGACACTTGCCTGCTAACCAGACGGCTGGCGGTTCAAACCCACCAGCCACTCCTCGGAAGGAAGGTTGGGCAATCCTACTTG
>NW_006922077.1:635223-641519 GCF_000298275.1 Orycteropus afer afer | reverse complement strand
ATGTCTTTCTCTTCCTCAGTGCTGCCATATCGGTCACTCACATTTGGTACATTACCCTTCTCTTCAGGATTTCATCTTTTTTTAAGAAAATCTTTCCATTTTTTATAAAGTGAGTTTGGGTTTTAGCATGGACCTCATAGTTAAGAATGATATTTGATGTGAAATAAATGCATTTTCTATCTGAATTGGCACTGAAGATTTGATAGAAGTGCAGTGATTTTAGCACACAGTTGAAGAGACAGAACTGTGGATGTGGATGAAAATGTCTTCTGAACTGAAACTACCTGATTTCTAGTCAAACGTGAGAAAGTAGACTGTTGTAGAGCAAAGGTAAAAAGTGTAGTAGTGTCAGAGTATTGAGAACAGTGAGACATTTGCATTATCAAAGCATAAAGTATATATATGTAGGTAGTTGAGGGTAGTCTGGAAAGGAAACTAGGTGAACTGTGTGACTGTAAGGGTAGATTGGAGTGATACTGGAGTAGCCTGTCTAGGTTGTATAAGGTGTTTGGCTTTTATCATGTAGGCAGAAGAGGGGATTACCTGCCTGATTTGTGCTCTGGCAGTGTGGAGGATGGGATCTGGAGGAGGACATTTGAATAGTTAGATGCTTATTATAATAGTTACTCCTCTACTTTAAACCTTTTGATGATATTTGCCAATCTGTCTGACCCAGTTTATCACACTCCAGCCACAGTAGCTTTTATTTCATTTCCTCAAAATAGGTCTGTTCATTAATTTCTAACACTAATATATTGTTCACTATGTGGCAAGCACTGGTTATAGTCATTTGCATACATTAACTGATTTAATTCTCATAATAACCCTATAAGATAAATACTACTATTATCCCATTTTAAGATGAGAAAACTGAAGCGCAGAGATTAAGCAACTGATTGAGTAATTTGCCAGATGTCACAGCTAAGTGAGTCAAACCCAAGCAGTCTATCTCCACAATTCCTTTTCTTAAATCACTGTGCACTACCATTTCTCTTTTTTTACTTCCACACATGCTGCAGTTTCCTTTTGTGCTCTGCCATCCCTCTCCCCCCGATAAACCCACTGCCACCAAGTCAATTCTAACTCATAGCGACAACCATCTAGGACAGAGTAGAACTGTCCCCATAGGGTATCCAAGGCTGTAAAGTTTTGGGAAGCAGACTGCCTCATCTTTCTCTTGTGGAGTAGCTGGTGGCCTTGAACTGCTGACCTTTTGGTTAGCAGTTAAATGCTTTAACTACTGTGTCACCAGAGCCCCACACCTCCCCAATACCTTGGTCTGATTACCTACAAGTCACACTTCAGATATCATTCAAACATCATTTACCCAAGCAAACCTCCTTGTTCTCCCTCTCCATGCACTATTGTCAGGACCCTTTTTATATGCTTTTATAGGATCTTGTAAGGAGCTCGGGTGGCGTGGAGCCTAAGGCATGCTAACCAGAAGGTTGGCAGTTCAAATCCACCATCCACTCCATGGAAAGAAAACTGGGCAATCTACTTCTGTAAAGATTTACCACCTCAGAAACCCAATAGGGATCACTATGAGTCGATATCGACTTAGTGGCGGTGGGATTGGTTTGGTTTGGTTTATAAGACTGTGTGGGGTTTTTTTTTTTTTTTTTTAATTCAAATCAGTTAAACACTATTTTTGTGGTCATTGATTACTTTGTTCACCTACTAGATTGTAAATTCCATATAGGCAAGGACTCTTTCTCTTTTCCTTTTGATTATTTTCCTGTATTTAAGATAATGCTTGATGCATAGTAGATGCTCATTAGCTAATTGTCAGATGAATAAACATATTAAGACCTGAAATAAGGTAGTAGCTGTTAGAATGGGAACAAATTTGAAAGAAATTTGGAATGTACAGTTGTATGAATTCATAGATTAATTGGGAGGCAGGCAGGGCCCCAGCCCCCTAGAGCCAAGAAAGGGAGAGAGCAGCCGGGACCACATAGTGGCAGGATCCAGGTAGGAATTAGGTAAGAGGAGGGTGGAGAGGTTTCCAACAGCTAAGGGAGACAAACCTGTCTGTCAGTTTGTCATCCTGTGGGTCTTGCACATTGCTATGAGGCTTGAGGCTGTGCCACCAGTATTTCAAATGCCAACAGAGTTGCACATGGTGCACAAGTTTCAATGTAGTTTACAGACTGAAATAGACTAGGAAGAAGGAAGAGGCCATCCACTTCTCAAAGAATTGGCCAGGGAAAACCTTAGGAATAGCAGAGAAACACTCTGATACATTACTGGGCAACTTTATGAATAGCTTGAAAACATTGTCTGACACAGTGCAGGAAGACGAGCCCCTTGGGTGAGAAGGCACTCAAAATAGGACTGGGAAAGAGCTGCCCATCACAGTAGAACCAACCTTAATGATATGGATAAATTAAGTCTTTCAGGACCTCCATGTACTGATGTGACACGACAAATTGAAGAGAAATAGCTGCATACATCCATTAGTAATCGGAACATGGAATGTACGAAGTATGAATCTAGGAAAATTGGAAGTTGTCAAAAATAACAAGGAATGCGTAATGTTTGATATCCTAGGCATTAGTGAGCTGAAATGGACCAGTTTTGGCCATTTTGAATCAGACAACCATATGATCTACTATGCCTGGAACGACAGTTTAAAGAGGAATGGTGTGGCATTCATCATCACAAAGGATGTTTCAAGATCTGTCCTGAAGTACAGTGCTGTCAGTGATAGGATAATATCCATTACACCTACAAGGAAGACCGTTAATACTACTATTACTCAAATTTACGCACCAACCATCACAGCCAAAGATGAGGAAATTGAAGATTTTTATTAACTTCTGCAGTCTGAAATTGACCGAACATGCATCAGGATGCGTTGCTTATTACTGGTGATTGAAATGCAAACGTTGGAAACAAGAATCACTGGTAGTTGGAAAATTTGGTCTTGGTGACAGAAATAATGCTGGAGAGTGCATGAAATTTACAAGACCAACGACTTACTCATTGCAAATACCTTTTTTCAACAACACAAATGGCGGCTCTACACATGGACTTTGCCAGATAAAGTACATCTGTGGCAAGAGGCGATGGAAAAAGCTCAGTATCTTCAGCCAAAACAAGGCCAGGAGCTGATTGTGGAACATACCATCAACTGCTCATACGCAAGTTCAACTTGAAGTTGAAAACAATTAAAACAAGTCCATTAAAGCCCAAATATGACCTTGAATATATCCCTCCTGAATTTAGAGACCATCTAAAGAATAGATTTGATGCATTGAACACCAGTGACCAAAAACTAGAAGAATTGTGGGATGACATCAAGAGCACGCACCATCCATGAAGAAAGTAAGAGGTCATTAAAAATACGAGAAAGAAAGAAAAGACCAAAATGGATGTCAGAAGAGACTCTGAACTTGTCCTTGAGCAAAGAGTAGCTAAAGCAAATGAAAGAACTGACAAGATAAAAGAGCTGAACAGAAGATTTCAAAGAGCAGCTCCAGCAGACAAAGCCAATTACTATAATGAAATGTGCAAAGACCTGGAGTTAGAAAACCAAAAGGGAAGAACATTCTTGGCATTTCTCAACCTGAAAGAACTGAGGAAAAAAGCCTCAAGTTGCAATATTGAAACATTCTATGGGCAAAATACTGAATGATGCAGAAAGCATCACAAGAAGATGGAAGGAATACACAGAGTCACTGTACCAAAAAGAATTGGTCAATCTTCATCCATTTCAGGAGGCGGCGTACGTTCAAGAACTAATGGTATTGAAGGAAGAATTCGAAGCTGCACTGAAAGAATTGGTGAAGAACAAGGCTCCAGGAATTGACGGAATAACCATTGAGATGTTTCAACAAGCAGATGCCCCATTGGAGGCACTCACTCGGCTATACCAAGAGATTTGGAAGACAGCTACCCGGCCAACTGACTGGAAGAGATTCATATTCCTACCCATTCCAAAGGAAGGTGATCTCGCAGAATGTAGAAATTATCAAACAATATCATTAATATTGCATGCAAGTAAAATCTTGTGTTGTTGTTGTTGTTGTTATGTGCCGTTGAGTCAGACCTGACTCATAGCGACCCCTCCTTGGGTTGCCGAGGCAGTATTGCTGAGGAAGTAGATTGCCCAACCTTCCTTCCGAGGAGTGGCTGGTGGGTTTGAACCGCCAGCCTTCTGGATACTGCAGATAATTCAAAAACAGTTGCAGCATGCATGGATTGGAGGAAGAATCATTAACAACCTGCAATTCGCTGACAACACAACTTTGTTTGCTGAAAGTGAGGATGACTTGAAGCACTTACTGATGAAGATTGAAGAATACAGTCTGCAGTTTGGATTCCATCTCATTATAAAGAAAACAAAAATCCTCACAACTGGACCTATAAGCAACATCACAATAAATGGAGAAAAGATTGAAATTGTCAAAGACTTCACATTGCTTGGTTCTACAATCAACACCAATGGAAGCAGCAGTCAGGACATCAGACGACATATGTTGTTGCTGTTGTTATAATGCCATGGGTCATATTGTTGTTATGTTGTAGGACTGGGTAAATCAGCTGCAAAGGACCTCTTTCAAGTGCTGAAGAGCAAAGATGTCTCTTTGAGGACTAAGGTTTGTCTGACACAAGCTGTGGTATTTTCAGTCGCCTCATGTACATGTGAGAGCTGGACAATGAATAAGGAAGACCGAAGAAAAATTGATGCTTTTGAGCTGTGGTGTTGGCAAAGAATGCTGAAAGTACCATGGACTGCTAAAATAACTAACAGGTCTGTCCTGGAGGAAGTGCAGCCAGAATGCTTCTTGGAGTTGAGAATGGCCAGACTTTGTCCGACCTACTTTGGTCATGTTGTCGGAAGGGACCATTCCCTGGAGAAGGATGTCATGCTTGGTAAGGTGGAGGGTCAACGAAAGAGGGAAAGGCCCTCAACGAGATGGATTGATACGGTGGCAGCGGCAGTGGGCTCAAGTATAGCAAGAATCATGCAGCTGGCGCAGGACCCAGTGGTGTTTCGTTCTGCTGTGGATAGGGTCAATGTGAGTCAGAGATGACTCAACAGCACCTAACAACATAGATTAATTGGATGTGGCGGAATGAATGATGACTGCAAGAGTTGGGTGTTGATACCTATAGATTGGAAAGAGGAGGAAAAGCCAATTATGTGCTGGAGAGAACATAAGTTTAATTTTGCATTTAAGTGTCTTTGGGACATCTACTTGGAGATGTCTGGTAGTCAAGTGGAACTCTCAAGAGCTGAGAGTTAGTGGTAAAACTTTGGGATTTATTTTTTAAATATTTTATTGAGTTCCTACCATGTGTCAGCTACCATAGTGTACTAGGTAGGGATACAACAATGAAGAAAACAGATAAAAATCCTTACTCTTATGGATCTTTTATTTTAATGGGGGGGGTGGAACACAATAAAATGTTGATAAGATCTGTAGAGCAAAATAAGAGGTACAATGGGAAGGATATTGTCATTTTAAATAGAATGACCAGGTAAGTACTTACTGAGATGATGTTTAAGCTAAGACTTGAAGGAGATGAAGAAGTGAACCATGTGGAAAGTGTTCAAGGAATAGCAAAAGGGGCCAGTTTGGCTTATTAAATAGGAGAAGAGGAGTCACAGAGGTAATGGTGGGGAGTGGAGAGCAGATTGTGTAGGGCCTTATATAAAAAACAAACAGTCATCGAGTTGATTCAACTCATAGCGACCCCTCCTTGGGTTTCCAAGGCAGTATCACCATGGAAGTAGATTGCCCAATCTTCCTTCTGAGGAGTGGCTGGTGCATTTGAACCACCAGCCTTCTGGTTAGCAGTCAGATTGGCTTTTACCCTTAATGCTATGGGAATCCAATGGGGAATTTTAAAATATGGCAGTGACATGATTTGACTTAAACTTTCAAAGGATTACTTTGTCTACTCTGTAAAGAATAAACTATAGTGAGATAAGAGCTGAAGAGAGGTTTTTACAATTTTCTGTATGAGAGGAAAGATCAGGGGAATAGTGTTCAAGTGGTGAGAAGGAATTAGATTCTGGAGATATTTTGAAAGTAGAGCTGATAGGATTTGCCTATAATTGGATTCAGGAGAGTGAGTAAGTGTTGCAAGTGGAATGAGAGTCAATCAAGGAATCTTAGTGAATATCAGTATTTATGGAGTTGGGTAGAACAAGAGCTAATAATAAGGAGGCTGAGGGAAAAACCAAACCAAATCTATTGCCATTGAGCCTATTCCAAGTTATAGTAGGGCTGTTGTTGTTGTTGTTTGCCATCGAGTCAGCCCCGACTCATAGCGACCCCTCC
>NW_006922077.1:632844-634118 GCF_000298275.1 Orycteropus afer afer | reverse complement strand
CGCCAGCCTTCTGGTTAACAGTCAAGTGTTTTAGGCACTACGCTACCAGAGGTGAGGGTTAAATGAGAAAATACAAAATATTTAGCACTTTGGCACACACTAGTACTTGACAATACATATTTTAGTTTAAAGTTTTTTTTAAATTACATCTTGTTGAAGTTCACAATTCTAAAAGCATAAAAGGGTATATGATGAAAGGTTTCCCTCTTATACTTGTCCCTAGCTAGCCTTCTCTTCCCTGTTTCAAACAGTATTAGTTATATCTTGTCTAGACATCTCATGTGTCTGTGTTATATGGGTGCATGTTTGTTTATATATATATGTGTGTGTGTGTGCATGTATATTTATATAAATATATGTATGTGTGTGTGTAGATATGTGCATATATTTATAGGTATACCTTGGAGATATTGGGGATTTAGTTCCAGACTACTGCAATAAACCAAATGTTGCACACAATAAAGCAAGTTGCACAAATTTTTTGGTTTCCCTGTGCATATAAGGGAGCTCTGGTGGTATAGTGCCTAAGGCATTTGACTGCTAACCAGAAGGCTGGTGGTTCAAACCTACCAGCCATTCCTCAGAAGGAAGTGTGGGCAATCTACTTCTGTGGAGATGCTGCCTTGGAAACCAAAGGAGGGGTCACTATGAGGCAAATTGACTTGCCAGCAGTGAGAGAGAGAGAATGCATATAAAAGTTGTTTATACTATACTATATTAAAGGAGCTCTGGTAGCATAGTACTTAAGGCACTTGACTGCTAACCAGAAGGCTGGTGGCTCAAACCCACCAGCCACTCCTTGGAAGGAAGGTTGGGCAATCTGCTTAAGTAGAGACACCGCCTTGGAAACCCAAGGAGGGGTGGCTATGAGTTGGGGCCAACTCGACATCACATAACAACAACAACAACATAGTTTATTAAATGTGCAATAGTATGAAAAAATTTGAAATATGACAAGTACCAAAATGTAACACGAAGTGAACACCTGCTGTTAGAAAAATGTTGCTGATACACTTGCTTGATACAGGGTTGCCACAAACCTTCAATTTGTTTAAAAAAAAAAAAATCTGTGAAGCACAAAAAAGCAAAGTGTAATAAGACGAGCTATACATTTTTAGACACATAGGTGTTTTTTGCATTAATGTTAGTACACGGTGTTCTATAACTCGTTTTGTAGACATCTTTATCAAGATAAGGCTCATAGTGCAGAAAAGTATGAAGGGATGGACACTGGGAGGAGGTAACTATGGGGAGAAAGTGGGAGGGGAGCTGCT
>NW_006922077.1:620542-632657 GCF_000298275.1 Orycteropus afer afer | reverse complement strand
ATATACTTTGCTTTTAAAATAAATTATTTTAAGTAGTTAAAACTCAAATTCATGTAACAATGAGTAAGACTTGATAGAAGTTCTTATTTGTGGTTTAAAAGGTTTTTCATTCTACTGCTGATGTAAATGTGTTGAAATATGTGTGAAGAGAAATTATTTTCAGCTAGTTGTTAAGTGGAATTTGAACCCAGGCAATCTGACTTCAGAGGCTGTGTACTCAACTATTTATGATACTGCTGCTGCCACTCAGCAGTTTTTATATTCAGAAGGCTTTTTAAAAATACAACATTTTTCATGAATGATTACTATGTTTCTCAATAGAGGGTGGTGTTATTGGCGTGTTGGGTAGGACAAGTGTCTGCATGGAATCCCTGCCTGCCTGCCCTACTCACTAAACGTCCTACCTCCCCAATTGTTACAGCATCATTAAAACTTACTTTCCATTTCTGTTTTCTTCCATTGTTTCAAAATTTATTGGGCATGCTCCCTGGGTTGAAAACCTTCTGTAGATGCTGAGGTAAAACCAAAAACCAAATTCACTGCCATAGGATCAATTCTGACTCATAGTGACCTTAAAGGACAGAGTAGAACTGTCCCATAGGATCCCCAAGGGTGTAAATCTATACAAAGTAGACTGACTGCCTCCTCTTTCTTCTGCAGAGTGGCTGGTGGGTTCAAACCATCCATCTTTTGGTGAGTAGCCAAATGCCTTAACCACTGCACCACCAGTGCTGAGCATACTCCCTTACGTTCTTTCTTCTGTTGGAATCTTTCTATCTTCTAATGATTGGTCTTAACTGTACTTCAAAACCAGCAAGATTGTCCTTTATTTTTTTGTGGTGGTGTTGAGAATATACACAGCAGAACATATTATTAATTAGCAGTTTCTGCATGTACGGTCAGTGACACTGATTATTACATTCTTCAAGTTGTGCAACCATCGTCACCCTCCTCTTGCAAGTTGTTAGCAAAGTCCTCTTTCAGGCCAAACATCTATTACACTGATCTGCATATAGGATCTCTGGAGCCTTCCTTTTCCTGCTTTGTTCTCCTTAGATCAGCATGTCAGTATCCTTCTTAAAATAAGAATATGGAACCTAGTAAGCCTATTACATCATTTATTATAGATTCTGTATTTCAGTTACCCATAACCTGGAATTACTTTGGTAACAAATCATACTGTTAACCCTCTTTGCGCTTGCTATGGGTTGAATTGTGTCTCCCAAAAATATGTGTTGTAAGTCCTAATCCCTATTTCTGTGGTTAAGGAGCCCTGCTGATTTAGTGCCTAAGGCATTTGACTGCTAACCAGAAGGTTGGTGGTTCAAACCCACCAGCCACTTCCTAGTCTAGGAAGACTAGGCAATCTACTTCTATAAAGATTTACTGCCTCAGAAACCCAACGGGGGTTGCTATGAGTCAGAATAGACTGGATGGCATTGAGTATTTTTTTGCATCGGTTAGAAAAGTATTCTTGAATATTGAATATTACTAGAGGGAAATAGACCATTTCTGTGGGCCCAGGGGCTTGGTGGAATTAAAGCACAGTAGTTTGGGCTTGAACTTTTTTTTTCTTATAAGGACTACCTCTTTTTATTGACCAGGGTTTATCCTGTTAACTAATAAAGCTTTATTATTTTTATTTTTATTATTTTTTCTCAGCTTGCTGAACTAAAGCAGGAATGTCTTGCTCATGGTTTGGAGACCAAGGGAATAAAACAAGATCTCATCAGCAAGTTCCAGGTATACCTTGAAGAGCATGGTGAGTGCTTCGTGGAGGCACGGAGTTGATTTGAGTGAGGAGATTAATTTTTGGGCTCTGTCACGTAGATTTCCTCTTTTCATTTAGGTTTTTGGTGATGTAAGTGCTTAATTCCCTGCATCAAGGAAATGGTCTTCGTCATCCAAAACAGTGGCTATATGCAAAGAAATAATCCTTTTTTTTAACATTATAATTTTATTTCAGCAAGTTATTTAAAAAGTAACATAGTAATACAAGGTCATTAACCAGAGAATTAGAAGACTTGCGTTTTAATTCCTATTAAGCCAGAAATTATTAGGGTACCATGGACAGTCACTTTTACGTGGCTAAATGTCTGATCCTGATCTGTGAAATAAAAAATGTGTTTTTCACACCCTGGAGAGAACAATCATGGGAGAAGGAAGGGCTGCTTATGCACAGGGAGACAGCTCAGGGCGCAGAAGAGTACGGAGGGATGGACACTGGGAAGAAGTAACTATGGGGAGGAAGTGGGAGGGGAGATGTTGCATTGTAAATTTTGGTCAATGACATGAGACAGTATATGTGAACTGCTGTATGAAAAGTGAATTTACTCTGTAAATCTTCACCCAAATCAAAATAAAATTAAAAAAAAAAATGTGTTTTTGACCCTTGAGATCCATAAACTGAGGTACTAGGTTTATTTGTTTGTTCTAAGCCAAACAAATCATGTTTAAGGCATACTATGATCCTAGGTCATACAAGTCCCCTCTTTAATTTTTATTTATGTATTTATTGCTACTCCTCCTTTTACTCCCTTTACCCTCTTAGGCTATCATTCTAATGTGTTTGCTATGTATTTTTCATCTTTGTCCTTGTAACCCATGCAGTGTTGTTTGGTGTACAATATTTATGTAGATGCTATAAATAAAATAGCCTCATTGTATTTCTCACTTTTTTCCCTCAAAATACTGTCATTTTAAAAGATGTATCATTGTGGTATATGACTGTATGATCATCTAGTCTGTTGATTCCAGTTGCTACATAGTGTTCTGTGATACATAGCCCCCACATTTTTATTTAATTCACCCAATAACAAGCATTTATATTACTTCTAAGTCCCTACTGCTGAAAGTAACACTGGGATAAACTACTTCTTTGATAACCCCTTCTGTTCTGTGTGAGAATCTTTCTGGGATATATACCCAGGAATGAGACTGCTAGGTGATATATGTTTGTAAATGTGCCGTTACTATGACTGAGCACTGCCAAAATGTTTTTCTACGATTGTTGCGTCAATCTGTATTCTCATCTGCAGTACATGAGGGTTCTTACACTTCCACAAACCTAAACTTGGCACTGTCCTTTCAGGTGTCCTGATTTTTGCTAATCTATTCATTGTTTTAATTTTAATTTCTGTAATATTGGAAAGTTTAAACATTTCTTGTGTTCCTGATTATTTAAATTTCTTCTTCTTTGTCCATTTTTTTTTTTTTTTTATTGGAGTTTCTCTCATTAGCTTGTTGGTTTACAGGAGTTTCTTTTATATACTAGTATTTATTCCTTTGTTGGTTTTAGACATAAATATTCTATGTAAACTTTGTCTGTGGTGTTCTTTGTTACGTAAAATTCCTTAATTTGAAAAATTTTTAATTTTTTACCTGTTCTTTTGTTTTGGGGGTTTTTAGAAATCCTTTCCACCATTAAATCTCAAAAGATACTCTCCTACATTGCCTTTTATTAATTTTGTAGTTTCATCTCACCTTGTTTAGTTTTTCAATCCCAGTAGAGTTCAACTTTGTATTGTTAGGTAGAGATAGAGTTATTATCTTCTTCATATGGAGCAAATTTTATATGAGCATGCAAAAAGGACATGGAGGTGGCGTCTTCTGACCTAGACTAACTTTACAAGAGGGAGACAAAATCACCATCAGCAGCCCAAGACTTACTACTCTGAGGCAAAACATGCTGCCACCTGCCAGCCTCTTTACCAACTTTGACACCAACCATCCCTTCCACAGTACTCACTGCTTCTCTGCTGGGTTTGATAATTCATTGTGATGGCCACACAGAATTCAAATAGTACTCATGACTATGGGGTTTATTAGGGAAGTAACAGGCTATATATAATTCAGGTTCAGGAACACTCTCAGGATACTATGAGTGTCTCTTGCGTCTCTTTCCCAGCAGCACGTGTCTCTCAGGAGCGCATGTCTCTTTCAGCAACACGTCTTCCTCAACCAGCAGTCAGAGAGAGAGTCAACTCTTCGATTAGAACAGTCTTATCTCTGCTGTGCCCTCAGACACTCTTCTCTGGCCCTGGGATGCTAGTCCTGGCCTCTGCCTCTGTAGGCCAGGTAAGCCTGACACTCTGTCTCATGCCTCTTGGTTCCACTGCTACCGTCTCTCCTCCAGGGCATCTCTCCACCAGAGCGTCTCTCAGCCAAGGAGGTCTAGCACAGGGATCTCAGGTCCAAGGATGCACTCCACTTCACCTTCAGCTTTTCTCTCTTGATGGCAGTGAGATCCCTGCTCTGCCTCTAGAAGGGCTCATTTTTAAGCCTGCCAGAGTGACAAAACTAACCAATCCCAACATCAGAGTTCTACACATCTTATTTGCATGGTCCCACCCAATCATCCTGTGGGAATTATAAAGACTAGGCTAGAAAAACCATACCAAGTAATTCACTGCACTGCAGAGCGTCAGGTCTTCCTTATTGAATTTTATTTTAAGAAAGCATGTAATTACAGTTTTAGCCTAAGTACAGTGACCTGAATGCTTTAATATTCTTTAGCTGAAGAGGAGGCGAATGAAGAAGATGTACTAGGAGATGAGACAGAGGTAAGTTGAAGAGAGGAAGGTGAGTTACCGGCCTGACAGTGTGCCACTGCTTTGGCCACATTGCTTAACATCAGTCATTAGTGGACTTAGGTATAAAAAGGGAGTGAAGGTGCGGTGTAGTAAATTACTTAATGTGTTTTCCACCCATAAGTCTTTGTAAACTCTGAGGTGGAATTTGCCATGAGCAGTTGAGGAGCTCCTGATTGTCCACCTGGGGTATTTCTTTTGAGAGTGGCACAAAACAGTGTTCTGGGAGGGTCCCGCTTTCTCTCAGGTGCTTAGAATTCTGATGTGATGAGGGTTGGTTTATCCACTCTGCCGGGCTCAAAGGAGGCCTTCTAGAGGCAGAACTCTCTCTCTGACTGCTGGTTGAGGAAGACGTGTTGCTGAAAGAGACATGCGCTCCCAAGAGACACGTGCTGCTGGGAAAGAGACGCAAGAGACACTCATAGCTGAGTGAGACACCGAGGGACACGCACTGCTGGGAGAGAGACTGTTGGCTGAGAGACGGTGGGCTGGGAGAGAGACAGCGTTTTTCCTGAACTTGAATTGTAACCTGGTGCTTCCCTAATTAAACCCCGTAATCTGTGAGTTCTGTGTGGCCACTGCAGTGAATTATCAAACCCAGGAGAGAGGTGGTAGGTGCTTTGGAAGGAACGGTTGAGGACTGAAGGATTGGAGGGAGGCAGCATGTTTGGCCTTGCAGGAATAGGCCTTGGGCTACTACTGATGGTGAGTCTGTCTTCCTCTTGTGTGGTTAAAGGAGGTCAGAAGATGCGGCCTCCTTGCCTTTTTAGCAGAAGATCTTGACAAACTCATTGATTTTGGAGTTCTGGTGTTCTACTGTTGGTGGATATTTACTCTTTTTTTTTTTTTTTTCACTCTTGAAATACAGAACTTTATTTAGAAACTGTTTAAAGTAGAAAAAACCCTGTCAAGAAAGACCAGGTGGAAAGTGGGTTCCCAGTAAACTGGAATTTTAGGGCAACAAAAGTCTAAAAGGCCACGAAAGAGAAATAGCACCACTGTCGTCTGAACAATGGCTAATAACTTGTATTTTTTTCTTTTTTTTTTGGCATTGTTAATCACTGAATCTGTTTTTTTCCTCTGAATTCCACACGAAGCATGCACTACACAACAATTTCATCATAAAATACCTGTTTTCTACACACATTTTTAGGACGAGCTACCACCAGAAACAAATCAATACAAACACATCAGGGGCTGAACAATCTCAGCAGTGGGTGACACACATTTTGCAGAATTCTGCCAAACAAGGGGACTGAATAGGCCATTGGCGAAGCAAATGAGGGAGAGTTAAGGAATGAAGTATTTTAAATATTAATAATTAAATCAGACATGGTACTGTATTTTCTGCAAAAGAAAATTAACATTTAGTAACACGCTAACAAATTTTATCTCCAAAGAGATTAGTGCACTGGCAAAGTATTCCGTTAACAGTGGAGAGCTGTGGACAGCAGGTACCAAAAACAGCCAATCCTTGCAGATCCCAAGGCAGTGGGGGCCTTCACTGATCACTCCCTTTGCCAGAGGTCCAGAAGGAACTTGCAGCATCATCACCAGTCTGCTTTAGGTCCACTTGAAGCAGAAAACTTTTGAGGAGCCAACAAAGAGGAATCCCCAGTGGGCAAGGGGAGCAGAGAAGAGAAGCACTTTCAATGTAAACTTAAAGGACAGTAAAATGGGACACAGCCACCATTCACATCACATAGATGTGGGCACATCCCCAAAAGTAGCTGTTAGACTGAAAAACCAGACAAACCTTATTTCCCAAAAAACACAGTACAAAGAAATTTTGGGGAAAATCAGGAGGAGACATGCTCACTGAAAATCGAGCACCTCAGGGCTGGAACACACTCTCTAGTCATCCAGGCAACAATGCCTCTTGATATTTATTTTCAGCAAGGATGCAAGTGGTCAGTGACACCAAATGGCTTTACAGAGCAACTCCTAAACTTTCCTGTTGGGGTCAATGTCTTGGCCTCCAAGGATTCAAGCAACCCTACAAGGCCTATCAACAGCAGGTTCCACAAAGGTTCCAAGGTCTGGTCCTTCCTTCCTAAATAATGTCTAACACACAAAATCTCCTGTCATGTTACACTTACATTTTGAAATATGGAAGCATATTTTGAATACTCTTAAGGCATTTATTTATTAAACGTTCTCTGCCAAGATTTCACATTAGCTTAAAATTTAATTCAGTCTTTCCATTTCTCTACTGACACCTACTCCAGCAACCACATGGTGAGCCCCATGGTCAGCCTCTTTGTTCTCTAGATGAGCCAACTAGATGTTAATACTGCTCTGCGACAAGGTAAAAGCTCCTAACTCAAACTTACGGAAAAAGGAGTGAGATTTCTGCAAAGTGCACTTTAAGAAGAGGTACTTTTTGCTTATGAAAAGAAACCAGTGAGTCCTCTAAGAATCATAAAAGGGAGTATTTTACAGTTAAGCACATGATTTGGAGTGAAGAATTCAGATGCTGTTCTGCTGGTCCAGGCTGTTGTTAATACTCTTCTTGTTCCTCCTGTGGGGCCCCCTTCATCGGGTATCACAAAGCCTTCATCTGTGGCATAGAGAATGTCCACAATCCTCTGCAATACAGGGTCGTTTTCCCCCTCATTCTCCTGGCAAATCAATTCAGTGTTCCTTAGCTTTCCGAAGTAGAAGTCTCTCTCCTTCTCCAACTCTTCGACGGTAAGCTTCAATACGTTGACCCGCTGCATTAATTCAGCTGCTTCGTCATCCCCATTGCCCACACCGGGGTTCTTTCTCACCACACCTGGGCCAGGCTTGGAAGTTGTAGTAGTTCTCTGTGTTGAAATGGGCCACTGTGGAGCTGCACTGCTAGTGCTGAGAGGTTTCTTCGGTTTATTCAAAGCTGGAGCAACAAGGGAAGGAGCCACTGCAGTTTCTTGACCTTGTCTGGCAGCTACAGGGTCATAGTCTTTTCCATCATAGTTTGCATCAAGAAACTTCTTGAACCACTGAACAAATTCAAAATTGTCCTGAAACTTTCCTTTTACTAATTTGTCCACTGGGATTATTTTGTCGACACCCATTCTCTTAAAACCTGCTTGTAGTATTTTGAAGTTCTGGATGTATTCGTGTTCTAGCTTAGCTTGGAATTTCACTTTCTTCAAGGCAATGAAGCCAGGGAACAGCATGTCCATAAACTGACAATAGGCAGCTCCTGAGCACAACTGTTCGATCTTTGTCAGATTCAACTGCAGAGACTCATTGATCCAAGCCAGCATGTCATGTCGACTTAGGTTATCACTGGTGACTGATGTCGAGTATACGTTCACTGCCATCTTCGGCTCTCGGCTGAACCGCGTCCGGTACCAGTAACCCGCTCCGGTTCCGTCTCCGTCCTGTTCAAACCGCCCTACCCCGCCCGCCCGCCCGCGCGATGACCTCTGGATATTTACTCTTGATTTATGTTAACCTTCTTGTTTCATTTGGATTTAGGAAGAAGAACCGAAGCCCATAGAACTGCCTGTCAAAGAGGAAGAACCCCCTGAAAAAACTGTTGATGTGTAACTATCCCTTTTTTATAATCTTAGTACAGAGCAGACAATTCTATTAGATTCACTATTTTGCTCTTAAACATTGCCATTGATCTTTTCATTCTGATTATATCACACATTTTCAGAAGATTCTATTTCACTCCAAGTACATGGTCCCAGTGAAGCAAAGTAGTTTATCTCTGAGTTAAGTAGTAGGTCATTAGGACCAAGTGACACTTCAAGCCCAGACACAAGTTTAATGTTCCTAGCCTTTATTCTTTTGTAGGATTGCCATAATAGATAAATGCTCTTCAGGGAAGGGTAAAACTATATGTAAGGAGTTTTGTAAGGGAGGACTATGTTGGGCACAGATTATCTTTCAAACAATATTACTGTCTCTTGTTTTTTTATTTACAGTGGAAAAGAGGAGGAAAGTATTAGAGTTGAAAGTGAATCTCAGTTTATTTAAACTATTCCAACAAGGATAATCACAAACATCTTTTACTTAGGGCTCTTTGCACATATGTCTGGCTATTATATAGTCTAATACATTATAACAGTTGAATTATTTTATAAATTTTTGTTCCTTATAGCTGTATTAAGTCATTTAACTATAAAAGGCCTTACATATACTAGTCAGAAATCAAACAGTATATACCAGACCAAACCAAGCTCATTGCCATTGAGTTGATTCTAACTCATAGCAAGACCCATTTGAGTTTTCAAAGCTGTAAATCTTTATGGAAGCAGACTGCCTCATCTTTTTTCCGTGGAGCAGCTGGTGGGTTCAAACCACTGACCTTTTGGTTAGCAGCCAGATGCCTTAACCAATATACCACCAGAGCTCCTTAAATAGTATATAGAGGGATATATAAATAGAAAAGTCAGTATCCCTTCTCCCCACACCCATCTGACTTCCCAGAGAACCTTCCTGGAATATTTTATGTATGGTCTGTGTATGTACACTATGCATACTATCTGTCTGAATTGTTTTTTATGTGTGGTCTTTCTATATCATCAAATCATACTACTACTACTAATAATACAATCTTTATTTAAACATTAGTTGTTATATACTAGGCATCGTTCTAAATGTTTTACATGTATTCTCTTTTAATCCTGACGTCAACTCTATGAAGTAGTAATAATTATCCCAGTAAGTGGTAGGTCTCTTGATAGCTTGTTATTATGGAGAATTGCAATTATATACAAATGTTACAGAAAACGTATGGTAGACTCCCCACATACCCATCATCCAGATTTAGTAGTTATGTGCTTAGAACCTTTTTCTTTCTAGCAGTTAATGGTACTCCATTCTATGCATGAACAATTATTTATTTAACTAGTCTCCTGTTGATGGACATTTAGAATATTCATAGTAGCTAAAAACATGTAGTACTACATATCTTTGTCCAACTGTTTTTATACTTATGTAAGTGTGCTCGTGGGATACATTCTTAGCAGTAGATTTGCTGGAATAACGAGTAAGGAAATTGAAAAGTATTGGTAATTTTGTTTTTTAGAGGGATATAGTTATGTTGGACTAAAGTAAGTTGCATAAAGATTCTGGATCCCTCTAGTTTGGAGGGTGTTTTTTATGTGACTATGGGTAGAGAAGGCAAATTTCTCAGTGAAGAGCAGAAATTTCTCCCGAGTGCCAGAATTCATGTGATTTTATTGTTTAATTGAGCCTAAAGGAATTGGAGGTGGTGGAAGGAAGCGTCCTCTCTGAGGTTCCCTTTCTGCCATGAGATATACAACGATTGTGCTGCTTCACATGGGAATGTGGAGGAAGTCATTAACTTGAAGTTGGAGAGTATTGCTTTCTTAATGGCATTGGACTTCAAGTAAAACTTTCTTGTCCGTTTCTGCCTGAACAGGATGGAGAAGAGTAGGAGAGGAAGAATGGCCAGGAAATTTTCTAAATTTAGAAGAATTTAGAAATTTATTAAACTAAGTCAGATTATCCAGGGTTAATTTTAGGTCTTTTGAACATGCAGAAAGTGATCCCCTTTCTTCATCTGTAGCCTCAGGTTCTCCAGCAACACACCTCTGTTTCTAGTTCAATTCTCTGCCTCACCCCCGGCTAAGACATTTAAATATTGTAGAACTTATTTATGGTCAGCAGGAGGCACCCATTTCTTGTCTTTCTGTCCAGGGACTACCAACAAAAGGTTGGAGGAGAGAATAAGTTCCTGTTCCAGAATTGCTTCCTCTGAAAATGTCATTAAACCATTACTATCTTTCAGGGCATCAAATGGGAAAAGTGTCCAGGATATTGGAACAAAAACCACCCATCACAATAAGTAAGGGACCTTAATGAGACTGATTATGACCCACAGTTTTATGGGAGTTGTTTGATAGAGGGTTAATGCCCTTCCATTTATCCTGGGTACTTCCGAACTTTGTCACCCACCCCTGTGGTCCCCCCCTCTTTTGTTTTCTCTTAAACCTTTTGACCAGTAACTTACCATGTTTTCCTAGCTCAAACTCCCCCTGGCCTGCTTCCTTCCCACCCCCTTTGACATTTTTATTTGTCCCACTTTGACTGTTTCAGCTGGAGCTACAGGCCCCATGGGGAAGTAAGGGATTTGTAAAAGAAGGAAACCAGGGCCTGTAGACCATTCATTAATGATTGTTGTGATGAAAATTGAGAACTGATATTTAAGTGAGAGTTGGAGAAGTAGACATTAGTGTAGAAGTCAATTAAAAGTTCTTAAAAGTAAGTAAAATAGATTATGGTGCCCTG
This sequence comes from Orycteropus afer afer, assembly GCF_000298275.1. NCBI lineage: Eukaryota > Metazoa > Chordata > Mammalia > Tubulidentata > Orycteropodidae > Orycteropus > Orycteropus afer. The sequence goes on along the minus strand of NW_006922077.1, from coordinate 621,816 downwards.
TGAATATTCCCCTTCAGTCCAATATATTTAATGAGACTTGTTTCCTGATTTCTTTCTTAGATCTTAGATAAAGTAGCTTGGCTCTTAATTGAACTCTTCTTAGTAGATGCCAGTTCAAAGAACCAAAGTTCTGATGGGCTTCATGTGTTGTTTTTTTTTTTTTTTTTTTTTTCAGATTAGGAATTGGTGGAGAGATAATGGGGCAGAGGACATGACTTGGGTGAATCTTATATAGGCCTAAGGTTTTGGTTGAGAATATCAGTGTATTTACTTTTTAAAAAGAAAACAAAACCCAACTTCTTTTCCAGGGCAACAGAAAAGAAAGTGGTAAAATTATATCTGAAATACCACAAACTGAGGTAGGTATTGGCTTCCTATTATATTTCTGCTTTCTATCAGATGGACAATCTCTATATGTATCTTTCTGTTCCTTATATTTTATTCTATTTGCATCATTATTTTAAAAAATGTCCTCATAGTCAGAAAATGAACATTGTCAGATTTTGGTGTTGATACATTTCTCTACCAAGTAAATGAGGAAAGTATTCGAGGTATCATAGTGGGTAGTCACTTTTGAAGCTGTAGTCTTTTTTATATGTAATCCTGTGGCCTTAATGGTACCTCTCTCTAAGATGTTTACAAACCTAGGATTAGGATCAGGGAAGATTATACTTTAGAAAAGATGAAAACGAAAAAGAGAAGATTACACTCTTAAAATTACTCCTCACTGGCAGGTAAGATTGAAATTTCTCTGGATTCTGTCTCCAGGATCTCTGAAACAAGGTTCTAGTTCAAATCTTGTGTTCTGTTTTGTTCCCTTAACCAAAAAAAGCAAACTCATTACCATAGAGTCAATTGTGATTCATAGCAGCCCCCATTGGATTTTCAAGGAGGTAAACCTTTAGGGAAGTAGATAGTCCCATCTTCCTTCCACAGTTTGAACTGCCAGTCTTCTGGTTAGCAGTCAGATAATGCCTTTAGCACTGTACCACCAGAACTCCTTTATTCCATTAAGGTAGAGAATTAAATCCTTTTAGAATGACACAGGAAAACATTGCCTCATTGTTGAACCACTGTATTAGAACCAAGCTGTTCCTTTGATCCCTTCTTGAAGGTCAACCAAAATAGCTTTTGATTTGTGTAGAGTGTGAGTTTTATTTTTTTATTTTTTTTCATTAGGATTTGGGTGAAGATTTACAGAGTAAATTCAATTTTCATACAGCAGTTCACATATACTTTGTCTCATGTCATTGACCAAAATTTACAATGCAGCA
>NW_006922077.1:612488-619442 GCF_000298275.1 Orycteropus afer afer | reverse complement strand
TCACTCAGTTCGCTGTCAGACCGCAGCTCTGTAGGTCTCCTTTTTTTGGTATTTTCACGCAAATTCTTCTGCTAGTTGGGGTTTAGTCCAATTCTGCTTCCTTTCCTTCAAGGCTCAGGGGTCCAAGATTATCTTCTGTATCTGTGTTAATTGGTTTCCCTTTTCTTTGTTGAAGAGGGTCTGTGCAATCCTTCTGCCTAGTCCGCCATCTTGCCCCACCTCCGAGTGTGAGTTTTATTTTATTTTATTACATTCCTTTTGTTTTTCAGGGCATGAATATAATGTAATCTTTTTTGTTCACTTTATGGAAAAGGCTGTTGAGTTAAACTTTAAGATAGATAAAATTTTATAGCCTATAGAATTATCAGTATTCCCAGTTAAGACCTTAAGAAATTATTCCTGATGTTCTAAAGATACCCATCTCTAACTGATTTTTCTCTTTAAAGAAGCAATTGAGTTTTGTTTTTTTTTCTTCCCCTTCTTTTATCTGTTATCACTTAGAGAATGCAGAAGAGGGTAATGTAAACATTCAATGTACCTGTGAGCTTGGAGAGTAAGAAAGCTGCCTGGGCAGCTAGGTAAGTGTCCCCAGCCTTTTGGCTCTGAGATAGGTTTAGAGATAATTGTGGATTTTAAGTAAAATCAAGGCCTTGCTGAAAGGAAAGGAATACTTTCTTGGCCCTGTTTAGACAAAAATCAGGAACTGACTTCTAATTCTGATAAAGCTTCCTTTAGCTTATTCTCTGGGTTTGTGGGAAGAGGAGCAAACTGAACCTTTTTCATGGAGTTGTTAGAATTAGCTGATGATTGCAAAGCTTGAGATCACAAGAAAGAGGTGCCATATGTACACTTGACAACAGAGACAGACAACCAGGAGTGTGAACAGCTTCCTAAAATTTAGCATGTTCTTCTTTCTACAGATTTGGCCTTTCTTCAGTTCAACTAAAGGTATGAGTGTAGAGATTCTTCTGAGAATGTTACCTTTGTGTTCTTTGTTTTCTGGCACAACAGATTTCATTCTCCAAATCAGGGTGCACTTGTTTGCTTTAGAAGACTAAGAGGTTAGTCCATTCACTTCTTTGCAGGACATATAAGAGGAAAAGGTACTGAAGTTATGACAGGATAGGAGGAAGGGCCAGCATTTATCTTCAGAGAAGTTTCTAGTGCTTTTCATGCTTGCTTATTCTAGTGAGGCAAATCAATGTATAATTTCTGTACACCTAACTAATGTTATGCTGGATAATATGAGTGATAAAAGGGAAGAAATAATTTATTTTATCTAGCACTTTTACTTGTAGGAATTTATCTTAAGGATATAATCTGATATATGCTTAAAGACTTAGGCACAAGGATTATCACAGCATTGTTTATAGTGATCAGTAGCTGAAAATATAATATACAATAGAGAATTGGTTAAATAAATGTGTCTAGTGGTGCAGTGCCTAAGGCATTTGATTCCTAACCAGAAGGTTGGTAGTTCAAACCCACTAGGCATTCTGTGGCAAGAAGATGGGGCAATCTACTTCTGTAAAGATTTACTGTGCACATCAAAAATGATGATATTTGAAGAATATTTCTCAGAACTCAGTGAAAAAAGCAAGTTATAAAACTATATTAACAATGTGTTCTCATTTTAACAATTAAAAAGTAGATGTATAGATAGGAAAAAGTATTTAAAGGCTCTATATCAAATTGTTAATGCTCGTTTTCTTTGGTGATATTTTGAGTGACTTCTTTTTCTTCATGTTTTTAAAATTTCTACAATGAATAGTTTTCAATAAATTGGGAAGAATGTTATTATTAAGAACATCACCCTTGTTTTCAAGGATTTAACATTTAAATGTAGTCTCTTAAAATATAGTATTTCTAGTGACCTGTGAGTAGTGTTGCAGCGTAGTGAGTTGCATGGTATGGCTTTTCTAGCCATAGTCTTTATAACTCCCACCAGATTATTAGGTGGGACCATGCAAATATGTGTCAACTTGGCTGGGCAGCTGATAGTAGTTATTTCTGGTAATGAGACTGGCAGTTAACTCTGGTAGAATTTGCCTTGAGCAACTGAGTAGCTGCTTTTAAACTCCTGATTATTAAAGTCATTCACCTGGGGGTATTTCTGTTGGCACAGCAGGAAGTAATTTTCTGGGAAAGTTTGCTGTCTCTCAGGTATGTAGAATTCTGATATTGGGATTGGTTAGTTGTGCCACTCAGCCAGGCTTAAAACGAGACCTCCTAGAGGCAGAGAGGAATCTCGCTGCTGGCTGAGAGAGACACCCGGCTGAGAGATGGTGGCAGTGGAACCAAGAGGTATGGGACAGAGTGGCCGGCTTACCTGACCCACACAGGCAGAGGTCAGGCCGAGAGGCCAAGGTCCAGGGAGGCATGTCTGGGGACCCAGCAGAGGGAGACTGACCTGATTGAAGAACTGTATCCTGAGCATGTTCCTGAGCTTGAGTTGTAGCCTGTTGCTTCCTTAATAAACCCCATAATCTGTGAGTTCTGTGTGGCCACTGCAGCGAATTATCGAACCCAGCAAAGAGGTGATGGGTGTCACAGGCGGGAAGGTTGGTATCAATGTTGGTAAGAGGGCTGGAGGGTGGCAACATGTCTGGCCTCATAGGAACAGGCCTTGGGCTGCTGATGGTGATTCTGTCTTCCTTGTGTATAGTTAGAGGAGGTCAAGAGAGAGACAATAGTAAAGGTACAGCAAAATGATTAAAGACATTATTAGGTAACTAACCCCCCAGCCACTCCTTGGAAGGAAGGTTGGGCAATCTACTTCCATAGTGATGCTGCGTTAGAAACCCAAGGAGGGGTTGCTATGAGTTGGGTCTGACTCGATGGCAAATAACAACAACAGCAATGTGTAAAGACATTGTGTGCTGCTATTTGAGGAAAGATAAAACCTAAAATTAGTAGTTAGTCTGAAAAGGAAACTTGTTCAATAAAATAATGTATAGAGAACAGCAACTCAAAAGATGAGATAGGAACCTTAGGGGGCAGTGAGTTTTGTTTATGGGGGAGGAGTAACTCAGAAAAGGAGGGTGAGAGTGATTGTACCACCTGAAGAATATATGATCAGTTTCACTGAATTGTACATGCAGAAGTGGTTGAATTAATATATATTTTACCATGTATATTTGCAACAACAGCAAAATAAAATATTTAAAAATGTGTAGATAAAATTTGGCATTATTATTCATATAATTCTGACTCCCTCAAACTACAGAGCTTCTCTTAAAAGTAATAAAATTAGGGAGAATTTTAAAAGGCGGTATCGTTCTTTGAATGAGAACATAAAAATACCTAACAGTTCCTAATACATGGGTTGTGGTAAAAGTTAATTCCATATAGGAGTGTTTACAGTGGAGAATTAGGGAACCAAGCATATGGTTGAGATTTCTTAAAATAAAATTCTGTAGCGTTTGAAGTAAATTGTTATTCATTAGGTTAGGGTGGAGCCTACAGGACTGTTTGTTGTTTGCCTGTTGGTGTTAATTTCAGGACAGAACATTGGCTGTAAGCGGCCATAATTTCAACTCATGGTGATAGTAGTTATGTTCTTTTGTCAGGATCTGATATCTATTTTTTTCAGTATAGTCACAGAGTATGCAACCATATAACCATAACTTCTTACCAGTTATTTACCATTCCACTTTCCTCCATCTGTTAGAAACCACTGATTTTTTTCTGTCTTCATAAATTTGCCTATGCTATACATTTCATGTAAATGTAATCATATAGTACGTAACCTTTCGTGAATAGCTTCTTTGACTTAAAATGTTTTCATGATTCATCCATGTAATATGTGTCACTAGTTAATTTCTCTTTATTGCTGAATAAGATTCCATTATATAAATAAGCATATTTTATTTATCCATTCAGAAATAAATGAACATTTGGATTGTTTTCACTTTTTGACTAATATGAAAAATGCTGCTAATAATATTCATGTACAAGTGTTTTATGTGGGCATACTTTTCATTTCTCTTGGGAATGTACCTGGAAGCATAATTGCTGGTTCAATTGGTAACTTTTGTTTAACTTTTTGAGGAACTTGCAGAATGTTTTCACAAAGTAGGTGACCATTTTACAATCCCACCAGTAATGAATTCAGATAAAATTTCTAATTATTATTTCTGCCTTTTGTTTCTCTCGTAAAGGACATTTGTCTTATGTACTATTTCTGTGTTCTCTGCTTTGATTTGAAGACTGTCACCTTCCTTTGTGACTTTTTAAAATATTGCATGAAATGTTTTTATTTGCTTCTTTAGGCCTGACACCAATTCTGTGGTAAGAAATCTGTCTGAGCCCCTGTAGAACCAGATCTCACTCTATCAGTTAGTTTTAAATTTAGCAGCTCCTTATTCTCCCAAGATTGGAAGAAACACTGAGATCATATGAATTTGGTGACTGTTCATTTTCAGTACAAAGTTGTATATATCCTAAATTTAAAAAAGTATTTGAGGTACTGAGAGGCCAGGAAAATTGCCACATCTTCTCACTGTTGATATCTTCCTTCCTAATATTCATCTTCTTGAAAACATGAATAGATTTTGTTAGCTAGAGGACAATCCATATAACTCTGTCTTGTGGTCCTGGAGTTTTAGGCCTTTTCTAATGGCTTTGGATATGGCTAATTCTTAGTCACTAACAGAGAATCAGTAGGAAACATTTTATGAGTTCTTTTTGTAGATACTGCTATTTTTCAGCACACTCATTAAATTTGGCACATGGGGTGTCTTTGATGTCGTTTATTTGAACTCTTAGCTGTGGGCCATAATTTCTGCCTTCTGTACTTCCTGTTCAGTTCTATTCTTTGCTGTGTTTTTGTAGATTAACAAATAAACTGGATAAACTGAAGGAAAGAACCCAGAGATTTGGTTTGAAATGTCTCTTCAATCTGGAGAAAAAGGTAAGGTATATTGGATAGGAGTATTGTTTTTGCAGCATAATAGCAGTTTGGGGCTACATAGGCAAGAGATGACTCTCCTGAGAATATGGCTGACTATTCACCACTTCTTTCAAGCAGTCCTTTGACTCTCACCTCCTGTGACTGGCTATTGATTACCTTAACAAGAATTCTTCACAAGTTAATTCTTTCTTTCCCACAGGAAAAAAATATATTTTCATAGTTGCCACCCATGTTTGCCAGCTGTTAGCATGGTCTGTATTTCTCTCAGTTAAAATACTGAATTTAGTGATACTAAAGCTTGTTACATTTCCTTTACATTCTGATGTATAAATGGCAGAAAAAAAAAAAAGCCATTAGATGTTTACAGTTCTAAATTTATGTGTACTTGTTGACTTTTTCTTAAAATATATAACCATATTATACATACTTTTTTTTTTAAATTTTTATTGTGATTTGGGTGAAAGTTCATAGAGCAAATCCACTTTCCATATAGCAGCTCACATACACTTTGTCTCATGACATTGACTACAATTTCCCACAATGTAACAGCTCCCCTCTCTTTTCCTCCCATAGATACCACCTCCCTATAATTTACTATCCTCTTTTAACAAAATTCACAAGCTTGTAATAAACACACATACACACACAAATACACATATTTGAAGTTTTTGGAAAAAATGGGCAGCAAGCACATACATTCTCAGATTTAGCTTCTGAATAAAACTTCTGGGATTCCATTTTCCTTTGGACCAATAATCTTCTTTCACAGTTATCTTTCCCTGTTTCCCACTTCAAAAACATCTCCTTTCACAGCTAAAGGGCAATGCTTATTATGCCAAAGCTGCATGCAACTCAAACTCCAGCTGGAATCATACCCATTTGTCCTTTTAAAATTATTTAACTCTCTCCCCCTACTATCTGCAGGATACCCTTGTACATAATAATCGACCCTTTTCTTCATTATCAAATTAATGAATTCAATATGAAAAACACGTTAGTGAATGCACACTATAGTTCTTAAATAAGTTAGGGACTGTTCCAGCTACCTAGTGCCGCTCTGACAAGAATATACCACAAATGGGATGGCCTTAACACACAGGAGTTTATTCTTACAATTTGGAGGTTTTAAGTCCCACTTCAAAGTGCCAGGATCTAGGGGCTGGGTGAAAGCCCCTCAACCTTGGGATCCAGCTCTGCCTCCTGCTCCCGGCCCACGTGCTACAGTCATTTCTTCACTCACACAGCTGCTGGCTGCTGAGGCTGAGAAGCCCCAAGATTGACAAGTAAAAAGGCACAGTCTCGATGTTACCAAACCACACGGCAGGCCATTAACTTAGGTCCATTGTAAGTCCCAAGGTCGACAGAGCATAGCAGGCTGCTAAGCAATGACATACCTACATGCAGGGTCCAAGCGTGCCATAGGCTAGAGACCATTCCCAAAGGCTTCTCCTTATATACAGGAAGCAGACCACATACCCAAAGGCAGCTACCCGCTGCTCATGGTAGATCCTACCATGGAGTTGATTGGCAGTCTCTTCATGGGGATTAACTACCAACAGCTGCCCAGCCACTCAACCAGGCCCAGCCAAGTTGACACACTAACATAACCATCAGAGGGACAAATGGGTGGTGCTGAGAAGAATCCATTTCCTACATGCCTCCCCCCATCTTGGGCAGCCTCTCACATCAGCAGTCCTCTCTGTAGTTGCTGGCCTGGAAGAAACAGAATTGGCTCTTTCCCAGGTCTCCCTCTCCCACCCTTTTCAAAGGGAAAGTCAGTGCTAGACTCTCCCTTGCCAACTCCCATCAAACCATTTTGCCATCTAAAAAGGGAGGCAACCATGGACTTTGCAGGATATGACAGTTCCCTAACATTAGGACAGATCTGTTTCTTTTTTTTTAATTTAATTTATAAAATTTTATTTTTATTTGGGTGAAGATTTACAGAGTAAATTCAATTTTCATACAGCAGTTCACATATACTTTGTCTCATGTCATTGACCAAAATTTACAATGCAACAGCTCGCCTCCCACTTCCTCCC
>NW_006922077.1:598594-608373 GCF_000298275.1 Orycteropus afer afer | reverse complement strand
AGAAAGGGGAGGAGGATGGCAGGCATGAGGAAGAGCACTGCAGGGGGCTGAGCAGGAGCTGGTCTCAACACTCCATTATGTCCTGGGTGCACCAGTCTTGTTGATGGCCCTCTGTCCCTCCTTGCCTGTCACTGGTCATTTGAGACTTAGTCACCCAATTGTTACTCAGTTGAGTACTGGGTGGTTCAGTGGGATGAGCATCATTGAAGGCAGCAATATGAGTCAGGAGTACCCCACCACCTTGATCCTGGGGTACAAAGAGTTCCCTGTGGACTCCCAGCCTTTCACTCTCTGGTGTGGGGAAGCACTCAGAATTGCGGGCCTACTAAGAACATTAGTAACCCTTTCCTCCATTCCTATCCCTCCTTCACAATGCATTTGAATGCTGTGCAAATGTTGTGTGATCCCAAAATAATAAAGAGACCTTCAGCATCTCCTCATTGCTTAAATAAGAAAGCTGTAAGGTTAATGGAAAGAATATGAGCTATGTAGTCAGCAGAGGAACCTGGAGGTGTAGTAGTTAAGTGCTTGCTACTCACCAAAAGGTAGGCTGTTTGAACCCACCAGTCACTCTGTGTGAGAAAGATGTGACAGTTTTCTTCCATAAAGATTTATAACCTTGGAACCTATGGGGCATTTCTACTGTATACTGTAGGGTTGCTATAAGTCAGAATCAACTCAGTGGTGATGGGTGTTGGGTTTGGGGAATAATTGGAATTTATAACAGGCAGGGGATGTTCCAACTTAGTGGCCTCTGACCTCCTTCCTGTCCTCCTTTTTCTTTCTCTAGGGAGAGTCTTGGCCCATGCTGACATCCCAGAGTTGGGCAGTGTGCACTTCAATGAGGATGAGCTCTGGACTGAAGGAACCTACCAAGGGGTGAACCTGTGTATCACTGCAGCCCATGAACTACCTGGTACACCAAGGCCCTCATGGCCCCTGTCTACACTGGCTACCAGCCCCACTTTAGGCTGCACCATGACGATGTAGCAGGGATCCAGGCTCTCTATGGTCAGTCTCTTCCCATGGTGAGCATGAGGGTTGATCTGGCCAGCATCTTCTCAAGGGAAAGGCTTGGCTTCTTTTTCTCCCTCCTGCCTGATTATTCCAGCTTCTTCATCTTTAGGAACTGCTTCTCACTGAGTCTTCCATGCCTAATCTTACTTCCAGGACTCTCTCACCTCACAATTATTCTTGGGGCTGGAGAATACACATTCCAGCAAACCTCCTTTCTCCTTTCTGGTGCCTCTCAAAATGAGCACATGTCTCCTGCTGATATTAATATGGGCTCACCTAGGCCTCTGTATAGGCCTCTGGACTGATAATAGATGAGTGGAGAGGTCAGGTGCTATGAGTTGTTTCTCTGAGCCTCATTACTTCCTCTTGTAGGCAAGAAGAGCCCAGAGATAGAGGATGAGGACGAAGAAGAGATGATGCTCTCTGTACCCCCAGTGCCAACGGAATTCAGGCCCATGCCAGACCCCTGCAGTGGTGAACTAGATGCCATACTGATGGGTGAGGCCCTTCCCCTTCATCCTGATGACCCTGAATCCCAGACAAACGGAAATAACATGGGACCTCAGTAGAAGCAGTAGAGGTTAGACCCAGGCAGGGGTTAATGACTGTGGAAGGAGGCATGTGGTGTGGAATATAAGTGTGGAGGAACCAGAGGCAAATGAAAGATGGACCAGGCAGGCAATTTCCTTGGTTGCCACCATATAAGGGCCACTAAGGAAGTTCGGGCAATCCTACTTCCGTAGTGATACTGCCTCGGAAACCCAAGGAGGGGTCACTATGAGTCGGGGCCGACTCGACGGCAAATAACAACAACAACAACAACATAATACACCTGGAAATACAGCAAGATGGAGAAAACTGTATTACCCAGAATGCCTAGGGAGGGTATTGTATCCAGTTGGAAGCTATTTGGAATGGAGAGTGAGGTACCCAAGAGGTCCAGCTATTGAGGCTTTTATTTTGTTGACTGGACCAGAGGTGAATTGCTCTGAACAACAAAGGAGAGGTTGAGCACTGGGTCCTCCTTCTCTGTTCTTAATCTTCTTGAATTAAAGTTGAATGAATTTTTGAAGAATCTGCTCTTGGGAGGAAAGCAAATTATCAACCTGCCTGAGACACCCAAATGTCTCTCTCTGTCTGACCCCTGCCTTTTTCTACTTGTTGACACATCTTTTGCTCATAGTGCCCCATGAGAAGACTTACTACTTCAAGGGGGACTACGGTGGACCATGACCAATTCAGGGTAGGGTCCCTTGTTCCGAGTGTCTGCCCTTTGGGAGGGACTCCCAGGAAACCTGGATGCTGAGGTCTTCTCTCCTTGGACACAGTAGATTCTCTTCTTGAAAGATACGGGGCCAGGTTACATTGTCTTATCTGAGGACTTCATCTTCAATAAAGTATAAAAGGGAAGGAGAAATGAGAAGTTTCTTGTTTTGTTTATTTAGTGCCACTCTAACAGGAGATACCACAAATGGGATGGCTTTAACAAATAGGAGTTTATTCTCTTACACTTATAGAGGCTAGAAGTCCAAGTCCACAGTGCCAGGCTCTAGGGGTTGGGTGAAAGCCCTTTGACCTTGGGCTTCAGCTCTGCCTCTTTTTCCTGGCCCACTGAAGCTAGAGACATGTCTTCATTCAGGGAGCTGCTGGCTGGTGATGCTGACAAACCCAAGGTCAACAAATGAAAAGGCATAGTCCCAAACCACATGGCAGGTCATTGATTCAAGTCCATTAAGAGTCCCAAGACTGGCAGACAACAAGGCAGGCTGCTGAACAACCACTTGGCTACAAGCAGGATTCAGGCATGCCAAAAGCTCCAGACCATTCCTGAAACTTTTCCTTATGTACTGGGAGCAGAGCACATCCCTAAAGCGCTAGCCAGCTGCTCACAGTAGATTGGACCATGAAGTTGATGATCAATCTCATCATGGGTAATACTACACCCAGCTGCCCAGACCCTCAAAACCAGGCCCAGCCAAGTTGACACATAACCTTAATTACCACATTTCTGAAAGGGCGAGATCAAAGTACCAAAGGCTATTCGCTGTGAGCCTGGGGGAATTACTCATTCTTCATATGCTCTCAGGAGCCAAGGTGTAGTTCTACATTAATTTCAAGATGTTTCCGGGCTTTCCCAAGAAGCTGAATAGGGTAGAACCCAACCTGGATGCAGCTTTCTATTGCCCTCCCAACCAAAAAGTGTTTTTCTTTAAGGTATAAAGTTCAAAGAAAGGGCAAATCCGTTTAGGAGGGGAGGGGTACGTCATACTGAGAAACCGAACTCTTGAAGGGAAAAATCTGCAGTTGGTGTGGGTTGGGGCCAGACCCTAGGGGGTCTCTATGTTCTCTCATCCTTCTCTTCCCCACCACCACTTCACACCCAGGGCTCTGGGTACTGACAGTCAGATGACCTGGCCCGAACTGGCTTCAGCAGTTACCCCAAACCAATCCAGAGGTTGTTTACGGGAACACCAGACGGGCCCTCAGCTGCAATGAGTTGGTGGGATAGCCAAGTCTACTTCTTCAGGGTAAACACTAGTGGTGCTTCAATCAGCAGCTTTGAGTAGAGAAGGGCTATTACTCCCAGAGATTCCGCCCAGAATTGAATGCACTATCATCCCAAGACCTTAGACATTGTCTGATCAGGCAGGGATACCACTCAGCCAAAGCTACAACCTTGGCTACCACTGCCTCAGCCATAGATAGCAGCTCAAATGCTGACCACTCACAAACACAATCTTGGACACTATGTCCTTAGCCACAGGTTCCACCACCCTTTCATTACATGACAATGACACTCTCCCAAAGGCGAAGACCTGCATCAAATGTCTGCTCTACAGACCACCATTAGCCAAACCAAGTCAAGCTGTTAGACCACAGACTTTTAAAGGTATCCAGCTCTGGTCAACACTCCCCTGTGCTCTTTCCCTCCTGGTCAGTGCCTGTCTGACTCTCGTTCAGACCCCAGCTCTACCCATTTCCTCCCCATCCTTGTCCTACATAGGACTTCCCAACTGTCACATATTCTCTGGAGGACAGTGGTGGAGAAAAGGTGTCAATCAGAACTTTAGCTGATAGGAGGCAACAGCCGGGAGCCTTTTGGGTCCTTTTCTTCCTAGATAAAGTGCAAAGAAGAATATTGTGGCCACTAAAATGTGTAAGTGCTTTGGTATCCTTGAGAATCACAATTATTTGTTTATTGGCTGGTGAATTAACCTCTTTGAGCCCTGGATTCCCCACTGGCAAAATAACATTAATACCAATCCTGCAGGGTTGTTGCATTAAATGATATAAAAAATGAAGTGCAGAGCATATCTGGCAGGTTTGTGCTCAATAAAGGCCAATTCTGTGTTTTTGAGAGGAGTGAATGGCTCTTCCTTGGCTGTGTGTTTGTGTGAACCCCTATCAGATGTTCAAGGGACAGAGGATCTGTCAATGTGGCTAACTCTTGGTTTTGGAGAACAGAGAACAGAATCCAGCAACAGCATGGTCAGAGTCCATGCTTTAGTAGTCAGTGCCAATTATTCACATGCTTCCTGCCACGTTTTTCCTCCCTCCTATCATGGCCTTGCTGCCCAGGGGTGGGATATATCTTCCCTCAGGCTCTCTGGGGAACAAGGGAACAGACATTGGGCTGGAGAATTGGAGGGGAGAAGAGTTAGAGTGGCTTAGTGGCTGGAATTTAATGAGAACTTTTAAGCTTCAGGTGGCAATTAGTCTCACCCACAGTGAGAGGCAGAGAAGGCACTTATCTCCCATGCAGCCCTGAAGACCAGGCTCTTTGGAGCAGAAGGGGAAGACTTTGGCAGGGGGGTCTGGTGCTATTTGGCATCTTGCTGGTGGATCCGAAGAAGTTGGAGATGTCTTCCTTTGCTGGCAGCTCAAGACTACTGCTTTGGACAGTGGTCCTATAAGTGTATTTCTGTGATCTGAATTCTCAGGTATATAGTAGAGCTGACAAGGGGCAAGGTTGTTCTTGGTCACAGCCAGCTATCCAGAGGGACCGAGTAGCTGAACCTGTGGGCTCAGGACCATAGTTGCAGGGGACGTCAAGCTCAATTGGCATAACATACTACACAAAACATTGTTCCACCTCCTACTTTGGCGAGTAGCGACTGGGATCTTAAAAGCTTGCAAGCAGCCATCTAGATACAGTGATGAGTCTCTCCTCATCTAGAGCAAAGAAGAATGAAGAAAACCAAAAATTCATGGAAAGAATTAGTCCTAGCGACTGGTACACCATGCGATCCTCAACCTATACGACTGTAAGACCAGAAGAACTAGATGGTGCCCGGCTACCACTGTCAACCACTCTGAGGGGGATCTATGTAGGAGATCCTGGATAGAGAGGGAGACCAATGTAGAACAAAACTCAAAATCATTTGGAAAAAAAAAAGCGGGGGGGACCAGGTTTCCTGGTCTGATAAAGCCTGGTGAAACCACAGAGACTATGGCCCCTAGCTGCCCTTCAGGTCTGGAATTGAACCCACACCTGTGGCTTCCAGCCAAACAAAAGACAGACGTATGAGTTGAACATTTACCTGAGGTAGACACACTCCTTGGGAAGAACAATCATGGGAGAAAGAAGGGCTGTTTATGCACAGGGAGAAAGCTCAGGGGACAGGAGTGCATGGAGGAATGGACACAGGGAAGAGGTAACTATGGGGAGGAAATGGGAGGGGAGCTGTTGCATTGTGGTAAATTATAGTCAATGTCATGAGACAAAGTTTATGTGAACTGCTATATGGAAAGTGAATTTGCTCTGTAAATTTTCACCCAAATTATAATTAAAGAAATAAAAAAGAAATGTGAAAAAAAAAAGACTACTGCTTTGGAGGAGGCAATACAGATGCAGAGAGGCTTTTTTAGATGCTGAATCCCACCCCTAAACACACTGCCACTGTAAAGAAACCTGTCTGACCTCCCTGTCATGGTCCTGTCATGCCTTATGTTTCCCAGTTACTCCAAAAGAAACTTTTTCTTTGTAATCCTCCTAATCATTTTTCTTGGACTTTACTGAGATCCTCCTTTTCCTTCCCTAATAGTTCCCAATAACTCTTCACAATTTCTCTTCTCATTCTTACCCAGATCTTCTTTGGTTCTTCGAAATCTAATTTTCTTTCAATGTCCTGACCGGGAAGTCACATCACACTGTGGAAATCCTCACCCTTCTCCCTCACCCCTTCTCTCATCAAGTCTGGGAAACTGGGGACATGAATGGGCACAAGTTGGCTATTTCTGTACCATGACATTAACTTACCATTAATGTGGTTTCCATGTACCTTACCCATGAGCCCCAAGTGCCCCTAGGGGGGGCCAGGATCCAAGGAAGACCCAGCTATACCAGCAGAGAGGAGGCAGGGCTGGAAGTGCCTGCAGCCATTGGCTTAGCTAACTGCACAGTGCCAGCCCCTCTAGGGAGAAGTCAGCACAGGCCACCAGTACTACACCAGCCAGTGAGGCTGTGCTGAGAACTGTGAATGGGCGTGGCCACCGAAGCATGAGCAGGGCTCCCAGCAGTGCTAGCCCCACCAGGCCTCCTGCTGGGACCCAGGCTGAAGGCGGCTGGTAGATGGGCTCGGTGCCCAACAGGGCCCCAGCTCCTAGGGTCAGGCCTAGTAGGAGACCAGTCAGAAAGAGACCAACATTGCGAACCAGCATGGTGACCAGGCCGCAGAGGAGTCCAATGCCCAGCGCAATGCCTGCGCTCACCTCCAGGCTCAGCTGTGTCTCCAACACCCGCTCTTTGTGGCACAACAGGAAGATCACCAGGGCTCCCGACAGCAGGCCCGAGAGAAACATCACGGCCTTGAAGCAGCGGTAGCCTGGGAAGGGAGGCAGGAGGCACTAAGCGGTAGAAAGGAGAGTCTACAGGGATGACTCTGATGATCTAAGTGGGCAAAGAATGGCTACTCAGAGGAGCAGAAGACAGAAATAGCATATCCAGGGGTAATTGCAGGGAGGGCAAGGGGCTTTTCAGGAACTGTGAGGGGATGAAAGAGAGTATCAGGGGGTATGTCTGGAGAGAAAGTCTAGCCCTACCAGGGATGGTAGGTTGAAAGAAATCAGCACAGGCTGGTGAACGGTGACAAAGCCTTAGGTAATGGAGGATATGTTGGGAGTAGAGTCTTGAGGTAAGAGACAAGAGCAGTGCAAAGGAGAGCTGCCATGGGTCAAAGTCGGAGGGTACAGGCATGGGGAAGGGCAAGAAGAGATGATGGCCATACAGGCATGGGCCACACTGAAGGTAGGTATTCCCTGGTAGAGCAGTGGAGGGGAACCAGGAGCAGAAATATGTGGCATCATCCTTGAGGGTGACAGTCTTGGTAGCTGCCCCCCAGGACCCTCACCAAAGCAGCAGCAAAGGGCACACACTAGTGTGGGCGCCAGTTCAGGATTGTCCTTCGGTTCTAAGACACATCTTGGGTCTGGAGGCTTGAGGAGTTGTTGGTTAAAGGCCCTGGGGTCAGAGGTCACCACCAGGGGCAACAAGGCTTCCTCCATGGCTGAAGAGGAGGTGGCCACAAGGGGGAGGTGTCAATTTTCATCCACCTAGGAATGTCTTGAGGAAGTTGGGAAACCTGCAAAGGGGTAGAGGATAGTAACTCAGATGCTCACAAATATTAAGGACTCTGTACCTCACTTCTTTTGAAGAAATGTCAGTTTGAGGAGAGAGAATGGCCTTGCTGGGGTACTTTAAAAAATCTGCAGGATTGGGTTGAGGGAAGTGGGTTGTCTGTTCACTACTCTCTGAAACAGGATACTAAAACTGAAAGAAACAAATGAAAATCTCAAACACTAAGGACCCTTTTTCTGCCTCCTAGCTTTTCCAGGTTAGAGTGAAAGGAAGCTTTGGGTCTGGGCAGGGAAGGGCCCAATGGTCAGCAGTGGCATTGGGGGCTAAAGCCCCAGCAGCTTGTTCTAGTTGAAAAGAAACCTTGTCATACCTGCAGCTGGGACTCAAAACTACTCCACTGGACTGGGAAGGGAGGGATTAACTGAAAAGGAGATGGAGGAGGAAGAGGAGAGAATGAGTCATGGTGGGGGTCTCAGACAGCTGCTCTAACCCCAGGGAAGGAAGAGGGAAAAACACCAGACCCCAAAGAAGTTTGGGACAAGGAATCAAGTAAAGTTAGTTACTGTGGTAGTTATTCCCCATGATGAGATTGGCAATAAACTCCATGGTGGGCTCTACCACAAGCAGATGAGTAGCTGCTTTAGGGATGTGGTCTGCTTCCCGTATATAAGGAGAAGCTTTGGGAATGGTCTCTAGCTTATGGCACTCTTGAACCCTGCATGTAGCCAAGTTGCCATTCAACAACCTGCCATGCCCTGCTGATCTTGGGATTCATCTGGCCTTGAATTAGTGGCCTGCTGTTCCTTTTTACTTGTCAACCTTGGACTTGTCAGCCTCAGCAGTCAGCAGCTGTCTGAGTGAAGAAAAGCCTCCAGCTTCAGCAGGCTGGGAGCAGGAGGCAGAACTGAAGCCCAATGTTGAGGGGCTTTTACCCAGCCCTTAGAGCCTGGCACTTTGAACTTGGACTCAAAGCCTCCAAACTTTAAAAGAATAAACTGTTAAAGCCATCCCATTTGTGGTATCTTCTGTTAGAGCAGCACAGAGGTAACCAATTTGAACTTGGACTCAAAGCCTCCAAACTTAAAAAGAATAAACTGTTAAAGCCATCCCATTTGTGGTATCTTCTGTTAGAGCAGCACAGAGGTAACCAAAACAGTCACCCATGTTTCATCAGGTTTTTGAAGCCTCGGTTTCATGCTGAGATGAAGGAAGGGGTGTTCAGCCACACTCCATGGTCCCTTATAGAATAAGCAGGTGCTTCACCCATAAACATCTCAAATCCTACAGTAGCCACTCCTGCTCCTTCCTGCAGGACACCAAAACCCAAATCCAAACTCACTTGCCATCAAGTCAGATACAACTCATAGTGACTCCTTGGGTTTCCAAGTAGATCACACAGTCTTCCTTCTGAGGAGTGGCTGGTGGGTTTGAACCTCCAGCCTACTGGCTAGCAGTTAAATGCTTTAGGCACTATGCTATCACAGCTCCCTGGAACACTGGTAGGACTTTTTCCTACCTTTCCCTTTCCCCAGGAGTGTCAGGTCTGCCCTGGAATTTAAATACAGTTCCTGAAAAGAGAACACCCTGGAGGGGTTGGTATTTGGGGCACTACTGGAGTGGGTGGGAGCTCTTGTAGCCTAAGGCACCTGACTGCTAACCAGAAGGGTGGAGGTTCAAACCCACTAGCCACTCCTCAGAAGGAAGATGGGGCAATCTACTATTGGTAGTGATACTGCCTCGGAAACCCAAGGAGGGGTCACTATGAGTCGGTTTGACTCCACAGCACATACCAACCAACAACTGGAGTGGGTGGGGTGGATGCAGGTACTTTCCTCCAGCTGTCTCCTCTTGGACATCAAGCAAGGTCCCAACAGGCTCCAGGGATTGCTTAAGAAATCCCTAAGGCTCCTCTCTCAATTCGCTTGGAAATCTTGAGGACACTAAAGAAGGGAAAGTTGGGGACCGGGTGTTTACTCACCACCCTGCGAGGGCTGAGGAGAGGAGGGGGTGGATGTGCTTCCCTAGAGTCCCAGCTGCAAGCTTGCTCCGAGATTTTAGGCGACCGGGTGGCTGTCGGACGTGGGCATCCCCAGGGCCACTCTGTAGCCCTCTAAACTCTTGCAAGTAATAACCCAAGCCCTGGGAGCAAAATGCAACCAGCTTGGGGGTGGAGGAAGGGGGCAGG
>NW_006922077.1:562831-598494 GCF_000298275.1 Orycteropus afer afer | reverse complement strand
ATCATGGGACAGGCCCCTGCAACTCTTCACCTTGTGTTGTGGGGGGAGCCAGGTTGCTCACTGCTCTAATCCAGGACCACAGATCTCAAAGCACAGCAGGGAAGGATCTTGAAGGACTCCCGCAAGCGGTTTGGGGAAGGTCTTTGAATACTTAAGAGATGACTCTCAACTATTTGAAGCGCACAAAGCACCAGCTGGTGTCCCATTGCTCCCCTTGCTCCAGCTTGGTTTCTTCCATTTCCCAGAGAATTGGAGTATTGTCTTCTGCAGAACCGGGTGGTCCGGATCCGGCACCCGGGGAAGAGGCTGTTACTAGCCTGTGGCTCAGAGTATGAAAACCTTGCGGAGCAAGACGGGGTCTGGCAAGGGCACTAACGAGAGCAGTGTAAGAGGCTAGAGGTGTGTGCACAGGAGGGGACGGAAGGCAAAGGTACCCAAGCCTGGTATCCTTGGGGACGGGAGCGCGTGTGTACATCTTTTGAACTAGTCGGTATGCAAATTAGATGCAAAGCAGCATGCAGATAAGTGCAGTGCTCCGTGCCTCTAGGCTCCGGCCCTAAACGCAGAGGAGCTACGCCCCCAGTTCTTTGGCCCCTCTGTTACTGGGCCTGGGCATTGCGTCCAGACAGGCGGATCTGGGCAGTGGGAGCGACAGTTACACAGAGGCAGTTCTCCAGCTGTATCAGGTCCTGGGTAAGCCCACGATTACTGGGAAAGGTGGAGCAGCGCTCGGGGCCAGGGCCGGGGCTAATCTGGGGCGCCCTCCTTCCTACCCATGCAGGATACAAAGGGGCCTCTGTCCTCGGCTGTAGCCCTAGAGGAACGGGATCAGGGCAGTGGCTCCTTTGCCCTCCCTGGTTTAGTCTGTAAGGGAGACGGAGTGTGCCTCGGTGGTTCTCCTCCATCTTCCAATCTCGGCAGAGCAGAAGAATACAAGCAGAGGAACCTGAGAGTCTGCCCCCTGCTGCGTCCATTTGCTTCTCTTGTAGCGGGTGCAACCTGCCGGGATCCCATTCCAGCACGCGGAGGGCAGCAACGGAGGACCCTTTAAGGGGCGGGTCCCTTTCTTTCTAGGACCGCCTCTTTGATTTTGACTCTACGCTTGCCAGACCAGCTCGCTTCTCCGCCAACCGCTCTCCTTTTTCTACCCGTACCTTCCCTGGTGACCCCGGAAGTGGAAGTGGGTTCAGGTCGGAGGCCTCAGCAGAGACGGAAGACGGAAGCAGAGTGGGAGCGGGAGGAGGAGCCGGGGGAGCTGCTCTCGTAGCTTCCCCTGGCCCCAGTCCCAGCTGCTAGAGGAGGAGTTACCGCCGCGTTTGGGTACGTTACCTTCACCCCCTCGACGCAGCCCGAGGATTCCGGGGTTGTCTCCTTCTGGGGTAACTCCAAGCTCCGCCCCCAGGTTTTCCTTAAGGGCTGCACAGTCCCCACCCTTTTCTGGTAGTCTGAGGCTCCAGTTTGGGGCCTTTTTTAGGTTTTTCCCAAGAGTGACCCTAAGACCACACCCTTTATGGTACCCCTTCCTTTAGGATTACAGCTTTCTGGAAAACTAAAACTAAGGCGGATTTGGAGGAGTGGTTACTTTAGTTCTGGCTTATTGCTTGGTGTAGTGGAAAAAGAATTTGGAAGGACATTCCCTACCTTGGAAGTGAGTTTCTTGCTTTAAATGTATCCTGATGTGAGATTATTTAATCCCTCTCAGTTCCATCCTTGACACCTTTGTTACAGGCATCAGAACCTACCATGATGGCTGTGACCTAAAACCCTCAGGAAGCCCCAGGGTCATGGCCCAGAAGCATCCCGCAGGAAGAGGGTTGTGTGGAGCCCAACACAGTGATGGTGCTTCCCTCGGGACTTTAGGACCCTCGGTGGACCCTGACACACTTTCATTCTCAGGACCTGGGGACTCAGCAGGGACTGGTCTTAATGGTACTGGCTGCCTCACGGAGCAATCAGATCCTAAGTACACACAGCCCCCAAATCCAGCCCACTGGTCGGATCCAAGCCATGGCCCCCCAAGGGGTCCAGGACCTCCCAGGAATGGAGAAGATTCTAATCAGAGTGAGATATCTTCAGAAGAGTCAGGAGTGGACCAGGAACTCGCAAGAGAGAATGAGGCTGGGTACCAAGAGGATGAGAACCCTTCTTTTCTTTCCATTCCATCTATTTGCAACTGCCAAGGAACCCCTGGAATCCCTGAAGGTCTTTACTCTCAGGGAGGAGATAGCTCTTCTAGCAACTTTTGCCACCATTGTATCTCTTCAGCCTTACAGGAGGATGAAGAGTTGGAAGAGGAATATGATGAGGAACCTCTTAAGTTCACCAGTGACTTTTCACATGTTCCCAGTGGAAAGAAACCTCCACCCCGGAGGCAGCGGCACCGCTTTCCAACCAAGGAGGATACTCGAGATGGTGGACACAGAGATCCCCGGCCCCCTGGGCGACACCGGCTGGGTGGGAAACGAAGTCAGGCAGATAGGCGTAGAGGACTGGGATTTTGGGGAGCAGAGGAACTATGTCATCTTGGACAAGCAGGCTTCTGGTGGCTGATTGAACTGCTGGTATTGGTGGGAGAATACGTGGAAACTTGTGGGCATCTCATCTATGCATGCAGGCAGCTGAAAGGCAGTGATCTGGACCTTTTTCGAACCTGGGTGGGAGTCTGGGCTGGGCGGCTGAGGCGCTGGGCCCAGGTGATATTCCAGTTTCTGAGCCAGGGGTTTTGCTATGGCATAGGGCTGCTCACCCATTTACTTAGGCTACTGGGTGCTTTGCTGCTTCTGGCTGTGGCCCTCTTGGGCTGTCTACAGTTGGGCTGGCAGTTTCTGGTAGGACTAGGTGACCGGTTGGGCTGGAAGTGGGCTAAGGCCACCTGGCTATTCTCTTGGCTGGATTCTCCTGCGTTGCAGCATTACCTGACTCTGCTGAAAGACAGCAGGCCATGGCAGCAGCTGGTAAAAGTGGTTCATTGGGGTTGGGTGGAGTTTCCTTGGATCAAGCAGAGGACTAACAGGCAGGGGAATGCACCCATAACTAGTGGGCGCTACTGCCAACCTGAAGAGGAAGTGGCTCGACTCTTGACCATGGCTGGAATTCCTGAGGATGAACTAAACCCTTTCCATGTGCTGGGGGTTGAAGCCACAGCATCAGATGTTGAACTGAAGAAGGCCTATAGGCAGCTTGCAGTGATGGTGAGTACTCTTCCTTCTTCTCTGTTCCTCTTTTGTTCTCATCCTTTATTTTCTATTCTGATTTTGAAGAGAGTGGAATAAAGGGAAGGCAGTGCAAGAAGTCACCTTGAAGCCGAAGGGTAACTTACTCTTAGGAAAGAGTTGTCAAGACTTTGTCCTCTGCTGTGTATCTGATCTTCCCTCAATTTTCAGTTTTTTTGTCATGAGATTTTATTATTGTAAGGAATGAACTTGATATATCACTTACCCCTGGAGTATCCAGGTGAAGTCCTTCTGACTAGATGAAGAGTCCAAGTCAGAGAGTCCCTTAGTTCTGCCCTGAATAAATGAGGGTTTGCTGAACACAGGGAAACCCAACTATCTCTTCCAGAGAGGTAAGTGTGCACTTAGTGTGGGATCTTAAGGAGTTCGCTTGAGTGATTGTTCCAGGATCAGGTAGAAGAAAATAAGCTGTTTCAAGGCCAACATCCCACAGTAGGAAAAAAGGAGAATGGAACATAAATCATAGAGAAGTGTGTGTGTATATTCATTACATGAAAATATGGTTGCCTTTTTGATAAAGAAGTGCAGTTGTGACATGATATGCTTGAGGACAGTGGTTTAATAGAAGGATGCAATCGTATTTGCTATTAGAAATATATATTCTGTTGCTATTTCTAGGTACTTGATTGTTGGTATTACTGTACAAATAAGGCATATTATGAATATAAGAAATGTGTGCAAATTGCATTGAAGGCCTATTTTTGCTGAGTATATGAAATTGGATTGGTAAAACATCACAGAGTACAAATTACCTCGCTGGTGATATGACACCAAAGAGGAATAAACCAAAAAACCAAACTCACTGCACTGAATAGTGACTCCCATTGGGTTTCTGAGGCTGTAAATCTTCCTTCTATGGAGCGGCTGGTGGGCATCTTCAGACCTCCTCTAACTTTGTGAAGAGGAGACAGAATCACCATCAACAGCCCAAGGCATATTCCTATAAGGCCAGACATGCTACCACGCTCCAGTGTTTTTACCAATTCTGACACCAACTGTTCCTCCCAAGGCACTCACTACTTCTCAGCTGGGTTAAGTAATTTGTTTTAGGGGCCACACAGAACTCACAGACTATGTATATGATTATGGGATTTATTAGGGAAGTAACAGGTTACAATTTGGGTTCAGGAATGCTCTCAGGTTACAGTTTTTCAATCGGGGCAGTCTCCCCTCTGCTGTGCCTCTTTGGCTCTTGGCCTCTCAGCCTATCTTCTGCCCTGCTCAGCCGAGTGTTACAAAGCTCTTTTAGCTCTGCCAACAGGTAAACCTAGGTGCACCCTATTCTGCCAG
Source organism: Orycteropus afer afer (assembly GCF_000298275.1). NCBI lineage: Eukaryota > Metazoa > Chordata > Mammalia > Tubulidentata > Orycteropodidae > Orycteropus > Orycteropus afer. Next base: position 593,971 of record NW_006922077.1, on the reverse strand, counting down.
CAAGACTCCTGCATAAAAGCACTCAGCTTTCTTGCTTCATGGGCTGGGAAGCCCGTTGCTGTGCCTCGTGCCTCATGGTTCTTTTGGTGCCACTGTCTCAGCCAGTCTCAGCTGGTTGTCTCCTCCATCCTACCAAGGAGGTCCAGTGTAGGGATCTCGGATCCAAGGATGCACTCTACTCCACCTCTGGATCTTCTTTCTTGATGACAGTGAGATCCCTCCCTCTGGCTCTATCAAAAATCCAAACCTACTGCCATCAAGTTGATTCTGACTTGTGGTAACCCCCATTGGGGGTTTACAGAAGTAGATTTCCCCATCTTCATTCTGTGGTGTGGCTCATGGGTTTGAACCACCAACCTTCTAGTTAGCAGTCAGAAGTCTTAGGCACTGTGCCACTAGAGCTCCCTTTCTCTGCCTCTAGGAGGGCTCCTTTTTTTTTTTTAATTGTGATTTGGGTGAAAGTTTACAGAGCAAATTCACTTTCCATACAGTAGTTCACATACACTTTGTCTCATGACGTTGACTACAATTTACCACAATACAACAGATCCCCTCCCACTTCCTTCCCATAGTTACCTCTTCCCTGTGTCCTTCCCTCCATGCACTCCTGCCCCAGGAGGGCTCATTTTAATTCCAGCAGCATAGCAAAACTAACCAATCCTCACACTGGAGTTCCATACACGTTATTTTCATGGTTCCACCCATTAATCTGGTGGGAGTCACAAAGGCCATGGCTAGAAAAGGTATACCAAGTAATTCACTGAACCACAGGTACCTCCTGTATTTTGTACCCATTATCCTTTTCATACTTCAAAAATTAGTGTCCCCTTCACAATCAGTTTGAGTATAAGCACAGCTTTGAAAGCATGTAAACCAGCCACTTAATGCTTTTATCTCCTCCCATTTTAGGTGGTGGTGTTAGGTGCCGTTGAGTCATCTTCAACTTTTAGTGATCCTGTGTACAGCAGAATGAAATGCTGCCCGGTCCTGGACCAGGTCCATGATCCTTGCTATACCTGAGCCCATCGTTGTAGCCATTGTGTCAATCTATCTTGTAGAGAGCCTTCCCCTTTTTTCTTGATCCTCCACTTTACCAAGCATGATATCTTTCTCCAGGGAATGGTCTTTCTTGTAACATACCAAAGTAGGTGAGATGAAGTTTGGCCATTCTTGCTTCCAAGAAGCATTCCAGCTGTACTTCTGCCAGGACAGATTTGTTAGTTCTCTTAGCAGTCTGTGGTACTTTCAGCATTCTTCACCAGCACCAGAGCTCAAAGCATCGACTCTTCTTCAGTCTTCTTTATTCATTGTCCAGCTCTCACATGCATATGAGGTGATTGAAAATTCCATGGCTTGTGTCAGGTGCACCTTAGTCTTCAAGGAGATATTTTTGCTATTCAGCACTTGAAAGAGGTCTTTTGCAGCTGATTTGCCCAGTGCTGTACATCATCTTGTGTCCTAACTGCTGCTTCCATTGGTGTTGATTGTGTAACCAAGTAATTGACAACTTTTCTCCATTTATCATGATTGCTGCTTATTGGTCTAGTGAGGATTTTTGTTTTCTTTATATTGAGGTATAATTCATACTGAGGAGCTCTGATAGTGTAGTGCCTAAGGCATTTGACTGCTAACCAGAAGGCTGGTGGTTCAAACCCACCAGCCACTTCTTGGAAGGGAAGATTGGGCAATTTACTTCTGTAGTGATATCTCCTAGGAGACCCAGGGAGGGGTCCCTATGAATCGAATCTGACTCCAAGGCAGTGAGTTTGGTTTTGGTTTGGTTTGTCCTTCCTCTTATCCCTAGCCACCATGGGCTGTGTCAAAGAGTACCAAACTCAGTCTGTTTCTTCATTGCTGCACCTTCCCTCCTTCCAGTCTTCAAGTAAACGTGGGTGGTCAGAAACAAGCAGCATATAAGCCTGCTACTTGTTAACTCCCTCTAACTTGTAGTTTTGGAAGTGGTTTCTCATTGGCCATGACTTTCCTACTTTGATGGACCCCAAAGCTTGCTGGAAATTCAAAAAGCCGGTCATTTTTTTCTCTGTGGGTCTTGTCTTCATATCCAAATCTTCTGTTCTCTCAGTAGTTCTGGATTGATCTCCATGTCTTTTCAACTACAAACTTCCTCACTCTGAATGTTCTGGGTAGGGCTAAGATTTTCTGCCTAAGCCCTAATACACTACGCCCAGGGCGTGAAACAAAAGGCCTGTGTTTCTTCCAGGCAAATTCTAGTTCCCCTTTTAGCATGTCCAATCAACTGTTGGCTGAAGGCAGACTTACATGTTCTGTTATCCATACCCAATGTTCATTTCTACCGTAGGACAAGGAAAGAGAACATTCAGTATCTACAGTACCTTCCAAACCAAAAACCAAACTCACTGCTGTCGAGTCGATCCTGACTCATAGCAACCCCTCCTTGGGTTTCCAAAGCAGTATCACTACAGAAGTAGATTGCCCATCCTTCCTTCTAAGGAGTAGCTGGTGGGTGTGAACTACCAGCCTTCTGGTTAGCAGTCAAATGCCTTAAGCACTGTACTACCAAAGCTCTTATAGATAAACAATCCAAAATCTACAGTCCTTTTTAAAACACTCCACTTTCATTTCTTCACCTTTAGTGTGTATCCATTCTATGCATATGACCTTGGGCCTTTGGCTGGGTCTAATCAAAAGCCCCAGCTTCCAGTCAGTCATCTCCTTTAATCTACCTGGCTCTTGCCCCTGGCCTTTCTTCACCTCAGGTCTTTTTCCCTCTGAGCTGCAGCAAAGCATCTTTTACATTCCTTTCCACCTTTACAGGTAACAACCACCAAAGTAACCATTTAAGAATACAAAGGTTTACTTCCCAGGCCCCTTCCATCTTTCTTTTATAAAGTCTCATGCTCCCATTGGTCTGGAGCCATTGCAACTAAACCCTCTTCTGACACCAACTTTAAAAAGGCCTTGGAAGCAGCATCTTCTCACCTCCTCTAACTTCACAAGCAGGAAACAGAATCATCATTAATAGCCCAAGGCTTATTCCTATGAGTCCAGACATGCCACCACCCTCCAGCCTCTTTACCAACTCTGACACCAACCATCCCTCCCAGGGCACTCACTGTGAGACAGGTTGTTGTTGTTGTTATGTGCCATCGAGTCGGACCCGACTCATAGCGACCCCTCCTTGGGTTTCTGAGGCAGGATCACTACAGAAGTAGATTGCCCAACCTTCCTTCTGAGGAGTGGATCGTGGGTTTGAACCACCAGCCTTCTAGTTAGAAGTCAAGTGCCTTAGGCATTAGGCCACCAGAGCTCCCATGAGACAGGTAGGGCTGGCTGAATCAAGCAGCCTTTGACTCAGTATTCTTGCTGCTGGCAACAGAGAATTGCTGGTTATTAACAAACCAAGTACTTAGGAAAAATAAGTTACATTTCAAAAGCCCCACAAGCTTGACCATTGGAAAATGCTGATAAACCTCTTGAGTTGTCCTTCAAGTACCTCACCAGGTACAGAGTATACAGTAATGTTCAACTTGACTGACAAAGTGACCTTCCACCAGAGGCAGTTAAGAACAGGAATCCCTTCCTAGGACTCTAACCAGGGGCTAGAGACATCACACGTGCACAGCATCCCAGAATCGGCCTTTGCCAGGTGGTTCCATCTTTGTTCTAATAGTCTTTGTGATAGAAGCCATCTTGGCTACTTCCTGCACGTGGACCTGATTTTCATAACCCCACCTGTTTTTCCAGAACCCCCCCAGCTATTTTATGAATAAAGATAGTGCTTTATTCCTGCCTAAAACCCTTTGTAAGCCCTAAGAACTCCTTTGTTCATTGAGAGACTGGAGGCTAGCTTAGGCGGAAGCCCCTCTCCGTCTCTCCCTCATGACCCCCTCCCTCCTCTCTTTTTAATGAACTTTGGTGCCTGTGGACAATTTGCCTTTCCTGTTCAATTCTTTGTAGGTAGAAGGAAAGGATCCTTCCCCCACCCTGTAACAACGTGGCAACCAATGAAGGGACATTAAGTGTCCCGGGTTTGAGAGGAGGTCTGGGAGACCCAGTCAGATGGACTAGCAGTTGCTAGGACTTGATTTGTCCTGCATACCTCCCTCCTGGTGAGTAGACCTCTAATCTGAACCTTTCAAATTAAGTCCCCACATGAACCAAACCTTTCTCCCGATCTTATTTCTTATTTGTTTCCTTGTCCGGTTTTCCCTTTTTCACCATTTTTTTCTTTTCTTTTGGCTTTGGAGAGACAGTGTCCCCTGTCTGAACCATGAGGCTGCCAGATCTATTTTTTAGGCCTCACAGTGGGACGTTGGACTGTGAGGTTTCCAGGTAGGTTCCAAAGAGATAGACAACCACAGCACTCTTTCTTTCCTGTCTCCTCCTTTTTCAGTCTCACAAAAGGATGACGTCGTGGGTCAGAACGGTGAGGCTACCAGGGGCGGTTTGAAACTCTCTTTGTCCTGGGTCTTACCACCTCGGGGTTGCCATTAGGTGGAGTGATTCACCCTAAATGGGCTGGTTTAGTGGAAAAGTCCCACGAAACTCTGGATGGCTGTGAGTAGTAGGTCTTTCTTTCACTTTAAATTCTTTCCTTCAATTTTGGCACCATTTAGTGGCTTTCCTTTAATTTCTCCTCTGAATTTCCTTATCATTCTCATTCTGAATTTAAATTTCCCTTTTTCTTCCCTTTAAAACTGGATATATTTTGGGCGAGTGCATTCCTTACTTTATTTCTTCCCTTTGGTTCCATCTTTGGGGGTAATCTCAGTGCCAGTACTTTTTCCAAATCTTGTCTTGTAATTGTTAACCTATAATTTCTCCTTGTATCTGTGAGCTGTGGATCCAGAATACCTGGACACAGAATTTCTCTGACCCCTCCTGGGAGATTTTTTTCCCCCCTTTTGTTGTCTCATTAAATATTTGTGTTTTTGCTGCTCAGTTTCATATTTTGAAGGGCCTCCTGTAAGTCAGACCTGAACTTGTTGTAAGTTAGGATTGGTAAAAGACACTCTTACTGCCCAGAGGAGCTTTCTCTGGTTTCTGTCTCCCATCCCATGTTACATTATACTTTGTTTCCAATTCCTGAAGTTTGACTACACAGTCTTCTTTCTCCCTTCTTGGTCCTAGGTTTTGGGAAAATCCTTTTGTAATTACTTCTATGGAGTTTCGCTTGCTTCCTGCTTTGACTAGCCCATCTTGGTGTTTTTATGAGAATTCAGGGTGCCCATCTGGGTGGCTTCATCTATGGGAGGGCAGAGGGGTAACTTCTTTATTGTTTGTGTCTGATTGAACACCTTTGTCAGTGCCATCATAGCTCTGGGATTCAAGGTTTAGAGTTACCTGAAACATGGACCCAGTTTCACAGTTGTATTTTCCTGGGTAAATCAGCCAGGGGAGCCATTTAGTGGCCAGTCTGTGCCCACCTGGGTTGGGGAGACTGCTTGGGGCCCCACCAGAGATTTCTCCAGAAAGCCTTCAACCTGTGACCTGGTAGACTCAGCTCAGACCCAGTGATTGCTCCTTGAGAAGCAACAAAAGGAACCTTATTTCAGGTAAATTTATCATTGTTTTACAGAGGTTTGAGTTTGTAATCTGGTTATTATTAACCAAACTTGAAGTGGCTGAGCCTGTGTTGAGGGTGGCAGCAGCTGGTATCCAAGAAGGGGAAATGAAAGCACACGCACTTCTGTGTTAGGACCACTAAACTAACCTGTCTGCCTGTGGTTTATCTGTTAGGATTTTCTGATTCTCTTTCTTTTGTAACCGGTTGTTGAGATGGATAACAGCTGGAGCGTACCAGGGTGCACTACTCTAGGATGTATTTAAAACATTGAAACAAATTTTGTTTTGATCCCATGAAAAAGATAAGGCTAGACTTTTAAAACACAGTTATGTGACCACAACATGAATTAGGAGATCAAGAATGCTGTCTGCTTTCTGGATCTGTAAATTATATACTGTTTTGCAAATTAGATTTGTTTTGTTCCCACATTAGCAAATGGAGGCGAGAAAATGTATATGTATCTTTTTATATAATGATAAAGAAACTTGTAATTTTTTGTAATACTGCCTGGCCACAATACATTTTGGGGTATCAAGAAAAATGGCCAGAGAATGGTAGTCTTATAACACCATTTTACAATTGAATCTTTTTTTTTTTTTTTTTTAACAAAAGACAAAGTAGAGAGAGATTTCTAATTTGAGAACCAAGTGCAAGTTTAAAGACCTCAAAGAAAAAATTCTTTATATCTTCTGTACTGAAGTGGGGGGATGGTAAGGTGAAAACCGTCGCTCAATAGTTCTCAGCCCTGGCTGCACTTTAGAATTTCTGAGTGTTTAAAATTGTCACCATTTACAATTGAATCTTTTTTTTTTTTTTTTTTTAACAAAAGACAAAGTAGAGAGAGATTTCTAATTTGAGAACCAAGTGCAAGTTTAAAGACCTCAAAGAAAAAATTCTTTATATCTTCTGTACTGAAGTGGGGGGATGGTGGGTCGGCAGGGGAGGATATATTCACTGACCCCTTTATTCCAACCTCCATCTCATCTGGTAGTACCTTCAGCACCTGAGGTGTCATACCCCATAGCCCCCTGACCATGGGCCAAACAGAACCCCCACCTTACAATCCCCTAGGGTCCAGTGCTGCCACTCCTTTGTAGAGGACCTGGTGGGACTGCCACCAGCCCAGGCAAGTGTAACCCCTCTTCTCCCAGCCTAACTCCTGTACCTCCTATATCTGCCAGACTTAATCTCCTAGTTTGTCACTTTCTTTACTCTGTGGTGGTGCCAGAATTAGGCCTCAATCTTCTCCTGTGGGATTTATATCTGGAAGAAGATTATGCCCTCCATTGTCAACTGTGGTTATGTTGTTCCCCTTGAAGCATGTGATAGATGGAAGTAGGGGAACCACCCGAGTACATGTTCCCTTTGCTGTCCCTAACTTAAGACTATGTAAAGAAAAATTTAGTAGCTTTTCTGAAGACCTTGATGGATTCAGAGATGAATTTATCAAGCTTAGCCTAACTTTCTAACTTTGGAAGACTGAAGAAGAATTGATGCTTTTGAGTTGTGGTACTGGCAAAAAGTGCGGAAAGTACCATGGACTGCTAAAAGAGCCAGCAAATCCGCCCTGGAGAAAGTGCAGCCGGAAAGCTCCTTGGAAATGAGAATGCCCAGACTTTGTCTCATCTGCTTTGGTGATGTTATCAGAAGGACCATTCCCTGGAGAAGGATATCATGCTTGGTAAGGTGAAGGGTTGACCAAAGAGGGGAAGTCCCTCAACAAGATGGATTTACATAGTGTCTGTGGTTATGGGCTAAAGTATAGCAGGGATCACGGAGCTGGTGCGGGACCAGGCAGTATTTCGTTTTGCTGTGCATGGGGTCACTATGAGTTGGAGACAACTCACTGGCACCTAACAGCAGCAACAAGCCTAACTTTCTATATGACCTAAGCCAACACAATTGTCATTTTGACTCGTTGTACCCGGGATGAAAAGTCTAGAATCCTGATTAAGGCCAAAGAACATGCAGACTTGCTAACTCCCATTAACCCTATGGTAGTTAAGGTTATGTGTCAACTTGGCTGGGCCTGGTTTTGAGCATCTGGGAAGCTGGACATAGTTATTCCCCATGATGTGATTGGTAATCAACTCCATGGTAGAATCTACTGGAGCAGCTGAATAGCTGTCTTAGGGATGAGTTCTGCTTCCAGTATATAAGGAGAAGCATTGAGAAAGGTCTCTGAGCTTTCGGCGTGCTTGAATCCTGTGTGTAAGTGAGTCATTGTTCAGCAGCCTGCCATGTTTTCTGCCTATCTTGGGACTCTTAATGGACTTGAATCAATGGCCTGCCATGTGGTTTGGTAATCCTGGGACTGTGCCTTTTTACTTGTTGACCTTGTGTTTGTCAGCCTCAGCAGCCAGCAGCTACCTGGGTGAAGAAATCCTCCAGCTTCAGTGGGCCAGGAGTAAGAGGCAGAACTGAAGTCCAAGGTCGAGGGGCTTTCACCTAGACCCTAGAGCCAGGCACTTTGAACTTGGACTTCTAGGCTCCAAAACTGTAAGAGAATAAACTCCTGTTTGTTCAAGCCACCAATTTGTGATATTATCTGTTAGGGTGGCACTAAGTAACCAGAACAAACCCACATCATGACATCAGATGGGGGCAGGGGGCATCACTGAGGCAGATCCTCATTGAGACTAAGAAAGTCACATGGACCAGGCTAAAATGAAGCATATGCTAACTTGCCTCTCAGAAGGAATGAAGAAGTGCATTGTTTAGCCAGTTAACTATGATAGAATAAAGGAGATAAGGTTGCAGGGAGCCCTTCCCTATCATGGGTCAGCCCCATCAGGCTCTTGCCTTCTACTGACTGGGAATGACCAGGAGAGGCTTAGATTTTCCATGCACAAAAAAAGCTTTTATTAAGGGAAAGAGAGAGTAAAGTAGCTAATGAGTAGAGACAAATAGGGACTAAGCAATGTTGGTCTTTGTCTCCCCAAGGAAAATTTGCTGGGATTTTTAAGTGTTTTGAAACAGGTGGGGATTTTCTTAGAAGAGGTGGTAGTTTTCTAGAAAGGGGTGGCATGCATGTGCTATCTCTTGAGGCACCAGTTTGATTCTAGTCTGTCCTTGCCTAAATGCTGCCACCCTAGGAAGGTCATACAGTGGTTGCTTCGTGGTGATATGTGCATGCTTGGAGAGCTGAGGGGGTTAGGTTGCAAACACCTGTAAAAGATCTTCCAAGACAGCGGAGCATAGAACTGGATAGTTTGCTTGCTTGCTTCTGTACCTTATGTTCCAGGACGTGTGTTAGTCTTTAGCTACAGCAGTTAGGCTTGCAGCTTGTGTTTTTTTAGTTAACCCTTTGGGTCCTGCCATCTTCTGCCTGTCTCATTCCCTTCTGAGAGATTTCATACTCATAAATCTTTATGGGGAATATGGATGAAGATATCTTTTTTCTTAAAAATAATAATAATAATAATAACACCCTCCAAATTCAATGCCATCAAGTTGATTTTGACTCAAATTGACCCCCATTAGGTTTCCAAGGCTCTAAATCTTTATGGAAACAGACTGCTTTATCTTTCTTCTGCAGAGCAAATAGTAGGTTCAGACCACTAATGTTTTGGTCAGTAGCCAAATACCTTAACCACTACACCACCAGAGTTCCTGAGGATCTCTTCTATAACTTCTTCATGCTTATACAGGGCTGTCAACTTGCCTAGCGGAGTAGAAATCCCTCACTGACTGTTCTGGTGAGCTATATGGTCTGGCAAGGCTCTCCTCCGGGTATGGGTTGGAAACTCTGATCATCATTAATTTGACAAAGGCAAGCACAAGCAATTTAGCTAATGATGATCTTAAGAAAATTAGGTAGTACTTATCCCTGGCTCTTCTTCTGAACAGAAACTTCAGATTTTCTATAGGTTCACAAGTGTCTTGGTGTTGTTCAGTAAATGTATCTCTTTCAGACTGGGTATCCTGAGGGACATAGGGTTCTACTCAGGAGTTGTGCACCTGGAGTACTAAAGGTGGTCCACCTCTCCTACAAATGACTCTTCAGTGTGCTTTTTCTTCAAGTCTTTAAGAGCACTACATCTGGCTTATAGGCATGACAACTCTCCTTGTTGGGAGTGGGTAATACTTTATTCCCATAATCTCTGATGGCTTTTTGGACTTGCACCAGGTTAATTTTAATTAAGTACTTTAGTGATTGGTTTAATTCTGGGTCAACAGTTAGATCTACAGTTAGGAAGGGGCACCCATATAGCATCTCATAAGGGCTGAGTTTTAAGTCACTCCTGGGTGCTGACCTCACTTCCAGAATTGTGATTGGGAGCATTTTTATCCAGGACTCTTGTGTCTCTTGGCAGAGCTTAGCAAGTATTTTCTTTAAGGTTTGGTTCATCTTCTCTACCTTTCCTGATGACTGGAGGTACCCTGCAGAATGCAACCTGTAGTTTATTCCCAGAGCACTAGAAAGGTTTTGAGTTATTTTAGCCACAAATGCTGAACCATTATCTGATTGTAGAGACTGAGAGAGCCCAAACCTAAGGATTATATTCTTCAATAGGGCCTTCACTACCTCTATGGTCTTTTTCTGTTTTGGCAAGGAAGGCCTCTACCCATCCAGTAAAGATGTCTACCAGAAGATACTTAAATCCTTGTTTGGGGGTGTTACACTGTAAAGTCTACTTGGCAGTTTTCCCCTGGATACGTCCCCCTATGTGGAACTGGGTAGGTTAGTGGGGGATCTATTGGATGGGACTGAGGATTATTTCTCTGACAGATTTTACAGCTTCTTACTACTTCCTTAACTACTTTATACAGGTTATTTCCATAAAAGTGGGGATTGAGGAGGTTTAAGAGGGTGTCTCTTCCAGAAAGAGGGGCATCATGCATTACTTTCTACTGCATTCAGGCATAAAAACAACCATTTTTCTGTTTATTAGCCATCCGCTAGGGTCAAGTGTAAATCCTGCTCTTTCTCCTCCTCTCCTCTCCTGACTCAAATACTGAGGAGATTTTGGTAAGGGGCCATAGGAAATTATGGCTAATGCCTTTTCTGTTTTCAGGCTCCTAGCAGCCTGTTTGGCTGCCGAATCTGCCTTATCATTTCCCAAAGTGACATGACTGTCACCCTTTTGATGTCCCTTTTGCAATGAGTGGCTGCTGCCTGTTTGGGGAGGGCATGGTTGCTGTCACTTGGTGTCATCCTGGCTACTTTTGAGTCACCAGATCCAATTGCTTTGGAAAATAGGCTACCATTCTAGTAACTAGTCCCACATTTTGAGTAAGAACCTCTAAAGTAACCTTTTGCTTTTTTAATGTCTGGGAGCCCAAGAGCAGGAGCCCTTCTGAGATCCAATTTCAACTTTTGAAAGGCTTGCTGACACTCGAGTCCACTCCAGGGGCACCTTTTCCTCTCCTCAAGGCCTCATAGAGTTGGCTTTGCTGTAAGCCCCAAATTAGAAATCCATATTCTGCAAAACTCAGGTACCCCTAGAAAGCCTCCAAGCTATTTTCTGGTGGTAGGGATAGGGAGGTTAGTAATGGTCTGCTTTAGGTCAGACACTAACACTCGACTTCCTGTAATTACAGTGCACTTTTTTAAAATCCCTTCTGACAAGCAAGTTAACATGTGCCTCATGGTATCCTGCTCAGTGCTATCTTAGTCCCAACAAAGGTCTGTCTCAAGGATGGCTTACCCTCCTTGGTCTGTAAATGTCATGTAGGTTAATGGGGGTTAGTGAGTCTGCATATTCCCTAGCCTTAGTGAGGATCCTAGCTTTTTTTTTTTTTAACCTGGGGTGCAATTAATGACTTAAAATGACAATTTTGTCATCTCAGGTCATGTCAAGTCAAAATTTAAGTTTAACGAATTCTTCCCTGAACTTATCAGGATCTTCAGAAAAGCTGGCAAATTTCTCCTTGCATAGTCCTAAGTCAGGGACTGAAAAGGGGACATGGACTCTGGTGGCTCCTCCATTTCTACCTATTATTTGTTTAAAGGGAGGAACTTATCCACAGTCCACACAGGGGGTATAATCTGCTTCCAGATCTAAGTCGCAGAGGAGAAGGTTGGGGCACTAATTCTGGCATCTCCATAGAGGAAGGAAGGGGACAAACTAGGGGATTGGGTCTGGCAGGTGCAGGAGTTAGGGTGGGAGAAGAAGGGACATGTCTTTATCCGGACTGGTGGGAGTCTCACTAGTTCTTTTACAAGGAGTGGCGGTGCCAGCCCCCAGGGGATTATAGCCTGTGGGTTTTGTTCAGACCCCACTCAGGGCCTGTGAGGGATGACACCTCAGGTGTTGAAGGTGCTGTCAGATGAGGTAGAGGTTGGAACATATCCTTCCCCTCTCTGGGCTTTAAGAATAAAAAGAATTTTCTTTGAGGTCTTTAACCTTTCATTTGGTTCTTAAATAGGAAATCTCTCTCCACTTTACTTATCTTTTGCAAAAAAAAAAAAAAAAAGAAGAAAGATTGAATTGTAAAATGGTGTTATAAGAGAGACTGCTGTTTTCTGGCCAGTTTTCTTGATCCACCGAAGTGTATTGTGGCCAGATGGCATTACAAAATAATAATAATAATAACACGTTTCTTTATCTTCATACAAAGTACATAAATACATTTTCTTGCCCCATTTGCCAATGAGGGAACAAAACAAATCCAATTGCAAAATAGTATTATAATTCACTGACCCATTAGTCCTGGTCTCCTAATTTGCAGTGTGGTCACACAAACTCTGCTTAAAAAGACCAGCCTTTTGTTTCTCATGAGATCATAATCAAATTTGTTGCAATGGTATGAAAAATATATGTCCTAGAAGAGTGTACTCTTCTATACTCTGACTGTTACCCATCTCAAACATCAGTTACGAAAGAAACAGAAATAAAAATCAGAACAGAAAAGCCAGCAAACAGGTTAGTTTAGTGGTACACTCACCTGCAATAAGGTGTTCCTAACACTGACAGACTAGATTACAAACTCAAACCTCTGATTAGAACAAATGTAAGCCTACCTGAAATAAGGTTCCTTTGTTTCCACTCAAGGAGCTAACTAACATTGGATCCGGGCCATGTCCACCAGGTTGCAGGTTGAAGGCTTTCTGGAGAAATCTCCAGGAGGCCCCAAGCATTCTCCCCTGCCCAGGTGGGCATGGACTGGCTACCAGATGGCACCTCTGGCTGACTAGCCAGGAAGATGTAACCATGTTTGGATCCAGGTTCAAGATACCGCTAAACCCAGAATCCCAGCGTTGTGATGGCACTGACAAAGGTGTTCAGACAACAAAAGACAGAAGTTTCCCCTCTGCCCTCCCATAGATGAAGCCAGCAAGATGAGCTAGTTACAGATCAGGAGGCAAGGGAAGGGAAGTTCTACAAAGGTATTCACTGAACAAATTTTTCCAGAGGCTGGGACAAGAAGGAAGAATAAGACTATAGAAAAAGTACTGGCTGGACAGAAGGCCAGAGTAATATCTAGATGGAGCCACCAATAAGAGGGTCAAGACTGTTCACAGAGACAACAGGAAAGACTTGCCACTGGGCAGGAAACTAATAAAACTCTACAAAAATAACTACAAAGCGGGGGTTACCCCTAAACAAGGAACAGAGATGAAAGAGAGAGGGATTAGACAGAAGGCCAGGATTTTATATCTTGGCAAAAAGGAGAAAGAGATGAAAAGGAAAAAGATCAGAAATCTAGGTAGGATTTGGGTTGCAAACAGGGCAACTCAAATAAAATTTGAGATGCACACCCTGTTTCTTGGGGAGTTTGCCCCTTGATTAGGGTATTTCGGGCTACTACCAGAGTCAGGGGCACTCTGCTCACAGTGGTCTTCTTGTCACTATTGGAGACTGAGTTCTCTCACACACAGGTTTCCAGGGTGATCAAGTCCGGCTGAAGGTGCTTCTGTACTTTCAGTAAAGGTACTCACAGGTTAAACAAGAAAAGGGACCCAAACAAAATCTGGAAAAGCCTTTGTTCCCAGGGAAGAGGAGACTGTAAAGAAAATCAGGCCATTCACTGAGAGGAGGGACACAGGACAAACCAAGTCCTGGCAGCTGCTTGTCTGTCTGCTGGACATCAGCCCCTCGAGGTTTCAAATTTTAGAGTCTTCCAGACCCCTTAAGAGGGGTCCTTCTTTATGGTCATTGCTTGGTCACAGCCAGCTACCCAGAGCAACTGAGTAGTTGATCCTGCAGGCTTGGGACCATAGTCTCAGGGGACATCAAGCTCAATTGGCATAACATACTATACAAAACATTGTTCTACCTCCTACTTTGGCGAGTAGCAACTGGGATCTTAAAAGCTAGTAAGCTGCCATCTAGATGCAACAGTGGGTCTCTCCTCGTCAAGAAGAAAGAAGAAAACCAAAATTAATGGAAACAATCCGTCCTAGCGACTGGTACACCATCCGATCTGCAACCTATACAACTATGAAACCAGAAGAACTAGATGGTGCCCGGCTACCACTGTCATCCACTTGGAAGGGATGTAGGAGATCCTGCATAGAGAGGGAGAACAATGTGGAACAAAACTCACAACCATTTGGAGGCAAAAAAAAAAAAAAAAGAAGGTGGGGACCAGGTTTGCTGGTCCAATAGAGCCTGGTGGAACCACTGAGACTATGGCCCCTAGCTGCCCTTCAGGTCTGGAATTGAAGCCACACCTGTGGTTTCCAGCCAAACAAAGTACAGGCATGTGAGTTAAACATTTACCTCAAGTAGACACACACCCTGGAGAGAACAATCATGGGAGAAGGAAGGGCTGCTTATGCACAGGGAGACAGCTCAGGGCATAGAAGAGTATGGAGGGATGGACACTGGGAAGAGGTAACTGGGGAGGAAGTGGGAGGGGAGCTGTTGCATTGTAAATTTTGGTCAGTGACATGAGACAAAGTATATGTGAACTGCTGTATGAAAAGTGAATTTACTCTGTAAATCTTCACCGAAATCAAAATAAAATTAAAAAAAAAAAAAAAAGAGGGGTCCTTCTGTGGTTGCTGTAAATGTTACAGAGAGCCCTTCCCCATTTGGGGTCTGCCCCATCAGCCTCTTGCCTTCTGCTGACCAAAAATGACCAGGAGAGGCTTAGATTTTCCACATGAACAAAGCTTTTATAAAGGGAACGAGAAAGTAGCTCATGAGTGGAGACAAATTAGGGACTAAGCAGTGCTAGCCTTTGTCTCCTCAAGCAAAAAGTTGCTGGAGTTTTTAAGGGTTTTCTGTGTCTTTGCCTCAGTACCGCCACCCTGGGAAGGTCATATAATGGTTGTCTCTTAATGATGTACATATGCTTGGGGAGCTGAGGAGGTTAGTTTGCCTGCAAACACCTGGAAAAGATCTTGCCAGATAGGAAGCATAGAACTGGATAGGTTGCTTGCTTGCTTACTTCTGTGCCCTATGTTCCAGGACCTGGGTTAGTCTTTAACTGTAGCAGTTAGGGCTTGTAGCTTGTGTTTGTCTAGTTAACCCTTCAGGTCCTGCCATCTTCTGCCTGTTTCAGTAATACAAGGAAAAGAAAATCCAGCTGTATTTCTTAGAGTTAAATGAGGCAGTCAGAAAATATACCACCAATGACTCCAGTTTACCAGTAGGGCAGCATTTGATAGCCATGCGCTTTATCACCCAGTCGGCTCTCAGTATCAGAAGAAAGCTACAAAAGCTAGAGGCAGGACCTGAAACCCTGCCCTTGCAGCTAGTTGAGAAGGCCTTTAAAGTTTTAATAACAGGGACCAGACAGAGGAGGAGGAGGAGAAAAAGATGGGTAAGCCGGCCCGATTGATGGCAGCTACAAATGCCCAAATGCTTGCAGCAGTCCTTCACAGACCACCTCGAGGTAACCCACAGGGGTCAAGAAGACCTGGGCTGTTGAGTTGTTTGCAGTGGCAACCAGCAAAGCTGGGGTGAAACCAGTGGCTGCACTGCAGAAGGAGGGTCACTGGAAGAGAGACTGCCTGGAGTGCCCCAAAGTGGGATACCCCAGCAAGAAACCTCAGAGTATCTCCTGGGCAAGCTCTCCCTGGGAGGCATAGCTGACTGCTCAGATTAATGAAGCCCAGAGGACCATCCAGCTCCAGGACACAAGCTCATCGATAACACTTCAGCGGAGCCTTGGGTTACCATCGACGTGGCAGGTAGGACAACCGCTTTCTTATTAGACAAGGGAGCTGCCTACTCTGTCCTGACCCAACCTTGTGGCCGACTCTCTGACCCCCACTTCACAGATACTGGGGTTGACAGGAAGCCTAAGTAAGAAAATTTACCTTCCCCCTTAATTGTGAAATTAGGGCCTAACATTTAAAGCCATCCCTTTCTTTATGTCTCTGAATGTCTTATCCCCTTGCTAAGAAGAGATTTAATTGCTAAGTTGGGTGCTTTTTCAGTTTTGATGGGAAGAATTTAGATGGATCTAGAAAGTCATAGAAGGTAAAAGTAAGTCATGGAAAGAGAAAAGTTAAATAAAAAGTTGAGAAAGTTAAATTTTTTCTGATTATGCTAGAATATGAAAGATAATCAAGTATCAACATTCCTTCTCTTTCTAAGTGAGAAAGAGATCCCTGAGTTTAAGAATCCACTTCCCAAGGAGATACTAGAACAAGCATCTCCGAAAGTGTAGAACACCTCCACCCCTGGGAAAGCTAAGAATGCAAGGCCTGGGTTTACAAAGTTGAAACTGGGGGTACCAAGTTTCCTCCAAGGAAACTCAGATATCCCAGAGTCAGGTGCAATACTTTGGAATCACCTTGACTCCAGAAAGTTGAGCATTAGTGCCCTACCAGAAGCAGATCATTACTAACCTCCCTGTCCCTAAAGACAATGGGTTACTTTACTGGTCCTTACTCAAAATGTGGTTACTAGACCAGTGGCCTGTTTCTCAGCGCAATTGGGTCTGGTGGCTCAAGGGTGGCCAGGATGCTTCTGACTGGTAGCTGCCACTGTCCTACTAGTAAAGAAAGCCTCAAAACTCAAGACTAGGACAGCCTATGAAAGTCCTTACACATCACCAAGTCCAAACAGTTTTAGAGGTGAAAGGAGGACACTGGCTGTGAGAAGGATCCTTGAACAGATGGAGTGGTTAAAGATAGCTCATGCATAGATGACCAGTAATATTTGGGATCAAATTAAAGGATACTTTCCTTCTCTTACCTGGTTGTTACCTCTCTTAAGAACCTCCTGTAGTAATTTTGCTTTTACTTCTATTTGGTCCTTGCTTGTTTAAGCTTTCAGTCAAATTTGTATCCTCTAGGTTACAACAATTTCAGTTTAAACTACTGATGATGCAAGATAAAATGCTGATAAACCTCCTGAGTTGTCCTTAAAGTACCTCACCAGGTACAAAGCATGTGCAGTAAAATTCAACTTGACCGACAGTGACCTTCCACCAGAGGCAGTGAAGAACAGGAATCCTTTGCTGGGACTCAGACCAGGGTCCAGAGACTTCACACATGTACAACATCCCAGAATCAGCCTTTGCAGCAGGTTCTATTGTTTGTTCCAACAGCCTTTGCAATGGAATCTATCTTGGCTACTTCTTGTGGGCACACCTGATTTTCATAACCCCATCTTTTTTGCAGAAACCCCTGCCTATTTTATGAATAAAGATGGTACCTTATTCCTGCCTAAAACCCTTTATAAAGTCTAGGGAATCCTTTGTTCAGTGAGAGACTGGAGGCTAGCAGCATAGGCAGAAGCTCCTCTCTGTCTCCCTCGCATGCTCCTCCCCCCTCCTTTCTTTATAATAAACTTTAGTTCCTGGGGACATTTTGCCTCTCCTGTTCAATTCTTTGTCAGTAGAAGGCAAGGAACCTCCCCTCAGCCCCCCATAACAACTTTTCTGCTTGGTTTGACAATTGATTGCAATGGCCACACACAACTCACAGACAATACTCACGATTTTGGGGTTTATTAGAGAAGTAACAGGTTACAATTCAAGTTTAAGAAATGCTCTCAGGATACAGTTCTTTAGTCAGGACAGCCTCTCTTCTGCTATGCCTATAGGCATACCTCCCTGGCCCTTGGCCTGTCCCCTGCCTTGCTTGGGCAAGTGTTACAGAGCTCTTTCAACTCTGCCGATAGGTACACCTAGATGCACTGCACTTCACCAGCAAGCCTCTTGCTCAAAAGCATTCAGCTTTCTCACTTCATGGGCTGGCAAGCCTGCTGCTCTAATGCCTCATGGTTCCACCACCACCACCACCTCAGTTGGTCATCTCAGCCGTCTTTCTGCCAAGGAGGTCCAGTGCAGGGATCTTTAGAGGTATTCAACTATACCTCTGGCTCATCTCTCTTGATGGCAGTGAGATCCCTCCACCTCTCCAAAACAAAAGAAACTCACTGCTGTCAAGTCGGATTCAACTCATAGTGACCCCTCCTTACATTTCCAAGGTAGTGTCACTACAGAAGTAGATTGCTTCATCTTCCTTCTGAGGAGTGGCTCGTGGGTTTAAACCACTAGTCTTCTGGTTAGCAGTCAAATGCCTTAGGCACTACGCCACTAGAGCTCACTCCCTTTGCCTCTAGGAGGGCTCACTTTAAACCCAGCAGAATAGCATAACTAACCACTCCTCACATTAGAGTTCCATACACCTTACTTTCATAGTCCCACCCAGTAGTCTTGATGGGAGTCAAAAAGGCCAAGGCTTGAAAAACCATACCAAGTAATTCACTGCACCACAAGCACAGAGCTAGAAAGCTGAGTGCCTCTGGGCAAGAGGCTTGCTGGTGAAGTGGGGTGCGTGTAGGTGTACCTATAGGTAGAGCTATAAGGGCTTTGTAACACTTGCTGGAGCAAGGCAGAGGCCAGGCTGAGAGGCCAAGGGCCAGAAAGGTGTGGTTGGGGGCATAGCAGAAAGAGAATGAACTGATCAAAGAATTGTGTCCTGAGCACATTCCTGAACCTAAAATTTAGCCTATTACTTCCCTAATAAACCCCATAATCGTGAGTATTGTTTGTGTTTTGTGTGTGGCCACTGTAACGAATTATCAAACCCAGCAAAGTAGTGAGTGCCTTAGGCACGATTGGTGTCAGAGTTGGTAGAAAGGTAGGAGGGTGGTAACATGTCAGGCCTCATAGGAATAAGCCTTGGGCTGCTGATGGTGATTTTATCTCCTGCTTGTGAAGATGGAGGTGGTCAGAGGATGCTGCACCCATGTCGTTTTTGTAACTTCCAAGGTCTCCTTTAAATGGCACTGCCATCCAGTCGGATCCGACTCACAGCAACCCCCTCCTGGGGTTTCCGAGGCCCTATCACTACGGAAATAGATTGCCCAGCCTTCTGGTTAGCAGTCAAATGCCTTAGGCACTACGCCTCCAGAGCTCCTTTAAACTATTCAAGATAGGATAAATCATCAGGGCTAAA
Organism: Orycteropus afer afer; assembly: GCF_000298275.1. Lineage (NCBI taxonomy): Eukaryota > Metazoa > Chordata > Mammalia > Tubulidentata > Orycteropodidae > Orycteropus > Orycteropus afer. The sequence goes on along the minus strand of NW_006922077.1, from coordinate 575,111 downwards.
ATTTACCAAAGAATTAAATTAGTTTGGTGGAAAATGCATGCCCTTTATTGGATAGCCTGGGAAATTCTTCAAAGTGGGGAACAACTGCTCACACTCTGCTTGTTACGAATAAGATAGATCTTTTCTCACTCTCGTATCTTCTTAGCAGACATCCTCTCTTGCTGAATAGCACCATTACACATATTCTCATTTTTCAACCTAACTTCTCTTGGAGAGAAATGTAGTCAAATTCTCCCATCCTCAACACACTTGTCTTCACACTCCAAAGTTCTCCCTTGCTCTAAAGTGTCTATGGACTTTTTTATAGAACACCTCACTGGCTTTCCTAGTCTGGGTCCCAAGGTAACCATGAGAAAGTTGTTCCATTAGCCTGGGAATGTGGGAGATTCACAGCATTCTATTTGATATCAGTCAGAAGACTAGTTTTATCTTTGTATTTGTGGCACATGGAGATCAGAACATTAGGCAGATGGAGGGAGAGGGAAGATTTGTCTTGGAGAAAAGGCTAAAGAGTGGATAAAAGCCTCTGAGCATCATGATAATCTTTCATTTCTGGGACAGAAAGAAGTAGTAGACTATTGCAGGAAGTTTTGAGTACATAGGAGAATTTCTCAGAAGAATGAGTTTGAGGATGTAACATCTTTAGTCACTTTGTGACTGATGAAATGTGAAGGGTTGGTGTGTGTTTGCCAGGTAAGGTGACCACCTGTCCTTTCTGCCTGAGACTGAGAGCTTTCTTGCAATGCTAAAACGGGGATAATGCCTGGAAATTGAGGTGGTGGATCACCTCAGTGCCAAATTCTGGGCTATATACCTCACATGCATTCTCATTTAATCCTCACAACAATCCATGGTAGACTGTCGCTCCATTTAACAGTGGAGAAACTAAGCCCTAAATTAAAATATTCAAGGTCATAACCATCATTAGATATTAGATACTTGATTGATATACCTGGGACTTGAATCCCGATCTATCTGGAGAGCCAGAGAGGGAACTAATCATTAAGCTGTATTGACTCTGCTAAAGGTTGGTGTAAAACCCTTTGATGTGAGATTATCTTGACCCCACATGGGGAGAGCTGGAATGGATTTGTGATGACATCTCTGTCTTAATAGGTTCATCCTGACAAAAATCATCATCCCCAGGCTGAGGAGGCCTTCAAGGTTTTGCGGGCAGCCTGGGACATCGTCAGCAACCCTGAAAGGCGGAAGGAATATGAGATGTAAGTTGGAAGTGGGATATTGTCAGGTGGGGTAAATGAAAAATCCCCAATAGCTGAGGCCCCTGGACTTGTAGATAGAGGCTCTTTGAGGCTGAGAGAAGTGAGATTGCCTATCTTTCTAGGTGGCCAGGAGCTTTAAGAGACCAGTAGATCTGACCCGTCTCTCCTGCAATCCCCTGACTTACGAAACTTTTCTTTTAGGAAACGAATGGCAGAGAATGAGCTGAGCCGGTCAGTGAACGAGTTTCTGTCCAAGCTGCAGGATGACCTCAAGGAGGCAATGAATACTATGATGTGCAGCCAGTGTCAGGGAAAGCATAGGTATGAAGGAGGAAGAAAACAGGGTGGGACACTCATATCTGACACTGGGTAGCCAAAGCCCTTCCCCGTGAGTATTATTGGTAGTTGTGGGATATAGACGGTGAGTAAAGACCCTGACATTTCTACTTTTGCTATGCTGTAAGATATTGGAGATTTCATTAATATTTTAACTTTAAGATAGAAGATTGAGGGTAGGGCATATATAGATATATGCAACAGCTGAATGGAGATAGCTTTAGATTAAGTTTTGACCACATTTACCAGCAATGATGAGACCACAGTCATGTGCTAGGTGGGCTTAATTTATTATTAAGAATCACCCTTGTGTTGGATTGCAGGAGGTTTGAAATGGATCGGGAGCCTAAAAATGCCAGATACTGTGCTGAGTGTAATAAGTTGCATCCTGCCAAGGAAGGAGACTTTTGGGCAGAGTCAAGCATGTTAGGCCTCAAAATCACCTACTTTGCGCTGATGGATGGAAAGGTGTATGATATCACAGGTATAGTTCTGCCCTCTAGAAGTATGAACCTTTAATTCTTGATCCCACTTGTTGTCTAAACTGTGATGTTTTGATTATTTCTCATGTTTGCAGAGTGGGCTGGATGCCAGCGTGTGCTAATTTCCCCAGATACCCACAGAGTCCCCTATCACATCTCATTTGGTTCTCGGGTCCGAGGCACCAGTGGAAGGCAGAGGTAGGTGGTATTTCTCCTCAGTAATCTATCCATGATTAGAGGTTTGAATATGGTTTTAGATGACAGACTGTTTAGGACACCTAAGTGCCTCTTCAAGGAGCCTGGGTAGTGTAAGAGATTTGTGATTGGCTGCTAATCCAAAGGTTAATGGTTCCAGCCTACCTAGTGGCTCTGTGGAAGAAAGTCCTGGTGATCTTCTGTAAAAATTATACCCAAGAAAGTCCTATGGCACAGTTCTACTCTGTAACACATGGGTTGCCATGAGTTGAGGGCCGACTTGATAACCGCTAACAAATGCCTCATCCTCTAGGAAGTTTGGGAACTAACTCAGTATCTTTAACTTAGGTAACCGTATGGCTAGTAAGAGCTCTTGCCTCATTACTTCTTTTGTTTTCGTCTCAGAGCCACTCCAGATACCCCCCCTGCTGACCTTCAGGATTTCTTGAGCCGGATATTTCAAGTACCTCCAGGCCAGATGTCCAATGGGAACTTCTTTGCAGCTCCTCAGCCTGGCCCTGGGACCACCACAGCCTCCAAACCCAACAACACAGTACCCAAGGGAGAAGCCAAACCGAAGCGGCGGAAGAAAGTGAGGAGGCCTTTCCAGCGTTGACAACCCTTCTCCTTTTTCCTCAAATCAGTGTCAGGGAGTCAAAAGGGCTGTGTTCAGCACAGGCTGGAGTTTGATTTGTTTATTTTTAAATATTTAAAAAAGGGAAAAGTTTAAGCTCAAATTGTTCACTGACTACTTGTAGGAAGTCCCTGAACCACTCTCCCTTCTCCCCAGTACGCAGGAACTAAATCTGTCTTCTGACAATACCAAAGAAATAGGAGGTGGCTAGAGCAAAGAACCTAGGGCTTGGACTGGACAATACATGGTGGTGTGGGAACTGGGTATTTCATTGGGGTCTGTATGCCTTTGTCTTGTCTTTTGCTTTCAGAGCAGATGACTCTTTTTCTCCCCCTTTTTAAACTATGAATCTGTCTTATCTCTTGACCCATTTCAGGACAGACCTCCTCTTCCTCCTCCTCTGTCCCCACATACCAGTTAAAAGGCAGAACAAGAATGCATGTAGTCCTAATTAGAGGAGGTACAGAATTCAGAGTGGGAACTTTGAATTCTTTCATCCTGATTTTCACCCTTACGGGTAATCACCCAGCTTCAGACTTGTTGCTGCAGGGATAGCCAAAATCCGTAATTTTAAAAAACAGACTCATGCCTTCCTCCCTTGGTTTGAGGGAAAAGATAAGGGTTCTCAGCTGCCCCCTTGTGATCCAAGGGTTTGTATTTTTTTAAGTTTGTTCATATTTGTATGTACATACCTATTTAAAGCCAGGGGATTATCTTTCTATAAATATATAACTGGCAACCTGTATCTTCCCTCTTATTTGTCCATATAGCTGGAACTCAGTTTCTCACTTTAGAATCCTTTTCCATGCTGTTAGCTGAGAGTGAAGTACACCCTCTACTGGACTCAGGGAGAGAGGATAAAAAATAGTTTAGAGAACTTTTGTATAACCCAAACCCACTGTCATCAAGTCAATTCCGACTTACAGCAACCTTACAGGACACAGTAGAACTGTTCCATAGAGTTTCCAAGGCTGTAAATCTTTATGCAGGCAGACTGCCTCATCTTACTCCTGTGGAGCAGCTGGTGGCTTCCAACTGCTGACCTTCTGGTTCACAGCCCCATGGTTTAACCATGGTACCACCAGAGCACCTTAAGTTTTATATAGGGAGTTAAATATTCTTTCTTCCCCAGACTTGTGAGAACATCTCCTACCCTTCCTGCTTATCAAATAGTAGCCATATCTGAAAAAAATTATCTTTATTGTAAGGAAGATATACAGCAAAACATAGCTGGAAGGTGGAGGGTGTGGAAGATAGGGGAAAAGATAATCACCAAACAAGCTGCCTAAACATGGCTTTCTGCTGTGGAGGGGAGGGCATTTTGTCCTTACCTCACCTGCCTTTCCTGATTCAAAGAAACCTACCCCTAGCATGGCTAGACCCAGGGAGCCCCATTTGCCAGTTTCTTCCTGGAGGTGTGAGAAATGGTATATAGTTCTTCAGCTTTCAAGATACAGAAGAGTGTATGGAGAAGAGAAGCATGTTACAGCTCTTTGTTCCAATCTCTTCCCCAGGCCTCAGTATTTGTTGATGCCAAAGAGACGAACCCCATGGAACTGGGGCAACTTAGGCAGTAGTACACTGAGCAACGAGGCTGTGTTGATAAGGAAGTGAGAAGCATCATACTTGGTATAGAAGCTGGCCAGGAGGTAGCTGGGGAAAAGAAATAGGATGAGAGTGAGGTTGGCCTTCCCTTACCCATCTTCATCACTTTCCAGTGATTTCTGTTTTAAATGACCAGTTCTACTGCATGTAATCCTAGGACATCTGAAAACATTCCAGCTATGTCAACAGCATTTACTTTGGAGTTGGGAGATCATCAGATAGCACCTTCACCTGGAGATTATAAGTCAGTGTGCATGTTTCTTGTTAAATGTCACATGGCAAATGACAAATGAAGCTGTTTCATCTTGTAGGACTGTTAAAGTCCTATTTGCTTCTATTCCCCAAAGTCAATTTTCATCACTTCTTCCACTGTTCATTCACTTCTCTTTAGAAGTCTAAAAGCATTTGGTTTTACTTGACATCTTAGTCTCTTCTCCATTCCCCTAACACCAAAGGCGGTAGCAAGGAATGTTTGATTAGTTTCCAACTTTTTAACTGCTCTCCCTAATTTTAGAACTAGTATAGACTAGACAATGTTCGTTCTGTAGAAAGGGTCTCTATGAGTCAGAACCAACTCAATAGGACCTAACAACATAGGAGAACATCTTTGGAGTCTTAGATGAGTAATCTGGTCTTTTAAAATTTCCCTGTGGATTTCCTTTCTGGCCCTTGGAGCTCTTTCCAACCCAGCATCTCCCTTATCACCTCTAAACTTACAGTACAACAGGGGAGATGCTGAGGAACTTGCGGGAAGAGGTAAACTGGAGTCCATAGTCCATCTGCTCCCAGTGTGTCAGTAGCCGAGCTTTTCCTTGGTCAGGAGTCTCGAAGGGTGTCCCTTTCACGGTATGTAGGAAGACATACATAGCCTGGAAAGGAGAGAGAGACAGTATGAGAGGGCAGAAGGTAATCCTTCAGCCCAAGGATTCTAAGGTAGGATTAGAGGATCCCAAAAGGAAGGCATAAATCCCCAAAGAATCGGTCATTGAATTTTATTTTTGGTTGAAGGAGACCTGGGATGAGTATGGGGGTGTGGGTGAGTACTCACTAAGTTATGGATGACATTGGTCAGGGTCCACACAACAGGAACACTGAAGAAGGGGATGCTGAGTAGAACCACATGCAGGAGTCCGACCAAGATGATGTAGGCCAACCAGATGCCCCGGCTATTCATCACTCGCGTGTTGGGGTTTACTTCACTGTGTGCCACCCCCACATTCATCCTACCACAGTGAAGGATCAGGCAAGAATGCAACTCAGTTTCAACTTTCCAGGAACTTGTCCCCCCCACTTTTGTCCTAAATAGCCCAAATGCCTTGAACTCTACCTGTAATGACAGAACCCCCATTCAGCACAAAAGGAAAGTGGAAGACAGGAAAATTTTTAAACAGGATTTTCTCTCCATTTTAAAGACATAAGGTAATTTTCATAAGTGTTTAGGGCACCTGCTTCAAGAAGCACGGGAAACGGGTATCTGGCTTTATGGAAGATGTTAAGGATCATCAAGAATTTGCAAACACTGGAAACAAAGGAAGAGGGTCATGGGAATCAAAAAGGAACCAGGAAGAGGGTCATGGGAATCAAAAAGGAACCACCAGGAAGGCTGATGGGGTGGAGCTACTTCTAATTCTTATTTTTTTGGGTCTGTCAGTCTTATCCTCCTGGCAAGCAAGCAGGTAGCATCCCCATTCTTTCTCAAGCGTGGGCGCTGCAAGAACTCGCCCTGTGCCTCTGGATATCTCAACGCCTCGAGAATGGAGCCCTAGCCCTAACTCTGCGGTGGTTCTGGTCATATGAACGCCGTCCTTTAAATTCGTAATACCTTTAAAGCTGCTGCTGGATTAGAAAGCTGCTCTTGCTCGCCTCTCTCCCTAATATTCTCTAGATCCTACCGAACCCGCCCAACACTGCTTCCAGCTTCTCTCTCGCTCGTCAAGTCCCTCGGGGATCTCTCCAGCACCCGTCTCTCAGTTTTTAACTCCCTTTCACCTGCCTGACTTCTACCTTTTCGCTGTAGGAAGCCCTTTCCACGCTCCCGGTAGCACCTACCTGACAGCTTAGTCCTTCCCGGTGCACAGCGCAGGTTCCACACCTGTGGTCCCTTGGAAGCAGTCGCCCCCGCCCATTTGTTCTCTCCCTATTGGTGGAACAGAATCAGCGCTGCCGCTCCTCATTGGTTGGCGGTCCGCGTTTGGGACGTACAATTGGTCTCCATTTCTGTCGTTCGAAAGACACAGAACCCGCCCTTTTCTCTGTCCCACCTTTTGGAAGGGGTGGGGAAAGTTACAGAGGAGAGTGAGCGCTACACCACGTATTGACTAATGGGAAGGGCTGATGTTTCGGGGTGGAAGCAAGCGTGGCAGTCATTGGTCAGCCTTGGTTCTCTACGCCTAGGCGGGAGCTCCTGGAGGCAGGGGCAGCGGGTGGGGGCCTAGTGGAGTAGAGGGGTAACAAGATGGCGGCGGAGACGGTGGAGCTTCATAAGCTCAAGGTACCGTGAAGGGGAGAAGGGCTGAATTGGACTTTTCTGGGAACTGAATTCTGAACAGCGGCTTGTGCCTTCTCCTGCTTGTTCTGTTTGCAGATATTTGCATTTTGTTTTCTGGCTCCTTCCGGAGCTAGCCGGTTTTTCTTTTGTGCTTGCTTGCTTCCCTCCTACGCTTTCCTTACTTTTCCGTTCTTCCTCAAGGCTTTACTGTTATCTCTACTTGTTATTTCGACTCCCTGGTTTTCTTCATAACTGTATTGTCGGTCACCCTTTCCCCACTGGGTTGTGGAAGTGCCTTCTACATGTAAGACTCCCTTTTCGTTTCTTGTCGCTGTATTACGTCAGTGGTCCCCTCCTCAGCGCCCCACGCAGGACACGGGACACCTTTTTTTTCTTTTTGGTTGATGCTCGCCGTCTGTTGACCAAAGTTGAGATTTTCCTTTTTGCAGATGACTGCACCTTTGCGTATTATTGTCTATCTAGGACCGAAACGTGATTCATAAAATGTTTCCAGTCATTTTTACGCCCCCCGGGGCTAACTTTGAAACCTGGGAGAGGCTTGGGATTCAGGAAGCGTAAAGAGTTACTAAAGGCACAGGCACCTCAGGTTTAGATGTTTCTCGAGTTCTCTCAGGGGCTTCTGGCCCTCCAGGCTGTACCTCCTACCTCCTGCGGGAGAGAGAAGTTCAGTACTCTGGGAAAGCAATTCCAAAGTTAAGGTTATTTCTGTGCCATTGGTATCGTGGATGGACCTGGCATCTCTTGGTATCACCACTGGGTGACACTCCGAACCTCAGAAGCTATTTGAAGTTACATGTTTTGGTAGCTTTTTCACATTTAAATTATAGTTTTCCTGGAAGAAAAGAAAAGACACTTTATTGATAAATTGTCCATTTGTGATTTCACAGTTTTCCCATCACATATTTTAGTTACAATCTTGGGAATCGTGAACAAAGTAGGCTGATTCAGCGAAAATTTAAGGTTGATCCTTTAGAACTTGATTATCATAAGAGCTTGATACCAGTAAGTTTAAGTAGTAAGGATAAGGAGAGGTTCTTTCTTTAATCACTTTTAAGTTGACCTCAGTTAGCCTTTGTCTGAAAGATGATCTGTTCTTACCCTTGGATTCTAAATTGTACTAGTGGATTTTTATTTTTGTGTTATGCTGGAGTTACTGTTAAGTTAGTGGTACTGAAATTAATCAGTGGCCTCTTATATCTATCAAGATAAGAAAACTGAGCCACCAACTTCATTGTATGTAATTTACATATAAATTACATAGATACTACTGTACTGTTTTGTATATTATAAAGTAACAAAAAGGGATTTTTGAATGGATGAAATAAAAGGAAATATAAATAGAAAATCTGTTATTTTTCTTCTTGTTCATCCAGTTTCTGAAGCCCCTGGAGTAAATCATCAGCTCCTCCCATGATTACTGATACGTTGGTTTATAGAGTTCTTCCTACCATCAAATCTGTAACTTTCAGATCTTATTAAATTAACATTAGATTGGATAAGTCACTTTTTCCAAATGTCCTCAGACCTGATTTCAGGTGTTAAGAGTCTAAGAGAATTGTGAGGCATTCCACACAGACTATAAAGGACTCACTCTTTTAATCATGTTTGCTTGTCTTTGCTTTTTCTCTAGAGTACTTCTTAACCTTTTGGAGGTCACAGATATCTTTGAAACTCTGATGAAAGGTATGGACCCTCTCCCCAGAAAAGGGCATGTACACATATTTTGCATGCAATTTGAGGGGCCTCATAAAGCTACCTTATAGCTCTGAGGAGTTCATGGACCTCTGGTTAAGAACCCATACCTTTAATTCTGACTTTCAGGATAGTCAGTCGTTGGTTCCACTGATGGAGTGATCTTGACTTTCGGGTTGACTTAGGATTTCATCTTTTTTTAAGAAAATCTTTCTATTTTTTATAAAGTGAGTTTGGGTTTTAGCATGGACCTCATAGTTAAGAACAATATTTGATGTGAAATAAATGCATTTTCTATCTGAATTGGCACTGAAGATTTGATAGAAGTGCAGTGATTGTAGCACACAGTTGAAGAGACAGAACTGTGGATGTGGATGAAAATGTCTTCTGAACTGAAACTGCCTGATTTCTAGTCAAAAGTGAGAAAGTAGACTGTTGCAGACCAAAGGAGAAAAGTGTAGTAGTGTCAGAGTATTGAGAACAGTGAGACATTTGCATTATCAAAGCATAAAGTATATATATGTAGGTAGTTGTAGGTAGTCTGGAAAGGAAACTAGGTGAACTGTGTGACTGTAAGGGTAGATTGGAGTGATACTGGAGTAGCCTGTCTAGGCTGTGTAAGGTGTTTGGCTTTTATCATGTAGGCAGAAGAGGGGATTACCTGCCTGATTTGTGCTCTGGCAGTGTGGAGGATGGGATCTGGAGGAGGACAGATTTGAATAGTTAGATGCTTATAATAGCTACTCCTCTACTTTAAACCTTTTGATAATATTTGCCAATCTGTCTGACCCAGTTTATCACACTCCAGCCACAGTAGTTTTTATTTCCTCAAAATAGCTCTGTTCATTAATTTCTAACATTAATATATTATTCACTATGTGGCAAGCACTGGTTATAGTCATTTGCATACATTAACTGATTTAATTCTCATAATAACCCTATAAGATAAATACTATTATCCCATTTTAAGATGAGAGAACTGAAGCGCAGAGATTAAGCAACTGATTGAGTAATTTGCCAGATGTCACAGCTAAGTGAGTCAAACCCAAGCAGTCTATCTCCACAATTCCTTTTCTTAAATCACTGTGCACTACCATTTCTCTTTTTTTACTTCCACACATGCTACAGTTTCCTTTTGTGCTCTGCCATCCCTCTCCCCCCCCCGATAAACCCACTGCCACCAAGTCAATTCTAACTCATAGCGACAACCATCTAGGACAAAGTAGAACTATCCCCATAGGGTATCCAAGGCTGTAAAGTTTTGGGAAGCAGACTGCCTCATCTTTCTCCCATGGAGTGGCTGGTGGCCTCGAACTGCTGACCTTTCGGTTAGTAGCCGAATGCTTTAACTACTGTGTCACCAGAGCCCCCCACCTCCCCAGTACCTTGGTCTAATTACCTACAAGTTACCTTTCAGATATCATTCAAACATTATTTACCCAGGGAAGCCTCCTTATTCTCCCTCTTCATGCATAATTGTCAGGTCCTTTTTTATTTGTTTTTATAGAATCTTGTACTACTTTAAAAAAAAAAATCAATTAAACACTATTTATGTAATCATTGATTGCTTTGTTCCCCTACTAGATGGTAAATTCCATGTTGGCAAGGACTCTTTCTCTTTTCCTTATGATTATTTTCCTGTATTTAAGTAATGCCTGATGCAAAGTATGCGATCAAAACTATTGCTCTAATGAATAAACATATTAAAAACTGAAATAAGATAGTAGCTGTTAGAATGGGCACATATTTGAAAGAGATTTGGAATGTAGAATTGTAAGAATTTATAGATGAGTGAGATGTGGGAGAAATGAAGGATGATTGCAATATTTGGGTAGTGATAGCTATAGGTTGGGAAGAGGAGAAGCCAGTTTTGTGTAGGAGAGAAGATAAGTTTAGTTGGGGGTTTAAGTGTCTTTGGGATATCCACTTGGAGATATCTAGTACTCAATTGAAAAAGATGGATCTTTTGCTCGAGAGCTGAATGTTTGTGGTAAAACTTTGGGATTTCACCACGGAGGGTACAGTAAAATGGTGATAAGGTGTGTAGAGCAAAATGGGAATACAGTAGGAAGGATATCGTCATATTAAATAGGAAGACCAGGTAAGGCCTCATTGAGAAGATGATGTTTAAGCAAAGACTTAAAGGAGGTGAAGAAGTGAGACATGTAAAAAGTGTTCAAGGAATAGCAAAAAGGGCCAGTTTGGCTTATGGAAGTGAGCAGTGGTAGTTGGAATAGTAAGTAGGAGAAGAGGAGTCACAGAACTAATGGCGGGGAGTGGAGAGCAGATTGTGTAGGGCCTTTTAGGTGATCATTAGGACTCTGGCTTTTACCCTTAATGCTGTGGGAATCCAGTGGGGAATTTTTAAAGATAGGAGTGACATGGTCTGGCTTAAACTTTCAAAGGATCACTTTGTCTAATTGTAAACAATAAACTATAGTGAGTGAAGGACTGCAGAGGTTTTTGTAATCATCTGTATGAGACGAAGATCAGGGGAAAGTGTTCAAGTGGTGAGAAGGGATTAGGTTTTGGAGATATTTTGAAAGTAGGGGTTACGTGATTTGCATATAATTGGATTCAGAGGAGTAAAGAAGTATTACAAGTGGAATGAGAGCCACTCAAGGAATCTTAGTGAATATCAGTATTTATGGAGTTGTGTAGAACAAGAGCTAGTAAGGAGGCTGTGGTAAAAACCAAACCCAACCCAGTACTATTGAGTCAATTGCAAGTCATAGTGACCCTGTAGGAGAGAATAGAACTGCTTCATCGGGTTTCCAAGGATGTAATCTATTTGAAGGGAGCTCTGGTAGCATAGTGGCTAAAGCACTTGACTGCTAACCAGAAGGCTGGCGGTTCAAACCCACCAGCCACTCCTCGGAAGGAAGGTTGGGCAATCCTACTTCCGTAGTGATACTGCCTCGGAAACCCAAGGAGGGGTCGCTATGAGTAGGGGCCGACTCGACGGCACATAACAACAACAACAACAATCTATTTGAAAGCAGATTGCCACATCTTTCTCCTGTGGAGCAGCTGGTGGTTCCAACCTTTGGTTAGAAGCCCTTTGGGTTAGCAGCTGAATGCTTAACCATTACACTACCAGGACTCCTTTGTGATTGAAGAGGGCAGGTAGAAGAATCAAGAGAGAGCAGTGTCAGCACTTTAGTGGTTAAGCTTGAATCAGAGAGACCTGAGCTGGCATATTGGCTTCACTATTTACTAGCTGTGTGGTTGTAGCCAACTGAATTTCTTTAAGCCTCATTTTCATCATTTATAAAATGGGGAACATAATACCAACCGCATAGGCAAGGATTAAGTGAAAAAATACAAAGTACTTTGCACTTTGGCATATTCTAGTGCTTGAAAATATATATTTGAGTTACTATGATATGAAATGTTGTGGATTATATAAAATGTCTGCTAGGGGAGTTTGCTAACCATATAGAGAGATAACAGATGAAAAATATTTCTAATAAAAGATTTGAATTCGAAGTAAAGATTAATAAACTGGAGAGATCACAGGGCAATAAATAAGTTACTAGTTTCAAATATATTAGGTGGTCAGTTGATTTATCCTTTTTTTTTTTTTTTTTTTAAGTTTTTTCTT
>NW_006922077.1:515908-555326 GCF_000298275.1 Orycteropus afer afer | reverse complement strand
AGATTATCTTCTGTGTCTGTGTTAATTGGTTTCCCTTTTCTTTGTTGAAGAGGGTCTGTGCAATCCTTCTGCCTAGTCCGCCATCTTGCCCCGCCTCTGATTTATCCTTTATGGGTCGGATAAGTAGAATGGAAAATGATTGATACTGAAACATAGAGAAGGTTTTTAAAAATTATTTTTTTGAACTGGTAATTCCTACACAAGTTTAGGAGAGGTGGTATGGCGGGTTTGGAGTGGGTGAGGGAGGCCAGGAAGGAGGCAAGATGGAACGTGGAATGTACGAAGTATGAATCTAGGAAAATTGGAAGTTGTCAGAAATGAAGTGGAATGCATAAAGACCAATATCCTAGGCATCAGTGAGCTGAAATGGACTGGTTTTGGCCATTTTGAATCAGACAAACATATGATCTGCTATACGGGGAATGACAAAGGGGAATGGTGTGGCATTCATCATCACAAAGAATGTATCAAGATCTATCCTGAAGTACAGTGCTGTTAGTGATATCATAATATCCATACACCTACAAGGAAGACCGGTTAATACTACTGTTATTCAAATTTACATACCAACTACCAAAGACAAGGAAATTGAAGATTTTGGCAACTTCTGCAATCTGAAATTGACCAGACATATAATTAAGATGTGTTGATTGTCACTGGTGATTGGAATGCAAAAGTTGGAAACAAAAGAATCGCCAGTAGTTGGAAAATATGGCCTTCATGATAAAAATGACGCTGGAGATCGCAAGATTGAATTTTGTAAGACCAACAATTTATTCATTGCAGATACTTTTTTTTTCCAACAACACAAATGGCAGCTATACACGTGGACTTCACCAGCTAGAGTACACAGGGATCAGATTGACTACATCTGTGGCAGGAGGCAATGGAGAAGCTCAATATCTTCAGCCAAAACCAGGCCAGGAGCTGATTGTGGAACAGACCATCAACTGCTCATATGCAAGTTCAAGTTGAAGCTGAAGACAATTAAAAGAAGTCCAAAAAAGAGCCAAAATACGACCTTGATTATATCCTTCCTGAATTTGGAGACCATCTAAAGAATAGATTTGATGCATTGAACACCAGTGACTAAAATGCAGAGGAATTATGGGATGACATCAGGAACATCATCCATGAGGAAAGCAAAAGACCATTAAAAAAAAAAAAAACAGGAAAGGAAGAAAAGACCAAAATGGGTGTCAGAAGAGACTCTGCAACTTGCTCTTGAACAGAGAGTAGCTAAAGCAAATGGAAAGATGACAAAAAGAGCTGAACAGAAGATTTCAAAGAGCAGCTCAAGAAGATAGAGTTAATTATAACGAGCTGTGCAAAGACATGGAGTTAGAATACCAAAAGGGAAGAACACACTCAGCATTTCTCAAGCTGAAAAAACTAAAGAGGAAATTTAAGCCTCAAGTTGCAATATTGAAAGATTCTATGGGCAAAATATTGAATGATGCAGAAAACATTGAAAGAAAAATGGAAGGAATACACAAGAGTCACTGACCAAAAGAAGAGTTGGTCGATACTTGTTTCAAGAGGTGGCATATGATCAAGAACCAATGGTATTGAAGGAAGCTGCACTGAAGGAATTGGTGAAAAACAAGGCTTCAGGAAATGATGGAATACCCATTGAGATGATTCAACAAACAGATGCTGCTCTAGAGGCACTCATTCGGCTGTGCTAGGAAATTTGGAAGACAGCTACCTGGCCAACTGACTGGAAGAGATCCATGTTTGTAACCATTCCAAAGAAAGGTGATCCCACAGGATGTGGAAATTATTGAACAGCATCATTAATACCACATGCAAGTAAAACCTTACTGAAGATAATTCAAAAGTGGTTGCAGCGGTATATTGACAGAGAATTTCCAGAAATGCAAGCTGGATTCAGAAGAGGATGTGGAGTGAGGGATAGCGTTACTGATGTCAGATGGATCTTGGCTCAAAGCAAAGAATATCAGAAATACTTGTATTTTATTGACTATGTGAAAGCATTCGATTGTATGGATCATAATAAATTGTAGGTAACATTGAGAAGATTGGGAATTCCAGAGCACTTAATTGTGCTCATGAGGAACCTGTACATAGATGAGGAAGCTGTTATTCGAACAGAACAAGGGGATACCGCATGGTTTAAAATCAGGAAGGGATTGCGTCAGGGTTATATCCTTTCACCATATTTACTCAATCTGTATGCTGAGCAAATAATCCGAGAAGCTGGACTATATGAAAAAGAATGTGGCATCAGGATTGGAGGAAGACACATTAACAACATGCAACAGGCAGACGACACAACTTTGGTTACTGAAAGTGAAGGTGACTTGAAGCACTTACTGATGAAGATTGAAGACTAGTCTGCGGTATGGATTACACCTCAATATAAAGAAGATGAAAATCCTCACATCACGATAAATGGAGAAAAGATCGAAGTTGTTGAAGACTTCGTATTATTTGGTTCTACAATCAACACCAATGGAAGCAGCAGTCAAGACATTAGACAATGTATTGCATTGGGCAGATCTGCTGCAAAAGACCTCTTTCAAGTGCTGAAGAGCAAAGAATTCTCCTTGAAGACTAAGGTGAGCTCAGGTAGCATAGTGCCTAAGGCACTAGACTGCTAACCAGAAGGCTTGTGGTTCAAACCCACCAGCCACTCCTCAGAAGGAAGGTTGGGCAATCTCTTCTGTAGTGATACTGTCTCGGAAACCCAAAGAGGGGTCGCTGTGAGTTGGGTCTGACTTGATGGCACATAACAACACAACAACAACCCAAGCCATGGTATTTTCAGTCACCTCATATGCATGTGAGAGCTGGACAGTGAATAAGGAAGACCAAAGAAGAATTGATGCTTTTGAGTTGTGGTGTTAGTAAAGAATACTGAAAGTACCATGACTGCTAAAAAACTAACAAATCTGTCCTGGAAGAAGTACAGCCAGAATGCTTTTTGGAGGTGGGAATGGCCAGACATCGTGTCACCTCCTTTGATCATGTTGTCAGAAGGGACCATTCTCTGGAGAAGGATATCATGCTTGGTAAAACCAAAAAAACCAAACTCACTGCCGTCGAGTTGGATCCAACTCATAGCAACCCCTCCTTGGGTTACTGAGGCGGTATAACTACGGAAATAGATATTGCCCAATCTTCCTTCAGGGAAGTGGCTCGTGGGTTTACTGCCAGCCTTCTGGTTAGCAGTCAATGCCTTAGGCACCACGCCACCAGAGCTCCTATGCTTGGTAAAGTGGAGGGTCAGTGAAAAAGGGAAGGCCCTCAACAAGGTGGATTGACACAGTGGCTATAACAATGGGCTCAGGTATAGGAAGGATTGTGAGGCTGGCGCAGGAACAGGGAGTGTTTCGTTCTGTTGTACATAAGGTCGCTATGAGTCGGAGACGACTCAAGGGAACCTAATAACAATACAAGTTTACAATTCTTAATGCGCAAAAAAGGGTATATGGTAAATAGTTTCCCTCTTACACTTGCCCCCAGCTAGCTTTCTCATCCCAATTTTAACCAGTATTACTTAGCTGTGTCTTGTCCAGACATCTTGTGTGTCTATGTTATATGGGTGTATGTTTGTGTGTGTGTGTGCGCGCGTGTGCATATCCGTTTATATACATATATTTGTGTGTGTGTGTGTGTATGAAAAAAGAAAAATCAAACTCACTGCCATCCACTTTATTCCAACTCATAGCAACCCCCATTGGGTTTCCGAGGCAATAAATCTTTACAGAAGTAGAGTGCCTCCTATTCCTTCTGTGGGGTGGCTGGTGAGTGTGAACTGCCAGCCTTCTGGTTAGCAGTCAAATGTGTTAGGCTGGTGCGCTCCTTTTGCATGCACGTGCGCGGGTGTGTAAATATTGTGGTTTGGTTCCAGACAACTGTAATAAAGTGAAAATTGTATGCAATAAATTAAATTGCAAAAATTTTTTTGTTTCCCAGTGCATATAAAAGTATATAGTCTATTAAGTATGCAATAGCATGATGAAAAAGTTTGAAATACAAAGATTACCAAAATGCAACACAGAGACACGAAGTGAGCACATGTAGGAAAAACGTTGCAGGTAGACTTGCTTTACACAGGTTGCCACAAACCCTCCAATTTGTAAAATATGCAGTATCTGTGAAGCACAAAAAAGCAAAGTGCAATAAAACGAGCTATGCATACACATCATACATATGTATTTTTTGCATTTATCCTGTGTACAGTGTTCTATAACTCATTCTGTAGACATCTTTATTGAGATATGGCTTGCATACCATACAGTTCACACAATATACCTTGCTTTTAAAATAAGTTATTTTAAAGTAGTTAAAACTCATAAGTTCCTATTTAAGGTTTAAAGGATTTTTCATTCTATTACTAATGTAAATGCGCTAAAATATGTACGAAAAGAAATTACTTCATTTTCTGCTAATTGGTACGTGGAATTTGAACCCAGGCAATCTGACTTTAGAGGCCATGTACTCAACTACTGTGATACTACTGTTGCCACTCAGCAGTCACTTTTTATATTCAGAAGGTTTTTTTTTTTTTTTTTTAATATATAACATTTTTTAATGAGTTATTATTTGCCATGTTTCTCAGTAAGAGAGAGGGTGTTATTGGTACAAGTCTCTGTGTAAGATCCCTGCCTTCCTGCTCCACTCACTAAATGTCCCACCTCCCCAGTCATTGTGGCATCATTAGAAACTGCTTCCCATTTCTGTTTTCTTCCATTGTGTATTATTGGGCATGCTCCTCTGGTTGAAAACTGTCTATAGATGGCTGACCGTAAAACCAAAAACCAAACTCACTGCCAAAGGGTCAAGTTTGACTCATAGAGAGCTTAAAGGACAGAGTAGAACTGTCCTCTAGGGATTTACATCTAGGCTGTAAATCTTTACAAACCAGACTGACTGCCTCATTTTTATCCTGCCCGCTGGTGGGTTCATCCCGCCCATCTTTTGGTTAGTAGCTGAATGCCTTAACCACAGCACCACCAGAGCTGAGCTTACTAATAAAATAAAGGTCTGTCTTCTGTTGGAATCTTATTACTAACTTCAACTGGTTGATCTTAGATGTACTTCAAACCAACAAGGTTTTCTTCTTCTTTTTATTTTTTTTGTGGTGGTGGTGGTGGTGAGAATATACATAGCAGAACATATATTAATTCAACCATTTCTACACATATAGTCAGTGACATAGATTACATTCTTCAAGTTGTGCAACCATTCTCACCTTCTTGCAAGTTGTTGGCAGTGTCTTCTTTCAGGCCAAACTTCTGTTCACTGATCTGCATATAGGATTTCTGGAGCCTTCCTTTTCCTGTTTGTTCTCCTTAGATCAGCATGTCAGTATCCTTAAAATAAGAATATGGAACCTAGTAAGCCTTTTACATCATTTATTATAGATTCTATATTTCTATTACTCATACCCTAGATTACTTTGGTAGCAAATCATACTGTTAACCATCTTTGTGCTTGTTAATGGATTGAATTGGGTCCCCAAAAAGTATGTTTTGTAAATCCTAATCCCCATATCTGTGGTTATAATCCCATTTGGGAATGGATTTTTTTTAATGTTAATGAGACAGTATTAGTGTAAAGTGTGTCTTAAATCAACCTGTTTTGAGACATAAAAGAGATTAAACTAGGGGAAAAGAGATGCCAAGCCATGGGAAGATTGCCCAGGAGCAGACGCTCAGAAGAGACGAGGACCTTACCCTCGAGCCAACAGAGAGAGAACACCTTCCCCTAAGAGCCATTGCCCTCAGTTTGGACTTTCAGCCTGCTTAAACTGTGAGAAAATTAATTTCTGTTTATTAAAGCCATCCTCTTGTATTTCTGTGAGAGCAGCACTAGGTTACAGCACTTGTAATCATCTAAAACCCTGAGGTCTTTATCATTTCAGTTGCTTTTGGGCCAGATTGCCCTCATCTGGGTTTTGTAAAATTAAAGTACGAGAGAACTATATGTATTCCTTCTAAATCAAGTCTTCATTTTGGCGCATGGTTCTGCCTGAAGAATTTTTTGTTATTGTTTGGTTCTGTTAGTAATCTGTCAATTTTCTTTCCTCCTATCATCTACAAAGTTGATACGCATGTTGTTTATATCTTTAGTCAAGTTCTGGTTTTAAAATCTTCAGTAGAACTCTGTGACGTGCTCTTAGATATTTCTTTCCATAATGATACAGTACCTTTAATCAAGTAATTAATTGTTAGCACATTCTTGTGTAGTCAGACCTGTATGCGTGTATATGGTAGATTGCAGTAAAGCATCTGGGATAATAGATGGGAGGAGAATTTGCTTTTAGATGATTGGATTTTCTTCTTGAAGATTGATTCTCTGTGCTAGCTAATACAGTAATTTTTAGGAAATTTTTTTTTTTCTCAGAATTACTCAAAAATAGCTCATGATTTGTGATAACAAAGAGATGTACAAATAGATCAGAATTTTATTAGAGTTGCATCTGTTAGGAAAGTCCTTGGTGTGCTCTAAGAATGCCCATGTATATAATAGTGCTAACAAGGAGCAAAGTTACGATAACTTCTTAGCTACAGCCACCCATTCTAAAGGACCAAGTAGTTGGACCTCTGGGCTTGGGACCATGGTCACGGGATATCAAGCTCAATTGGCATAACATACTACACAAAACATTGTTCTACATGCTACTTTGATGAGTAGCAACTGGAGTCTTAAAAGCTTGGAAGCGGCGATCTAGATGCAACAATGGATCTCTCCTTATCCAAAGCAAAGAAAAATGAAGAAAACGAAAGACACATGGAAACAATTAATCCAGGGGACTAGTGGACCATGTGAACCTCAGTCTATATGACCATGAGACCAAAAGAACTAGGTGGTGCCCAGCTACCACCGTCAATCACTTGGAAAAGGATCAGTACAGGGATCTTAGAGTGGGAGAACAATGTGGAACAAAACTCAAAATCATAAAAACCAGTTTTAATGGCCTGATCCAGCCTGGCGAAACCTCTGAGACTATGGCCCCTAGCTATCCTTCAGGTCTGGACTTGACCAAAGAATAGACAGGCATATAGAGTGAACATTTACATCAGATGAATATAGTACACTCCTTAGAAAGATCAATCATGGGAGAACAGAAGAGCAGTATTTGCACAGGGAGATAGCTCAGGAGCAGGAACGCATAGGAAAGAAGGACACAGAGAAGAGGTAACTACAGGGAGGAAATGGGAAGAGAGCTGTTACATTGTGGGGAATTGCAGTCAATGTCATGAAACAAAATGGTTATCAGCTGCTATATGGAAAATTAATTTGCTCTGTAATTTTTCACCCAAATAACAATAAAAAAGGAAAAATGCTCTTGTATATTGAATATTGTTAGGGGGAAATAGACCATCTCTGTGGGCCCAGGGGCTTGGTGGTATTAAAGGGCAGTGGTTTTGGATTTAACTTTTTTTTTTTCGTATAAGGACTACCTCTTTTTATTGACCAGGGTTTGTCCTGTTAACTAAGAAAAAGCTTTATTATTTTTTCTCAGCTTGCTGAACTAAAGCAGGAATGTCTTGCTCGTGGTTTGGAGACCAAGGGAATAAAACAAGATCTCATCAGCAGGCTCCAGGCATACCTTGAAGAGCATGGTGAGTGCTTCGTGGAGGCACGGAGTTGATGTGAGTGAGGAGATTAATTTTGGGTCTCTGTCATGTAGAAGATTTCCTCTTTTCATTTAGGTTGTTGGTGATCTAAGTGCTTAATTCCCTGCATCAAGGGAAACGGTCTTTGTCATCCAAAACAGTGGCTGTATGCAAAGAAATAATCCTTTTTTTTAACATTATAATTTTATTTCAGCAAGTTATTTAAAAGGTTACATAGTAATACAAGTGTCATTAACCGGAGAATTGGAAGACTTGAGTTTTAATTCCTATTAAGCCAGAAATTGTTAGGGTACCTTAGACAGTCACTTTTTACATGGCTAAATGTTTGATCCTGATCTGTGAAATAAGAAATGTGTTTTTGACCCTTGAAATCCATAAACCTAGGTAATTTCTGGTCCCTTCTAGCTCTGACATTTTCCTAATCTGCCCTTTAAACCAAACAAAGCATGTTTAAGACATACTGTGATCTTAGGTCATACAAGTCCCCTCTTTAATTTTTATTTATGTATTTATTGCCACTCCAGAGTCCTTTCACTCTCTTTCCCCTCTTAGGCACTCATTCTAATATGTTTGGTATGTATTTTTCATCTTTGTTCCTGTAAGCCGTATAGTATTGTTTGGTATACAGTATTTATGTAAATGCTGCAAATAAAATAGCCTCATCATATTTCTCACTTTTTTCACAAAATACTGTCGTTCTTAAAGATGTATCATTGTGGTATGTGACTGTATGATCAACCTGTCTGTTGATTCTAGTTGCTGCATAGTATTCTATGATGCATAGCCCCCACATTTTTACTGAATTCATCAAAAAAAAAAAAAAAACTCTTGCCATCGAGTCAGATCCAACTCATAGCGACCCCTTCTTGGGTTTCTAAGGTGGTATCACTACGGAAGTAGATTGCCCAACCTTCCTTCCAAGGAGTGGCTGGTGAATTTGAACCGCCAGGCTTCTGGTTAGCAGTCAAATGCCTTAGCCACTATGCCACCAGAATCCAGTAACAAGCACTTATATTACTTTTAAGTCCCTACTGCTGAAAGTAACACTGGGATAAACTACTTCTTTCATAACCCCTTCTGTTCCTCTGTGAGAATCTTTCTGGGATATATACCCAGCAATGAGACTGCTAGGCGATATATATTTGTAAATGTGCTCTTACTATGACTAAGCACTGCCAAATTGTTTTTCTAGGATTGCTGCATAAATCTGTATTCTCATCAGTAGTACATGAGGGTTCTTATATTTCCACAAACTTAACTTGGCATTATCCTTTCAGGTTATCCTAATTTTTGCTAATCTGTTGATTTCATTTTAATTTCTCAAATATTAGAAAGTTTAAACATTTCTTGTGTTCATGCTTATTTGGATTTCTTCTTCTTTGCCTATTTTTCTATTGGAGTTCCTATCATTAGCTTGTTGGTTTGCAGGAATTTCTTTTATATTCTAGTATTTATTCCTTTGTTGGTTTAGACATAAGTATTCTCTGTTTGCTTTGTCCATGATGTTCTTTTTATAAAAAAGCAGAAAACAAAACCCACTGCCATCGAGTTGATTCCAACTCATTGCGACCCAATTGGGTTTCCAAGGCGATAAATATTTACAGAAGTAAATTGCCCTGTCTTCTTCCCATGGAGTGGCTGGTGTATTTGAACTGCCAACCTTTTGGTTAGCAGTCAGATGCCTTAGGCATTACACCATCAGAGCTCCTTTCTTTGTTATTTAACCAAAAAACCAAACCAACTGCCATCGAGTCGATTTCAACTCATAGGTACCCTTCCTTGGGTTTCCGAGGCAGTATCTCTATGGAAGTAGATTGCACAGCCTTACTTCTGAGGAGAGGCTGGTGGGTTTGAACCACCCGCTTTCTGGTTAGCAGTCAAATACCTTTGGCACTACGCCACCAGAGCTCTCTCTTTGTTATATAGAATTCATTAATTTGAAAAACTGTTTAAGGGACCAGGTTTGCTGGTCCAATAGAGCCTGGTGGAACCACTGAGACTATGGCCCCTAGCTGCCCTTCAGGTCTGGAATTGAACCCACACCTGTGGTTTCCAGCCAAACAAAGTACAGGCATGTGAGTTAAACATTTACCTCAAGTAGACACATGCCCTGGAGAGAACAATCATGGGAGAAGGAAGGGCTGCTTATGCACAGGGAGGCAGCTCAGGGGGCAGGAGAGTATGGAGGGATGGACACTGGGAAGTGGTACTATAGGGAGGAAGATGGAGGAGAGCTGTTGCATTGTGGTAAACTGTGGTCAATGACATGAGACAAAGTATATGTGAACTGCTGTATGGAAAGTGAATTTGCTCTGTAAATCTTCACCCAAATCACAATAAATTAAAAAAAAGAAAAAAAAACTGTTTAATTTTTTATTATACGCCTATTATTTTTGCTTCTGAGGTTTTTAGAAATTCTTCCCACCATTAAATCTCAAAGATACTCTCTCACATTACCTTTTATTAATTTTGTAGTTTCACCTCACCTCATGTAGTTTTTCAATCCTAGTAGAATTCAATTTTATATTGTTAGGTACAGTTACAGTTATTATCGTCTTCATATGGAGCAAATTTTATAAGAGCATCAGTTCTTCCTTATTGAATTTTATTTTAAGAAAGCATGTAATTATAGTTTTAGCCTAAGTACAGTAACCTGAATGCTTTAATATTCTTTAGCTGAAGAGGAGGCGAATGAAGAAGATGTACTAGGAGATGAGACAGAGGTAAGTTGAAGAGAGGAAGGTGAGTTAGTGGCCTGACAGTGTGCCACTGCTTTGGCCACATTGCTTAACATCAGTCATTAGTGGACTTAGGTATAAAAAGGGAGTGAAGGTCTTGACAAACTGATTGATTTTGTAGTTCTGGTGTTATACTGTTGTGGATATTTACTCTTGATTTACATTAACCTTTTTGTTTCATTTGGATTTAGGAAGAAGAACCAAAGCCCATAGAACTGCCTGTCAAAGAGGAAGAACCCCCTGAAAAAACTGTTGATGTGTAACTATCTCTTTTTTATAATCTTAGTACAGAGCAGATAGTTCTATTAGATTCAGTATTTCGCTCTTACACATTGCCGTTGGTCTTTACATTCTGATTATATCACCCATTTTCAGAAGATTCTATTTCACTCCAAGTAGAAGCAGAGTAGTTTATCTCTGAGTTATGAAGTAGGTCGTTAGGACCAAGTGACACTTCAAGCCCAGATACAAGTTTAGTTTTCCTAGTCTTTATTCTTTTGTAGGATCGCCATAATAGATAAATGGTCTTGTTGTTGTTGTTGTTGTTATGTGCCGTGGAGACGAACCAGACTCATAGCGACCCCTCCTTGGGTTTTCAAGGCTGTATCACTATGGAAGTGGATTGCCCAACCTTCCTTCAGGGAAGAGTAAAACTATATGTAAGGAGTTTTGTAAGGGAGGACTATGTTGGGCAGAGATTGTCTTTCAAACAACATTACTGCCTCCTGCTTTTTTATTTACAGTGGAAGAGAGGAGGAAAGTATTAGAGTTGAAAGTGTGCCTCAGTTTATTTAAACTATTCCAACAAGGATAATCACAAACATCTTTTATTTAGGGTTCTTTGCACAAATGTCTGGCTATTTTACAGTCTAATACATTAAAACAGTTGAATCCTTGTATAAATTTTTGTTACTCATAGCTATATTAAGTCATTTAACTATAAAAGGCCTTACATACACTAGTCAGAAAGCAAACAGTATATACCAGACCAAACCAAGCTCATTGCCATCGAGTCGATTCTAACTCATAGCAAGACCCCCATTTGAGTTTCCAAAGCTGTAAATCTTTATGGAAGCAGACTGCCTCATTTTTTTTCCATGGAGCTACCAGAACCCAGTAACAGGCATTTATATTACTTTTAAGTAATATGGGTTCAAACCACTGACCTTTTGGTTCGTAGCCAAATGCCTTAACCGGTACACCACTAGAGCTCCTTAAATAGTATATAGAGGAATATATAAATAGAAAAGTCAGTATCCCTTGTCCCTACACCCATCTGACTTCCCAGAGGGTTTTAGTGTATCCTGGAATATTTTATATATGGTCTATGTGTGTACACTATGCATACTGTCTGTCTTGATTGTTTTTCATGTGGAGATCTTTCTATATCATCAAATTACACTAATGATAATAGTATAATCCTTATTGAAACCTTAGTTGTTATATGTTAGGCATCGTTTAAGTGTTTTACATGTGTTCTCTTTTAATCCTGACATCAACCCTATGAAGTAGTAATAATTATCCCAGTAAGTGGTAGGTCTCTTGATAGCTTGTTATTATGGAGAATTGCAATTATATACAAATGTTACAAAAAACGTATGGTGGACTCCCCACATACCCATCATCCAGATTTATTAGTTATGTGCTTAGAACCTTTTTCTTTCTAGCAGTTAATGGTGCGCCATTCTATGCATGAACAATTATTTATTTAACTAGTCTCCTGTTGATGGACATTTAGAATATTCATAGTAGCAAAAACATGTAGTACTACATATCTTTGTCCAGCTGTTTTTATACTTATGTAAGTATGCCCATGGGATACATTCTTAGCAGTAGATTTGCTGGAATAACGAGTAAGGAAATTGAAAGATACTGGTAATTTTGTGTTTTATAGGGATATAGTTGGTTAGGAGCTCTGGTGGCATAGCGCCTAAGGCATTTAACTGCTAACCAGAAGGCTCACCACTCCTCGGAAGGAAGATTGGACAATCTTCTTCCGCAGTGATACTGCCTTGGAAACCCAAGGAGAGGGGTCGCTATGGGTCGGATCCAGCTCAATGGCATTGGCGGTTTTTTTTGTTGTTTATAGTTATGATTAGATGAAGTTGCAGAAAGATTCTGAATCCCTCTAGTTTGGAGGGTGTTTTTTATGTGACTATGGGTAGAGATCGGAAGGAAGATGGGGCGGTCTACTTCCGTAGGGATACTGCCTCGGAAACTCAAGGAGGGGTTGCTATGAGTTGGGGCCGACTCCACAGCACATAACAATGGGTAGAGAGGGCAAGATTCATTCGATTATATTGTTTGAGTTTAATTGAGCCTAAAGGAATTGGAGGTGGTAGAAGGAAGCGTCCTCTCTGAGGTTCCCTTTCTGCCATGAGATATACAACAATGATTGTGCTGCTTCAAATGGGAATGTGGAGGAAGTCATTAACTTGAAGTTGGAGAGTATTGCTTTCTTAATGGCACTGGACTTCAAGTAAAACTTTCTTGTCCGTTTCTGCCTGAACAGGATGGAGAAGAGTAGGAGAGGAAGAATGGCCAGGAAATTTTCTAAATTTAGAAGAATTCAGAAATTTATTAAACTAAGATTATCCAGGGTTAATTTTAGGTCTTTTGAACATGCAGAAAGAGATCCCCTTTCTTCATCTGTAGCCTCAGGTTCTCCAGCAACACACCTCTGTTTCTAGTTCAGTTCTCTGCCTCACCCCCAGCTAAGACATTTAAATATTGTAGAACTTATTTATGGTCAGCAGGGGGCACCCATTTCTTGTCTTTCTGTCCAAGGACTACCAACAAAAGGTTGGAGGAGAGAATAAGTTCCTGTTCCAGAATTGCTTCCTCTGAAAATGTCATTAAACCATTACTACCTTTCAGGGCATCAAATGGGAAAAGTGTCCGGGGTATTGGAACAAAAGCCGCCCATGTCTCTAAATAAGGGACCTTAATGAGACTGGTTATGACCCACGGTTTTATGGGAGTTGTTTGATAGAGGGTTAATGCCCTTCCATTTATCCTGGGTACTTCCGAACTTTGTCACCCGCCCCTATGGTCCCCCCTGTTTTGTTTTCTCTTAAACCTTTTGACCAGTAACTTACCATGTTTTCCTAGCTCAAACTCCCCCTGGCCTGCTTCCTTCCCACCCCCTTTGACATTTTTATTTGTCCCACTTTGACTGTTTCAGCTGGAGCTACAGGCCCCATGGGGAAGTAAGGGATTTGTAAAAGAAGGAAACCAGGGCCTGTAGACCATTCATTAATGATTGTTGTGATGAAAATTGAGAACTGATATTTAAGTGAGAGTTGGAGAAGTAGACATTAGTGTAGAAGTAAATTAAAAGTTCATAAAAGTTAGTAGAATGGATAATGTTACCCTGTGAATATTCCCTTTCAGTGCAGTGTATTT
Organism: Orycteropus afer afer; assembly: GCF_000298275.1. Classification (NCBI taxonomy): domain Eukaryota; kingdom Metazoa; phylum Chordata; class Mammalia; order Tubulidentata; family Orycteropodidae; genus Orycteropus; species Orycteropus afer. The sequence continues at coordinate 541,570 of NW_006922077.1, read as the reverse complement.
AATGAGACTTGTTTCCTGATTTCTTAGATTTTAGATAAAGTAGCTTGACTGTTAATTTGAACTCTTAATAGATGCCACTTCAAAGAACCAAAGTTCTGATGGGCTTCATGGTTTGTTTTTTTTTTTCCAGATCAGGAGTTGGTGGAGAGATAATGGGGCAGAGGACATAACTTGGGTGAATTTTTATATAAGGTTTTGGTTTAGAATATCAGTGGTTTACTTTTTTTTTTTTTTTTTTAAAAAAAACTTCTTTTCCAGGGCAGCAGAAAAGAAAGTGGTAAAAATTACATCTGAAATACCACAAACTGAGGTAGGTATTGGCTTCCTATTATATTTATGTTTCCTATTAAATGGGCAGTCTCTACATTTATTTTTCTGTTCCTTACATTTTATTCTATTTGCATCATTATTTTTAAAAATTGCCTCATAGGCAGAAAATGAGCATTGTCAGATTTTCGTGTTGATACATTTCTCTACCAAGTAAATGAAAGTATTGGGGGATCATAGTGAGTAGTCACTTTTGAAGCTGTAGTCTTTTTTATATGTAATCCTGTGGTCTTAATGGTACCTCTTTCTAAGATGTTTACAAACCTAGGATTAGGAGTAGGAAGGATTGTGCTTTAGAGGAGATAAAAACTAAAAGAAAATTGTACTCTTAAATTGCTACTCACTAGCAGATGAGATTCACATTTCTCTGGATTCTGTCTCTAGTATCTCTGAAACAAGTTTCTAGTTCAAATCTTGTTTTCTATTTTGTTCCAGTAAAGTAGAGAATTATTAAACCCTTTTAGAATGACACAGGCCAGTACTGCCTCATTTTTGAACCACTGTGTTGGAACCAATTTGTTCTTTTTGAAGGTCAACCAAAATAGCTTTTGATTTGTTTAGAGTGTGAGTTTTATTTTATTTCATTACCTTCCTTTTGTTTTTCGCAGCATGAATATAATGTAATCTTTTTTTGTTTACTTTATGGAAAGGGCTATTGAGTTAAACTTTAAGATAGATAAAATCAGATAGCCTGTAGAATAGTCAGTATTCCCAGTTAAGACCTTAAGAAATTATTCCTGATGTTCTAAAGATACCTATCTCTAACTGATTTTTCTCTTAAAAGAACAGTTGAGTATTTTTCTTCCCCTTCTTTTATCTGTTATCACTTAGAGAATGCAGAAGAGGGCTGAACGATTCAACGTACCTGTGAGCTTGGAGAGTAAGAAAGCTGCCCGGGCAGCTAGGTAAGTGTCCCCAACCTTTTGGCTTTGAGATAGGTTTAGAGATAATTGTGGATTTTAAGTAAAATCGAGGCCTTGCTGAAAGGAAAGGAACACTTTCTTGACCCTGGTCAGACAAAAATCAGGAACTGACTTCTACTCCTAATTCTGATAAAGCTTCCTTTAGCTTATTCTCTGGATTTGTGGGAAGAAGAGCAAACTGAACCTTTTTCATGGAGTTGTTAGAATTAGCTAATGATTGCAAAGCTTGAGATCACAAGAAAGAAGTGCCATATGTACACTTGACACGGAGACAGACAATCAGGAGTGTGAACAGCTTCCTAAAATTTAGCATGTTTTTCTTTCTACAGATTTGGCATTTCTTCAGTTCCAACAAAAGGTATGAGTGTAGAGATTCTTCCGAGAATGTTCCTTTATGTTCTTTGTTTTCTGACACAACAGATTTCATTCTCCAAATCAGGGTGCACTTGTTTGCTTTAGAAGACTAAGAGGTTAGACCATTTACTTCTTTGCGGGGCATATAAGAGGAAAAGGTACTGAAGTTATGACAGGATAGGAGGAAGGGCCAGCATTTGTCTTCTCTGGGTTTTTTGGTATCTTCAGAGAAGTTTCTAGTGCCTTTCATGCTTGCTTATTCTAGTGAGGCAAATCAATGTATTATTTCTGTACATCTAACTAATGTTATGCTGGATAATATGCGTGATAAAAGGGAAAAAAAATTTCTCTTATCTAGCACTTGTACTTGTAGGAATTTATATTAAGGATATAATCTGAGATATGCTTAAAGTCTTAGGCACAAGAATTATCAAAGTATTGTTTATAGTGATCAGTAGTTGAAAACATAATATACAGTAGAGTACTGGTTAAATAAATGTGTCTGTTGATGCAGTGCCTAAGTCATTTGACTCCTAACCAGAAGTTTGGCGGTTCAAACCCACCAGGCACTCCGTGGCAGGAAGATGGGGCAATCTACTTCCGTAAAGATTTACTATGCACATCAAAAATGATTTGAAGAATCATTTGAAGATTTAACATTTGAAGAATATTTTTCAGAAAAATAAAGTGAAAAAAGCAAGTTATAAAACTATATTAACAATGTGTTCTCATTTTAATAATTGAAAGGTAGATATATGGATAGGAAAAAAGTATTTAAAGGCTTTATATCAAATTGTTAATTCTCAATTTCTTTGATTGGTGAGATTCTGGGTAACTTCTTTTTGTCCATATTTTTAAAATTTCTATAATGAATATGTTTTCGTTCTAATAAATTAGGGAAAATGTTAAAGTTATTGTTTTTAACATAACTCATGTTTTTAGGGACTTAAAATTTAAATGTAGTCTCTTACAATTCAGTTTTTCTAAGGACCAGTGAGTAGTGTTAAATGTGCTAAGAATATGTTCCTAAAGATCTTGTCATTGTGTTTTTGTATAGTTTTCTTGTCACAGTATTCTGCTGTGTTTTTTAAAAAAAACAACACAATTCTAACTATTATCATTAAGTATTTTAAATACAGTATATTTTCTGGCTGTCATTTGTGTTAAGAGAGAGACAGTAGTAAAGGTAAACAAAATGATTAAAGACATTATTAGGTAACTAATGCATAAAGACACTGTGTGCTGCTATTTGAGGAAAGATAAAAGCTAAAATTAGTACTTAGTGGGAAAAAGAAACTTGTTCAATAAAATAATGTATTGAGAACAGCAATTCAAAAGATGAGATAGGAACCTTAGGGGGCAGTGAGTTTTGTTCATGGGGGAGGAAGGAGTAAGTCAGAAAAGGAGGGTGAGAATGGTTGTACCACTTGAAGACTATATAATCAGTTTCACTGAATGGTACATGCAGAAGCGGTTGAATGGGTATATTTCACCATGTATATTTGTAACAACAGCAAAAATAGCTAAAAAATGTGTAGATAACATTTTGCATTATTATTCATATAATTCTGACTCCCTAAAACTACAGAGCTTCTCTTGAAAGTAATGCAATTAGGGAGAATTTTAAAAAGCAGTATTGTTCTTTAAATGAGTACTTAAAATACCTAACAGTTCCTAGTACATGGGTGGTGATAAAAGTTAAGTCCATATGGGAATGTTTACAGTGGAGAATTAAGGTATCAAGTATATGGTTGAGATTTCTTAAAATAAAATTCTGTAGTGTTTGAAGCAAATTATTATTCATTAGGTAAGGGTGGAGCCTACAGACATGTTTATTATTTGTTAATTTCAGAATAGAACATTGGCTGTAAGCAGCCATAATTTCAATTCATTGTGATAGTAGTTATGTTCTTTTGTTGAGATCTGATATCTCTTTTTTTAAAAGATGTATTGAGATATACATCTACCAAAGATTTTATTTAAAGTAGAGAAGTTGATTTTAATTTTTTTTTAGTATAGTCACAGGGTGTGCAATCATTACAACAGTCTGAGTTCAGAACATATCACCCCTAAAAAGAAACCCTGTCCTCCTTACCAGTTATTTCCCATTTCACTTTCCTCCAACTATAAGCAATCACTGATTTTTTTTCTGTCTGCATAAATTTGCCTGTTCTGTACATTTCACATAAATGAAATCATATAATCCATGGTCTTTTGTGAATAGCTTCTTTGACTTACCATGTTTTCATGATTATTTCATGTTGTAACATGTATTACTAGTTCATTTCTCTTTATTGCTGAGTAAGATTCCATTATATAGATACGCAAAACACCAAAACCGAACTCACTGCAGTTGCATCAGTTCTGACACATAGTGACCCCTCTTTGGGTTTCTGAGGCAATATCTCCATGGAAGTAGATTTCCCATTCTTCCTTCTGAGGAGTGGTTGGTGAACCTCCAGCCTTCTGGTTAGCAGTCAGATGCCTTAAGCACTATGACACCAGAGCTTTTTATATAGATACAACACATTTTTTAATCCATTCAGCAATTAATGAGCGTTTGGTTGTTTTCACTTTTTGAGTAATATGAAAAATGGCTGCTGTGAACATTTATGTGCACGTTGTTTGGTGTGGACATATGTTTTCTTTTGGGAATATTCCTGGGAGTATAATTGCTGGTTTAGTCAGTAACTTTGTGTTTAACTTTTTGAGGAACTTGCAATGTTTTCACAAAGTAGACTATTTTACATACCCACCAGTAATGATTGCAGATAAAATTTGTAGTTATAATTTCTGCCTTTTGTTTCTCATCATAAAGGACATTTGTTTTGTGTACTATTTCTGTGTTCTCCACTTTGATTTGAAGACCATCAATTTCATTTGTGACTTTTTAAAATATTACATGAAATGTTCTTACTTGCTTCCTTAGGCCTGTCATCAGACACCAAGCCTATGGTAAGAAATCATTTTTATCCCTGGTAGAACCAGATCTTCACTGTGTCAGTTAGTTTTAAAGTTGGGAGCTCCTCAATATCCCCAGATTTTAAGAAACACTGATGTAATATGAATTTGGTGAATGTTCATTTTCAGTACAGTGTTGTATATATCCTGAGTGAAAAAAAGTACTTGAGGTACTGAGAGGCCAGGAAAATTGCTACATCTTCAAAGTCACTTTTGATATCTTCCTTCCTACCATTTGTCTTCTTGAAAAGATAATGTGAAAAAGAAGATGAATAGATTTTGTTAGCTAGAGGACAATCCCTATAACTCTGTCTTATGGTCCTGGAGTTTTAGGCCTTTTCTAATGGCTTTGGATAATGGCTAATTCTTAATTAACACTAGAGAATCAGTAGGAAACAACTTATGAGTTCTATTTGTAGCTACTGCTATTTTTTAACACACCCATTAAATTTGACACATGGGGTGTCTTTGATGTAGTTTATTTGAACTCTTAGCTGTGGGCCGTAATGTCTGTGTTCTGTACTTCCTGTTCAGTTCTTTTCTTTCCTATGTTTTTGTAGGTTAACTTGGATAAACTGAAGGAAAGAGCTCAAAGATTTGGTTTGAATGTCTCTTCAATCTCCAGAAAGGTAAGGTATATTGGATAGCAGTATTATTTTTGCAATTTAAGAGTAGCTTGGGGCTACATAGGCAGGAGATGACTCTCCTGAGAATATGGCTGACTGTTCAGTACTTCTTTCACACAGTCCTTTGACTCTCATCTCCTGTGACTGGCTATTGATTACCTTACAAGAATTCTTCACGAGTTAATTATTTCTTTCTCATAGGCTGTTTCCATAGTTTCCATCCATGTTTGCCAACTCTTGACATGGTCTGTATTTCTCTCAGTTAAGATGTTGAATTCAGTGATATTAAAGATTGTTGCATTTGCTTTACCTTCTGATACAGTATGTAGAAAGAGTATAGGGGCATCATTTGACTTCCTCTAATTTCACAAGGGGGAAAGAAGATCCAGAACAAGATCAATAGCTCAAGGCTGATTCATATGAGGCAGATCAGATATCCCACCCCTCCTCCAGTGTTTTACCAATTCTGACACCAACTGTCCCTCCTAGTAGTACTCTGTACTTCTTCTGGGTTTGATAATTTATTGCAGTGGCCACACAGAACTCAGACAGTGCTCGTGATTATGGGGTTTATTAAGGAAGTAACTGAATCAAGATAACAGTTCTTTAACTTGGACAGCCTCTTTTCATCCATAGGCACGCTTCTGTTTGTCCTTGACCTCTGCTCTGCTTGGAGAAGTGTTAACATACAATGCATTTTTAACTCTATTGATAGCTGCCCAGAAAGGCACCCTATTTCACCAGCAAGGCGCTCAGCTCTCTCGCTCTGTAGGCCAGGAAGCCCACCACTCTGTCTTATGCTGGTCTTTTGGTTCTGCTCCTGCCATTTCTCTTCTGCTACTTCTCACCATCTCAGTGCGGGGATCTTGGGTTCAAGGATGTGCTCACTCCTGGCTTTTCTTTCTTGGTGGTAGTTAGATCCTCCCTTTCTACCTCTGGGATGGCTCATTTTAAGCCTAAAGAGATGGCAAATGAGACTATTCCCCACCTTAGGGTTCAATATGTACCTTATTTTCATGGTCCTACCCCCACAGGTGTGCCACATTCCTTATTCACATTATTAACAAACTATTAATCTATCTAATCTGGTGGAACTCACAAAGACTAGAAGGTCATAGTAATTCACTACATCATAAGTAATAGTAGAAATTACATAATCAAGAGAAGATGATTCTGTCTTTAAGTCAAAGGTGCCTGGAAACAAAATTTGGAACAAAAATGAGAAAGCTGTTGCATTGCTTCTGCCTCTCTGCTAACTGACACTATTTAGTGCATTAAGCAGGATGACTTTGTTGATGTAAAGTGGGGTGATCAGTTTTCCAGGGCATAGTTGCATTTGGAGTTTTATTAGGTACATTGGAGAAAATGATAAGGATTTTCCTATTTGCCTAGAGTAGGTGGTATGGTATCTTAATCTTGTTCTGTGAAAATGAGGAGGTAGAACATGTTTCTTGGTTGTTTCAAGAGGAAGCAGCTTAAGGGAAGACTGTTTCAAACCAGATAAACCATCACTTTAAAAAAAAATTATTTCCCACGTTAGTATGGAAGCATTTAGCTCTCTGAAAAGCCATTGGAAGAAATGACCTGACAGTGGTTAAGCTTTTGTTTAGGAGAAGAAACTAAGCACTAAAAAATAAACACTTGCTTTTTCCTTTCAGATTACATTTTTGATGTTTACTAAACATAAAAAATATATGTATATGACTTCAGGTCCATGTGCTCAGCACCTACCTTAGGTATTCAGTGGGAGTACTTGCTGGTTTGTGTGAAATAAGGAAATAAATAGTTGAGAGGTAGACAAGAGTACATGATTCCACACATACCAAATGCAACTTGATTAAGGAGAAGAATGATAAAAGTCAGTCATTTGTTTTGTGCTGGGTGGCCAAGGGAAATGGTGCTTTGGATTTGTGGCCCTGATTCTTAACTGTTTTTTTCCTTTATATATGAGGGCTAGGTGTCTGGGAATTCCAATGTTAACCACCCCATCTTCTAGGGAATGGTGTATGCCTGTGTGTTCCTTCAGAATTTACAATATTGAGCATCCTATCTCCTACTAGTCAGCTTATGTGGACATTATTACTGAAAGGAAGTTGTCCAGCAGTCCATACTGTCTACCTGAATTATTTTTACCGCATTTCATTTCAGAGATAACAGCCCTTTTTCTTCCTTTCCCTAGAATTTTTCTCCTTATTTGACCTGTTTTCATTTTTAGTCCATAAGAGCCTTAGTAAAACATGAAAAGTTACATTTATTAACCTTATAAATCTTTATTAATCTTGTTCTGTGAAAATGAGGAGGTAGAACATGTTTCTTGGTTGTTTCAAGAGGAGGCAGCTTAAGGGAGGACTGTTTCAAACCAGATAAACCATCACTTTAAAAAAAAATTATTTCCCACGTTAGTATGGAAGCATTTAGTATTTGAGCAAATACTAAACTTTTCTGAATCTCTTCTGTAAAACTGGGAGTAATACCAAACACCCTGGTTGTGAAGAGCAAATAATTACATATTTGAAATTACCTAGCATATTGACATTTTGACCCTCAATAAATGTTAGTTTTCTCCCATGATTCTGAATTCAGTTCTGTCAGTAAACTGGCTTTATGACTGTAATGAGTCATTTACCTTTTCTGTATTAGTTGATTATTGATAAGATTTCTTTTAATTCTCATTTTAAGTCTTTGATGGTGCAAAAACGGCAAGGAGGCCACATGTTCTGACCTCCTCTAACCCTACAAGGGGAAGGCAGGATTACCAGCAGTAACCCAAGGCCTATTACTGCAAGGCCAGACATGCTGCCTCCCTCCAGCCCTTTCACCAACCGTTCCTCCCAAGGGCACCCACCACCTCTCTCCTGGGTTCGATAATTCACTGCAGTGGCCACACAGACTCACGGATTATGGGTTTTATTAGGGAAGCACCAGGCTACAACTCATATTCAAGAAAAATGCTCAGTCTCTCTCCCAGCCCACCGTCCCTTGGCCAACAGTCTCTTACAGTCTCTCTCCCAGCAGCACTGGTCCCTCGGTGTCTCACTCAGCAATGCGTGTCTCTTGCGTCTCTTTCCCAAAAACGCCCGTCTCTTTCAGGGGCGCGTGTCTCTTTTGGCAGCACGTCTTCCTCAACCAGCAGTCAGAGAGAGTTCTGCCTCCAGGAAGCCTCCTTTTGAGCCCAGAAGGGTGGTCAAACTAACCAATCACAGCATCAGAACTCTAAGCACGTGAGAGAGAGTGGGCACCTCCCAGAACATTGTATTGTGCCACTCCCAACAGAAATAACCCAGGTGGATAGCTTCAGCAATCAGGGGCTGCTCAGTTGCTCATAGAAAATCCCACCTTGGAGTTTACAAAGACTTATGGGTAGAAAAGCCACACTAAGTAATTTACTACACCGCAGATGGGTTGTTCTCAGATAATGGTAATTGGCAGAAAGAACTGTGCCTTTGCACTCCATTCTCTAATAGTGTTCATTGTTTACTAGTATATATGTATTTTTTATATGTTTAAAGTATTACTTTGTAACTTACCTGTTGCAAAAGAAAAAAAATTGTATTTTTTGCAGACTGCTACTTCTGTAAAATATAATAAAAATATCACAGCAATGTTAAATTGCTTTGGAAGTCCTAAAAATTAATGTCTGGACTTACTGCAGACTAGTAACAGTTTGGGATCCAACACCAGTAGGCAGACCATGTTTTGAGTAGCACTATACTATAGTATAGGAGTTCTGGTAGAGTAGTGCCTAAGGCATTTGACTGCTAACCAGAGTCTGGTGGTTCAAACCCGCCAGCCACTCCTTGGAAGGAAGGTTGGGCAATCTACTTCCATAGTGATACCACCGCAGAAACCCAAGGAGGGGTCACTGTGAATCAAAATCTACTCAACAGCAGTGAATTTGGGTTTTTTGTTTTTTTTTTGTACTGCAGTATATATGGTTTCTTCCAGTGACCATTTGCTTGGAGGTTTGTAACTTTGAGATTTCCTGTTTGACTTTGTGTAGGTCTTATTTATAGTGGTCACAAATCTCAATATTTAGAATCATTTTAGTCTCAAAAGTTTGCTCTAATTTTCCCCATAAACCATTAAAATGTCCTAGGAATGCTGAAACTTTGCTGTCTGAACCAGCACTGTCCAATAAAACTTCCTGCAGTGTTAGAAATCATCTATAGAACAATCTCATTGTCTGCTGTACCAGTCATTAGCCACATGTTGTTACTGGTACCTTGAAATGTAGCTAGTGTGACTGAATTGAATTTCTAATTTTATGTTGAAATAACTATATGTGGCTATTGTCTTTTGTATTGGACAACTCAAGTCTAGTTGATGTCTCTCACATTGCTTTCACACTTGGAACTAGCATAGACATCCTTTATCAGAGCATGTGTTTGAACCACTGTTTCTGTAGCCCAAAATTTTGTGTAGTACTTGTAGAAAATGTAAGTAGTTTCAGAGTGAATCTAGGAGAGGAGTTGGAGGAAAAGGTCTAAGAGATAGGAAAAGGAAAGGTTCTGTGTTTCAGGTCACTTTGAGAGTTTAACAATGTTCTAACCCCAAATCCTGAAATTGCAACTGGCTACATTCAGTCTAAGAGTTGCCTAGTTCATAGTCTTGTGCATGACAGTCCTCTGTAATCAGAGATGAATTGCCGAACAAATACCTAGTATTTATTTGGTTCGCTAAAGACAGTGACATGATTAAACTTGTATTTATTGAATCAACACACTTATGGGGTTATCTGGGGTTTTTAAGTTTTAGTATCTCCTCTTCCTATATAATTAGATCACCTCTCTTTGAGCTTTATAATACTCTAGGCATAGATCTCATTTGGTTTGGTATGGTACAAATAGTACAGGCTGGTAGGTGGTGTGAACTTTTTTCTTTATCCAGTATCCTAAATAGAAAGACATCTCCTTTGCACAGACTTTGTGTTTGTTTGATCAAACTTAAGGCGCTGATTGATTGCTGATTCCTTTCAGTAGACTCTGCTGCAGATCAGTATATATGAGTAGTATGTGAGAGTAAGTGAGCCATGAGTCAGTAGTATATATGACTGATTTTTTTACCTGTCTCAATCTGAACACATCCTTTTTGTATTTTAGATTTATATTTATAGCTTGAGCTTATTACAAATTTGAGAAAACCAGATCTCTGCTATTCTTCCTGGACTGACTTTTTTAAATTCTGGTAAAAGAACACATAACAAAACATTTGCCTTTCTATAATCTTTACATTTGTAGTTCAGTGACATTAATCATGTTGCTCAGCCATCACCATTAATCATTCCTGAATTTTTCCATCATTTGGGTTTAACTTGTATGACTACTCATATATTTCAGTTTTTGGTTTCATTAATGTATTATTCACATTGGGCACTATATAGAAATCTAAAGAAATCTGACTCCCCACACCCACCCCTTGCCCAAGAAAAGTCAGTCCGTTTATGTTTCCAGCTCAGTTCTCAGTGAATACAGTCCTGTTGGTTCAGGATAATGGGAAGTGACAGGGCAAAGAATGGCACTGGCATTTATAGACATTTTTTACACAAGAGGCTATAAAATTGCCCCTCCAATACTTTGGACTGTTTGAGGATAGAATGTCTTGCCTTTTCTCATGTAAGCCTCATGGTGACTAGGCTGAGAAACCTCCCACCCCTCAAACAAAACAAAGCCCATACAAATAACCTCTCTGCCTTGTTGGTTCTGATTGATCACCAGCTATGTTTTCAGCCTCGTGCTTCACTGGTTGTTTTTTTCTTAGTTGGTTCTCCATGCTTCCCAAGAATAGTAGTATTGGGTTAGTCCTATTGGTGGAGGATAGGATATGACCTGGCACATAGGACACTTATCTCTTGAGAGCATGAACAGGGAATGGATGAAAGGAATAAAGATGGGAAAGCAGCTCAGTTGATACATGATGGTTACTGGACATTAGTTGCAGTAAAAATTAAGTCTGGGCTTACAGTTACAGTGTTAACTCATATAGTGTATTTGAGTGGATTATTTTGATTTTTCAAACATTAGCACACTTAGAGAGTTAAAACTTGATAGGTTTGGTAGTTTTTGGAAATCTAGCTGGGTGAATATTAAAAAACAAGGAAAATAAGCCTAGATAATAAGGAGAAAACTGGGTCTGGATGATTGTTCTTCCTCCTCAGGAAGGTGAGGGGCATGTGTTACTACTTTTTGATTGTTCATTAGGAATAGAAAACATGGGCGTCTTGTATCCCTTCTCATCGTAGTATATTTCTTTACTTCTCTACTAGAATATTACTGGGTTTCCTTCCTTTTCGCTCTCCATATAGGTACTTTTTCTAGTGAGTTATCTTAAGGCCTATCAATCTTGAAGGATACTTTTCCCAAGTTTAAAATAATTTACTTTTGGTTGTCATTTTTGCAGTTTTCTTCCTTAATGATTGTGGTCTATGTTACACTAAGTCAGAATATAAAAAGGTTGAAAACAAACCCACTGACCATCTTCTTGTCAAGGCTGATAACTAGAAGAGTCTTATAGTGATTATATTTTTGTGAACTTTTTATATAATTGGGTATTTTTGTTCACCATTGGTTGAGGTAAACCACTTCAGAAGTGAAGGCACTGGCATGCCTTGATTTTGAGGAGCTTGTCATTGAAATGTCTCTAGATATCAAAGAGGAAGCTGAGACAAAAGGTCATTTCCAAGCACAAGAGGGCACCAGTGTCTCCCAGCTTATAAATTTCATTGTGATTCTCTCATTTGATTCTATTTAGATTCTCTTCTGCCATCTCAAATAAATGAAGAAATGTTTATTGTTGGTTTGTTTGTTCTACCACTTCAGGCTGAGTTTTGGTGTTGAAGGTAGCTATTGGTATGTGGAGAGAAGGAACAGGTTCATATGTTGAGTATAGAAGTTGGTCACCAGCCTTCTCAGAGGGTCTATATTGGGATTTACTAAAGAGATTAGATATGAGTTCCTCTAAAAGAAGAATTATAGACCCATGCGTAGGACATTGCCAACATGGAACTGCCAAGAACCTGAAAGGAGCCATAAACTTTGGTAAAGAATTTGGTAAAATAAAAGGGGTGATGGTAGAAGAATTAACTTGCATGATAAATTGGAAAAGTAACCTTGTAAGTAGATTGGGATTCTTTTCCATGCAAACATACCTAGGCCAAGTGCAGCACTTAACTCTCCTTTCCCTTTTTTTGTGGGGACCCCATGAGATAAAAATAAAAGACATAAACAGTAGGGTTGCTTGTGGAAAAAAACTCAATGTTCTTGGTCATTGTATCTGAAGGACTTTTGGGAGAAAAATCCTCTCTCCTTATTTTAGATTGTCTGTTTCCCAAAAATGTTTCCCACTTGAAAAAATTGTATTCCTTTAACTTAGATTTAACCAGAAAAAAAGTTAAAAGTGTGTTAGATACATGGTAAAGATAGCAGTTGGGAGTGGACATCAGAGAGAATGGATTTCAGGAAAAGCTAAGACCCAACCCCACATATTCTTCAGCATTTCTCAGAGAACTTTGGCATTTTAGGGCCCCACAAAAATCTAACCACTCTTTAAATCCTCTTCTAATTCGTAATACTTAGGGGAGTGGAAGAGAGGAGAGACATAATATATAATTTTTATCTGTTTTTTCTCTTCTCTGTCTCTTCCCTTTCAGATGAAAACATAGATACTGCTCTCCCTCCACCCGCCTAGTGGAACAAACCTGAGGGAGTGGTGAAGGAGCTGTTTAAAGAGAAAACAATAGGGGAAACTCTCTGACCTCAGTTTATCCTGTCATCTGGTTCTTCATTTGTCCCTGCTGAGGAACAGAACTTGTCTTTTGTCTGTAACACAAATACATCTTCACTTCCCTCCCTTCCCACTTTCCCCCCTACCTACTCTTCTCTCTCTCTTCTATTATGGTTCCAATCAATGATGTCATTATGTGTTGCCATTCAACTGCTGTTGAACCACTTGGTTATAGGAATTTGGAAGAGCAAAGAAGCAGAATGGAATTTTTCTCTCTTCTGCCCAGGACTCTTGAAAGTCTTTTCTCATTTTATCTAGAAAAATAGGAGTCAGGTTTTTCTTTGGTCAACTTTTCTTTTTACCTGCCCATTACCCACTCACCCTCATACACATTTTTTGGCTAGCTGCGTATGAGAAAATACTGAACAAGAAATGTTAGGACTATAGATTGGGTATTTTAAGAGGGAAGCTTTAAAAATTTAGGGAAGCAAGATGAAAATTTTGATATTATATCAATATACATGTCTGGTGCTTTGCCCAATTAATTATAAACTGGGTGTTTGGGAGGTTTCTGACGTTAGACTTCTCTAGGGTGCATGGTTGAAACTACTAGCATCTTGTACCTTTCAATTTTATTTTTCTCTCCAATTTCATTCATTGAATTTGAGCCTAAAGAAAGAAGGATGAGGAAGTTTTTAGGAAAGAAAAAACACTCTTCTTTCGGTCCTCCCTGCTCAACACCCTGCCCCCACTAATGTCTTTGCATTCCTCCTTCTAACATGTCAGAACTGATGACTGTGATAAAAAACAAGTTTTATGCCTGTCTATGGTCTCCCTATAGTCTTTGCCCCAAGAGTAAACACAGTCTAGAAAAGGAGGAAAACGCTGGATTTTGTTGAGTCTGTTTTATTTTTAAATACATACAGTTATTTTTGCAAGCAAAGGTGGGTGGGATCATTGCCTGAGTGGCAGTTAAAAAAAAAAAAAAAGGCAGTGGCACTCTTAGTAAATAATTTTTAAAATCTACTTGTAAGTCCCATTACATCTGTTTGTATATCTAGTTATATGTCAGTGTTGGTGTAAGAGTGGCTGGCTGTCACTCCAGACACTCCACCTAACTTGTGAAATTTGAACTTATCTGAATACAGGTCTGCTCAGCCTTCAGAATCTGTATGAGAGAGGAAAAAAAAAGGGGTGTGTGTTATTAGTTTTTTGGTGGGAAATTTTAGTATCAAAAGACTCCCTCTGATACAAGAGCTGTAGCATTGTAGTAGCATTTAAGATATATTTTCATACTTAAGAGGTTAACGCTTGAGTAATACTGCTCTTTTGGCCAGATTGATAAGGAGCAGTAACATTTTATTTTTGAAAGTGCATGTGGGTTATTTTTTAAAGTACATATTGGTTCAATTATACAGTTTTATAACTACGTAATAGTTAATTTTCTTAACAAACTTACCCAAATGGAAAGTCATTTTTAATGCTTAATGCCTGAAGCAGGTCAGATAAAATCCTGTAGCATTTTGGAGATAGAGGTAAGGATGAGGCAAGTAATCAAATTAAGGGGTGTTCTTCAGGGGAATAGGGAGTTCTGGTGGTTCACTGTCCTAAGGCATTTGACCGCTAACCAGAAAGTTGGTGGTTCAAACCTACCAGCCACTCTGCAGAAGGAAAATGAGGGAATATACTTTTGTAAAGATTTACCACCTTGGAAACCCAATGGGGGTCACTATGAGTTGGAATCGACTCAATGGTATTGGGCATACAGGAGGATACAGGTGGTGATATTTGCAAACTGGTAAAAAATCCTGTCAATAAAATCTGGATCCCTTGTTAGGATCTAGCTCCTTTCCTCCCTTCCCTTTCCATTGCTACTCTTTCCTTACTTTTTTAAAAATCCTATTTAGACAAATCTTACCACCCAAAGCAAATTCTTAGAACAGAGACAGAAATATATTTTCAGGGTGTACCATGTTTGGAATTCATGTGAAATATTGATTCTTAAAATCCCTAGTAGTGAAGGTGGGTTTTTGAGAAAGAGATTATATTTAAATGCTTGATGTCTGGAATTCAGAAAGTGTTATTTGGGTGGGGTATTTATTGGCTTACAGAGTAGAGGACGCAGTTACGGAATTCCCACTGCCACGCTCATGCTGTATAGGAGATGGTTGAAGAGGAAGAGCAACTGGAAATAAATGGAGCTGTAATATGAGAGCCTTATAGGATGGAGTTCTAAATGAACAAACAAAGCATGTGAGCCTGAAGAGAGATGTTTTTGAAGAGCAATCATTTCTCTTCTTCCCTTTTCGACTTTATTGATATTCCTCTCTTCTGTATAGGGGGGAATGAAAGGACTCTGATGTGCTGGAATCTAGTTGCCACCTTCCTTTTCCCCACATACTGTGTGTGCTCTGATCCTGTTTTGGTATGTTTTTCCTTGTATTGAAGTATTCTGGTGAAAGATTCTCTCTACTCCTTTATTTGAATTCTCAGAAGGCAGTGACATGGGGGTGCTCCTCCAAGCAAGCTGTGATTCCTTCCCAGCTCTCTCTTTCCCTTCATATCGGTGTAGCTGAGCTATTGTATTTTTAGGGACTGTGGTAGGTAAGATGATGTGTCGGCTTGGCTGGGTCTGGTTTGGAGTGGCTGGGCAGCTGGATGTAGTTATTCCCCATGATGGAACTAGTAATCAGCTCCCTGGTGAAATCTAGTGTGAGCAGTTGAGTAGCTGCCTTAGGCATGTGGTCTGCTTCCAGTGTATAGGAAGACGCTTTTAGAAAGGTCTTGAAGCTTTTTGCCATGCTTGGACACTACATGTGGTCGAATCTTCATTCAGTAGTCTGCCATATTTTCTGCTAATCTTAAGATTGTTCCTGGACTTGAACTAGTGGCCTACCATTTTGTTTGATAATCTTGGGACTGTGCTATTTTACTTGTTGACCTTGAGTTTGTCAGCCTTGGCAGCCAGCAGCTGCCTCAGTTAAGAGAAGCCTCCAGATTGAACCCACACTTGTGGCTTTCTGCCAGACAAAAGACAGGCATATGAGTTGAACATTTACCTGAGGTAGATACACTCCTTAGAACAGTCATGGGAGAAAGAAGGGCTGTTTATGCACAGGGAGACAGCTGGACAGCTGGATGTAGTTATTCCCCATGATGGAACTAGTAATCAGCTCCCTGGTGAAATCTAATATGAGCAGTTGAGTAGCTGCCTTAGTCAGGGAGATAACTTAGGGGGCAGGAGTGCATGGAGGGTGGACACAGGGAAGAGGTAACTATTGGGAGGAAGTGGGAGGGGAGCTGTTGAATTGTGGTAAATTGTGGTCAATGTCATGAGACAAAGTGTATGTGAACTACTGTATGGAAAGTGAATTTGCTCTGTAAATTTTCACCCAAATCACAATAAAAAAAAGAGAGAGAAGACTCCAGTCCAGTGGGCCAGGAGCAAGAGACAGAGCTGAAACCCAAGGTTAAGAGGCCTTCACCCAGCCCCTAGAGCTGACACTTTGAACTCTGACTTCTAGCCTCCTAAACTGTAAGAGAGTAAATCCTATTCATTAAAGCTGTCCACTTACTGTATTTTCTCTTAATTTGGCACTAGAAGTAACCAAAACATTTTGATACTGAGAGAATGGGGTGCTGTTCTGACAGATACCTAAAATGTGGAAACAGGAGTGGAGTGCACCCTTGGACATGAGATCCCTGCAGAGAGACAGAGGCAGCAGAGCTGAGAGATCAGCATGAGATAGAGTGACAGGCTTACCAACCCATAGAGCAGAAAATCAAATGCCTTTTTTGGGGCAGAAAGCTTCCTGGTGAATTGGGTTGCCTTTGGGCATTCAGAAGCTGAGAGAACAAGGAAATAGGAAGCAGAGCTGCCTCAGCCTCAAAGGGTAGGACCATGACCTCTGCAGGTAGAACCATCACAGTCTTCTAGGTTTCAGAGAGTCAGACATTCACTATCTTGGTTCTGGAGTGTGGGGCTGCTGTTCCTGAGGGCCAGTGAGATAAGGTCATAGCCACTGCCCAAAAGTGAAGGGACAGGGCCGCCATACCCAGGGGGCAGAGGAACAGGGCCTGCTAGGCCAAGGGGGTGAAATTGCCACTCACATGGTCTAGGAGACTGGGGCCAGTCAATAAAGGAGATCTGTATAGTTGCCAAGTTAACAAAGGATGGAATTGTGGTAGTTAAGGTTATATGTCAGCTGAGTGGGCCTGGGTTTGAGTGTGTTGGCAAGTGAATATAGTTATTCCCCTTGATGAGACTGGTAGAATCTACTGTGAGCAGCAGAGTAGCTGTTTTAGGCATGTGGTCTGCTTTTGGTATATAAGACACTTAAAGAAAGGTCTTGAGCTTTTTGACATGCTCAGACCCTGCATGTAGCTGAGTCTTCATTCAGCAGCCTGCCATGTTTTCTGCTGATTTCAGGATTGTTCCTGGACTCGTACCAGTGGCCTGCCATGTTGTTTGATAATCTTGGGGCTGTGCCATTTTACTGGTCGACTTTGGGTTTGTCAGCTTCAGCAGCCAGCAGCTTCCTGAGTTAAGAGAAGCCTCCAGCTCCAGTGGGCCAGGAGCAAGTGGCAGAGCTGAAACCCAAGGTTGAGAGGCCTTCACCCAGCCCCTAGAGTTGGCACTTTGAACTCGGACTTCTCTGTAAGAGAATATATTCCTGTTTGTTAAAGTCATCCATTTGTGTTATTCTTGTTAGAGCAGTACTAGAGGGCCAAAACAGGAAGCATAAACTTCTTTGGAAGGTCCTTAGTGTTTGCAGGTGTTAAAGTGGGATGATAATTTTATTTGGACTTAGTGAGAAAAGTTTTTCTTCTAAATTTTGGTCTACACATTGTCAAAGCTATTTGCAATTGTTCCCAAATGGGCTGCACATTAAGAATCACTGGGGGAACCTTTTCAAAATATAGCTCTCTGGACCACACACTTTGAGATTCAGATTTATTGGGTTGAGTAAGGCCACAACTCTCTATTAAATTTTCCAAGTGAAAAGAATCTGTTTTCATAGTGCTTATTCTAAATTTCTTAGTGCTCAGGTAATTGTCCTACATTTTCTGTGTATTTTGGGTAAGGCAGAATTACCCTTAACCTCCCCTCAAAAGGTTTAGCTTCCCTCTGCTGACTTCTTGACATTTCTGCCAAGCTCTGCATCACTTATCCTTTAAAGCAGCAGCTTCCTGGCTTTTAAGAGAGGGAGGTGGGGATTTTTAATAGAAACTTGGTTTCCAGGGGTCTCAAGTGTGAAGCCTTCATTTCCTCCACCTGCCTTGTTTTGTCCTACAGTCAGCTAGAGCAAGACCGAGACGACCTCCTCTGGGGTTGGAGAGGAGTCGGGGGTTGGGGAAACAGCTTGATTTGGACAAGAGAAAGAAAGGGAGATGGAAACTAGTGAATCAGAAGAATGTTTGAATCTGAGCTGAAACAAACAGAAGAGTGTTTGGTTCTTGGGCTTCAATTTTTGAGAAGACAGGCAGAGATACAATTCTTTGTGGTCTCATTCTGGTGTAGCTTTTAAGTTCCTGGTACCCTCCTTGTCCTAGAAAGTTAACTCGGATCTCACAGTTGAAGGTGATTGCTGAGAGTAGGTAAGATGGTTATAATGGGGAGGTATGTCAGTGTATGTGTGGGGGGCATATTTGGCATATATCTTTCCCACATATATGCTAAAGTGGTGTACCCTTTGCTAGGCTAGTCCTTCACATTTAGTCTGCTTAAGCTTTGCGTTGGTTTTTGGGACCACTCTATGTACGTGATCTGGCTGGCATAAAGACTTAGGAATGAACATGTTCAGATGAATTTCAGAAACTGGGGCAGAGAGGTGACAGCTGTGTGTTTAAGCAGTGAAGTGTTTCTGAGAGAAAAACCATCAGTTGCTGTCATTCACTCAGAGTATGAAATTGGAAGCCCACTTACCCTGGAGTGTTTCATAACCTTTACCTCTGGGAAGTCAAGGCCATGTCATCATTAATCTACCATCGCCCGAAAGCCCTCAGGCTCTGCTTTTCATCCTGCCCTCAGTCACGTGGCAGTGAGATTCAGGAAAATGACCATAAGACTCTTTTTCCCCCTCACTCTTACATTTCCCTGGAAAATCAGATAAGCTTGTGAACTATAAGCTTGTTAGTAGGGTGATTCATTTACAAAAAGGGACAGTTATTTGTTATTTTTTCAAAATGTGACTATCTTAGCTCACTATTAGCCTCTTTTCCATCACTCAATGGAAAAGACTTCTAAGGAAAAACATAGTTGCAGTACCTGAGTTTCTCTAATTTGCCAGTTATAGGGTTATCTCTGACTGAATTCTTTAGATTAGAATTTTAGCCTCACACATAATATATATGAGAAAGGATGATGATTGAATGTGTTTGTTACACTGACCAGGAACAATGCCCAGATTAGTTAATTCTTTTGGTCTCGGAGGATATTAGTATTTTTGGAAATTACTGCATTCAAATGCCCTACATACTCCTTGGGGGCTCTGGTGGTATAGTGCCTAAGGCATTTGACTGCTAACCAGAAGACTGGCGGTTCAAACCCACCAGCCACTCCTCAGAAGGAAGACTGAGCAACCTACTTCTGTAGAGATACCACCTCGGAAACCTAAGGAGGGGTCGCTATGAGTCAGAACTGAATGGACAGCAGTGCGTTTGGTTTTTTTGTTTTTGTTTTTGTTTTCTTATGCCTTGGTTACACTTGGGTCACTGTTTTGTTTCCCTTAGTTTCTCTTTATGATCCAGAGTAGCACTGGTAATAAGAATGAAGAAAGTGAATGCTTTCAGCACATAGTCCATGGAGTGCTAATTAAATCAGATTGGACTCTTTTTGGCAGAGCAAGTAAGTAGCCGTAGCACACAGAGCCACAAAGTTTGGGGCAGTATTCTTTATTGTATTCAGGGTCAAATTAGTAAGTTTTGAAAAATGTTCTTTTGAATTTGAATCTTGAAGATACAAGCTGGGTTTGGGAGATAAAGTTAGAACTCCATTTTAGATGGAAATAATATTCTTGATACTGTTTGCCTTTTTAAAAAAAAAAAAAAAAATCTTAATACCATAGCTCTCAATTATTGCAGCTGATCTTCCATTTGGGACTTAATTCTTGGCTATGAACCAGCAGCAACCCTGTAACTAACTTGTACTTCATATTGCCTTCTAAGCTTCTACCTCATGATTTGAGTATTGGATCTTTGTCTCTGGATCTCATGTTGCTTATATTTTTCTCTCTCACCTCAATATTTCTGGCCTCTCCTTTCTAATACAAATAATTTCAAAACCATTTGTCAGACAGTTTCCAAACTTGACAACAGTTAATTGAAAGAAGAAAACACAGTTGCACTATTCACAGTGACACATAAAGTTCATAAGATAAAAAAGCAAACAGGTTGCTCAGGAAAAGCCTGAGTCCCTCTGGACAGAAAGAAATTGTTCTGATATGTCCTCATAATACAATAATGTAATGAGCAATGATACTCATCTTTACAGTAATTCAGTGGTGACTGTATAAGCCCATGAGGTTAAGGATTGTCGTTTTACTTGTCTCCATATTCCCTATGCCCTGAAAAGTGCCTGACTCAGTAGATACTTGAATGACTGAGTTAATTAATTTCATGTTCACAGTATTGTTGAAAATATTGATAAAAATTTAAGTCATATAATTCAATGAAAGTAATTCTTCAAGGGCCTTTAGAATGGATCTAGCTGAGATTGGGTCTAGAAAGAGAGAGGTGTTAGGTCCTTTCTCAGTCTCCTCAGATACTGCCTTTTATAGATACAAGTTTTTGTTGTCATTATTAAGAATGATGAAATCAGTAAAGCCTGACTAACTAGATTTTTAGAGTCCCTAAAAGAGAAGGTAGTTAATAGTACCTGGTGGAGACTATAGTTTTATCCACTTACTACTCTTCACCCCCTAGACTTTAACCCTAAGCCTAATAATCATCTAGGAATTTTTCATGTTGCATTGTAATGGGTTTGATGCCAACTTTTGGTGACTTCACTGCTTATATAGAAGAATAAATGGCACTTATGCTAGTCAGTAGGAGCTCTGGTGGCGTAGTGCCTAAGGCATTTGACGGCTAACCCAGAAGGCTGGCATTGAAACCGGAGGAGGGTTCGCTGTGAGTCGGGTCTGACTTGATGGCAGTCAGTATGCCATTCAGTAATGTTTTTTTCTGTTTCCTCTGACCTTTATTAGGTTTAAAATTTTCTTGGTGATCTCAGACTTGGTCCCAGGGACCGGGAGAAATGTGGTTATAAAAATAATAGCTAACATGTATTGAATAGTAAGCACTTTCGCACATGTAGTTTATATCTTGGGGCAGCCTTGAATTTGTCATTCTTTCCACTCAGCAGGTTTTGTTTCAATTGACAAAAGATTTACACATATGAAAGAGAAAAAAGTGAATTTTAAAAAGTTGATTGTCTTCTAAAAGGCTCATTTGGAAACTATCTTATTCTATAAGGGAAAATACAATGTTAGTGTTTCATGGGGGATAACCTTATTAAGTGTAGATCATGCTTTCCTGTGCTTCTTCTATGGGTACTCTTTCTCTTTTTTTTTTGTACCATTCTCTTACTTGTATTAGTGAGAGTTTAAAAAGACAAGGCAGTTATTGGGGATATGGGGATTGTGTGTGCTGAAATTGTTGGCATCAGTCAAGTTGGCTTCCTGTTTAAATCTTGAGGAGTGAGAAGATGGGAAAAGTATGGATCAGTGAACATCCAATGCCTGTGTTTGGTTGGTAAGGACAAGTTTCTCTGATTTTGAATGCAAGTTGTGTGTTTTGAGAGGTTTGCATTTGATAGGAAATAAGGATGCTTCAGATTCAAGCACTTCTCACACAGGAAAAAAAGAGATTTGTTACTGGTTGAGGGTTTGCAGGCGGGAAGTGGGGGAGGGATGAAGAAGAGAATGGTTTACAAATGCATATGACACTGAGCTAGAGGGGTCAGTGCTGCCTGCAGATGCACAACCCCATTTGTGCACTTGAGCATGGCCCGGGGGAGCATTGGCCTGATGAATGCAGAGAGAGATGCGTTTTGATCGAGGTAATTTCCCTCAGATGGGTCTCTCTATCCCATGAATCAAAACCTGTCAGCAAGGAGCTAAAGATGGAGTGAAGTTTATTGTACGTTTGTTTCCATGCGACACCGTCACGCTAGAAGGGTCAAGTGAGAGAGATCATTAGAACTGTGTTGATTTACTGGGCCTGTTGTGCACTTTCCCTGCAGGGCAAGGAGGAAGGAGGCTGTAGGAGGAGAGCTGAGGGGCACTTAGTGGGGAGAAGGGCAAGCATGCACAAAATAAATAAAACCCTCACTGGCCTCTGCAGCGGGGGCAGGCTGTTTGTTAGGGGTGGGGGGGACTGTATTGTTTTTTCCTCCCTAGAGTCCTTGGTGAGTTGGAGCAGATGCTCTGCCTGGATCTCCAGGAGAGATACCAAAGATCAGATTAAAAAGGGAAGCTCATGGGGAGATCTCTGATCGTTAACACTAGTCTTAATGGCTATAAAAGTACATCCCTCTCTCCTTTCCCTGTCTGTCTGTCTTCACCTTTAAGCTCAAAAGGAAATTTAGTGTTCAAATTCTCTATTTCATGAAGTAGCAAAAAGAGAAGCAGGGGAAAGACTGTCCCACATATTCAAAATGGACATAGGCTTTGTGATAGAATCTGTGAATGGAGGAGTGGCTTCAGGGTTTGTGCTGAGAGGATGCCTGAGATTCAAAAGTAGCATCTCCCTCTTTGTGACTTGAATTTACTGAAGTACCCCTAGCACTGAAGAGCATGAAAAAAAAAAGTACGTAGTGATAGTTTAGTAAGATACTGGTCTAGTCCTGCTTCTCCCTCAAAAGGATATAGGATACTACCTGCCGCCTCACCCCCACACACACATGGAACTGTTTCCCATTTAGCCTAAATGGAGATATTTCATGTACAATATTCTAGAGATTCTCATTTTTAAATCTGCATTTATATCCCTTATTAGTTTTTTCTTACTGGTAATAGAAAAAAAATCACTTTTCCCAGTGATCTTGATAAGGAAAAATATGTTGAAGCCTATTTTTTTTTTTTTGAAATCCTAATTATATTATTACAGTTCAGTAGATGGATTAGCTGATTAAGCAAAGAGGAGAAGCTTTAGTATAAGATTACTAATGAGCCTTTTCTCTAGATTCTAGTTAGTTATAAAGAGGAGGTGTATGATATGGTAGATTCTAATATTGACCCAAGTTACCTGAGTGATATAGAAGTGGTTAAAGTAGTTCACAACTACTTTCAGCTAAGTGACCTTCCACCTTTGGGAATTGAGTACTTCCTCCATTGTGCTTCTATTCTTCCAAAGAAATGCTTATGTAAGACACTTGAAATTGTTGTTATATGCCATCGAGTCGAACCTGACTCATAGCGACCCCTCCTTGGGTTTCCAAGGCAATATCTCAACAGAAGTAGATTTCCCAACCTTCCTTCCAAGGACTTCTGGCCTTCTGGTTAGCAGTCAAGTGCCTTAGGCACTATGCCACCAGAGCTCCTAGACACTTGAAGAGATTATGAAATTAGGAAAGTGAGTTCTGGGGTTCCATTCGTGGCTCTGTGTAAAATGACATCGGGGCTGTATCTTATCATCTCAAGGGGGGTGAAGGATCAAGACCAGCAGCCGAAGGCTGATTCCTATGAGGTAACCATCAGACATGGTGCTGGCTTCCAACCTTTTTACCAATTCTGACACAAACTCTCCCTCCCCTGGCGCTCTCTACTTCTCTGCTGGGTTCAATAACCTATTGCAGTGGCCACACAGAACTCACAGATAATATTCGTGATTATGGGGTTTACTGGAGAAGTAACAGGTTACAATTCAGGATCAGGAATGTTCTTTGATCAAGATAGTCTCCCCTCAGCCATGTGTGAAGGCAGGTCAGTCTCTGGCCCTCGGGCCACTTGGCCTGGCCTCTGCCCTGCTTGGGCAAGTGTTAGAAAACTTTCGGTTCTGCCAATAAATGCCTAGAGGTACCCTATTCCACCAGAAAGCCTTGGCTCTGAGGCATTCCTGGCTTAAAGGCTCTAGCTCTGTGGGTTACCAAATCTAGCTCCTCCCATGTGCCTGGAGGCACCCTTCTCTGCCAGTAAGCCTCCTGTCCAAAGGCACTCAGCTTTCTCCTCCATGAGTCAGTAGGCCTAGCTCCACGGATGAGTGTCTAGAGGCACCCTACTCCTCCAGCAAGCCTTCTGCCTACAGGCACTCAGCTTTCTTCCTCTGGGCTGGGAAGCCCACCACTCTGTTTTGTACTGGTCTCTTGATTCTGTTGCCTCTGCTGCTGCCCTTTCTCTGCTGTTACTTCTTGCCATCTCTGGTGTCACAGATCTCTGTCTCCTAGATCAAGAAGTTCAGCATAAGGATCTTGGGTCCAAAAGATGTACTCCACTCCTGTCTCTTCTTTCTTGATGGTAGTGAGATATCCCCCTTTCCACCTCTGGGATGGCTCATTTTAAGCCTAGTGAGATGGCAAAACTGACCAATCCCCATGTTAGAATTCCATACACCTTACTTGCATAGTTCTACACCACCAAGGGTGCCATGCACATTATTGTTATCATTAGAAAGCTATCTAATTCCCTTGGTGGGCACAAGCACCTTACAGTTGCATAGTCCTACCCAGTCATTTGGTGGGACTGTGGCTAGAAGGGTCACACCAACTAGTTTACAGCACTATACTCTGCCACTTTACTATTTGTGAGACCTTGGGCAAGTTAATTATCCTCTCCTGTAAGTTTCAGTTTTCTTATCTATGTAGGAACTTAACAGAGTATCATACCACTCAAATGTTAGTGGCTATAATATCATCATCATCATCATCATTTTAATTTATGATTGTTAAGGACAAAAATCCTTTTTTATTCTTAGAACCTGGCTTAGTGTTTTACAATAGTGTAGATAACATTAATTATGTACCCACTATGGATTTTCTGATGGTTATAATAAAAAATAAAATAAAAATCACTGGTGACTGGAATGCAAAAGTTGGAAACAAAGAAGAATCACCGGTAGTTGGAAAATTTGGCCTTGGTGACAGAAATAATTCTGGAACTTGCATGGTAGAATTTTGCAAGACCAACCACTTGTGCATTGCAAACACCTTTTTTCAACAACATAAATGGCGGCTCAACATGTGGACTTCACCAGATGGAACACACAGGAATCAGATTGACTACATCTATGGCAAGAAGTGGTGGAAAGGCTCAATATCTTCAGCCAAAACCAGACCAGGAGCTGATTGTGGAACAGACCATCAACTGCTCATATGCAAGTTGAACTTGAAGTTAAAGACAATTAAAACAAGTCCAAGAGAGCCAAAATACGATCTTGAATATATCCCTCCTGAATTTAGAGATCATCTAAAGAATAGATTTGATGGAGTGAACAGCAACGACTGAAAACCAGAAGAATTGTGGGAGGTTATCAAGAACATTATCCATGAAGAAAGCAAGAGATCACTAAAAAAAAATGAGACGAGAAGACCAAAGTGGATGACAGAAGAGGCTCTGCAACTTGCCCTTGAGCGGAGAGTAGCTAAAGCAAATGGAAGAAATGACAAGATAAAAGAGTTGAACACAAGATTTTAAAGAGCAGCTCAAGCAGACAAAACCAATTACTGTAATGAAATGTGCAAAGACCTGGAGTTGGGAAACCAAAAGGGAAGAACACGCTCGGCATTTCTCAAGCTGAAAGAATTGAAGAAAAAATTT
>NW_006922077.1:493688-515363 GCF_000298275.1 Orycteropus afer afer | reverse complement strand
TTGATTGTGTGGATCATGACAAATTATGCATAACATTGAGAAGAATGGGAATTCCCAAACACTTGATTGTACTCATGAGGAACCTGTACCTTGACCAAGAGGCTGTCGTTCAAATAGAACAAGGGGACACTACATGGTTTAAAAGCAAGAAGGGAGTGTGTCAGGGTTGTATCCTTTCCCCACACTTATTCAATCTATATGCTGAGCAAATAATCCGAGCAGCTGGACTATATGAAGAAAACCATGGCATCAGGATTGGAGGAAGAATCATTAACAACCTGAGATACCCGAATGATACAATTTTGCTTGCTGAAAGTGAGGATGATTCGAGGCACTGATGAAGGTTGAAGAATACAGTCTGCAGTATGGATTACATCTCAATATAAAGAAAACAAAAATTGTCACAACTGGACCAATGAGCAGCATCACAATAAATGGAGAGAAGATTGAGGTTGTCAAAGAATTCACGTTGCTTGGTTCTACAATCGATGCCAACGGAAGCAGCAGTCAGGACATTAGACGACGTGTAGCATTAGGGAGGTCAATCACGAAAGAACTGTTTCAAGTGCTGAGGAGCAAGGATGTCCTATTGAGGACTAAGGTGCGCCTGACACAAGCCATGATATTTCCAGTCGCCTCATATGCATGTGAGAGCTGGGCAATGAATAAGGAAGACCGAAGAAGAGTTGATGCTTTTGGAGTTGTGGTGCTGGCGAAGAATGCTGAAAGTACCATGGACTGCTAAGAGAACTAACAGATCTGTCCTGGAGGACGTGCACCTGAAATGCTCCTTGGAAGCGAGGATGGCCAGACTTCGTCTCACCTATTTTGGTCATGTTGTCAGAGGGGACCATTCCCTGGAGAAGGATGTCATGCTTGGTAGGGTGGAGGGTCAACGAAAGAGGGGGAGGCCTTCAACAAGATGGATTGACATGGCAGCTGTGATGATGAGCTCAAGTATAGCAGGGATCATGGAGCTGGTGCAGGATCGTGCAGTGTTTTGTTCTGCTGTGCATGGCGTCACTATGAGTCGGAAACAACTCGATGGCCCCTAACAACAACAACATAATAAAAAAGAAAAATTATGTATGTAATACTCTATTCTAGTTAGTAGGTTATGATTAAATGGTTGCTCTTATGTAGTATTCTTCACTCCTTCAGAGCCACCAACCTCTCTGTTAGCTCTCTTCTTGTTAGATGCCATCGAGTCAGTTTTGACTCATGATGACTCAATGTGACAGAGTAGACCTGCCCTGTAGGATTGCTAGTTTGAAATTTCTATGGGAGCAAATCTCCAGGTGTTTTCTCCAGTGGAGCCACTGAGAGAGTTTGCCAAGCTTTGCTTAGTAACTAAGTATTTAACCATTGTACTACCATTGCTCCTTAGCTCTCTTTCTTCTCACTAGAAACTAGGTATAGCAAAAGAGAAAATGAAAACATTTCTGAGCTGAAAGAGCAGAAGTAAGATCCAAACAATACTCCTGTTTACTGTGTTCAGAGAGCTGGACTAGTGAAACAAATTGAGCCTAGAAAGCTGGGTAGCTGCCCTGCTTTTGATCATAAAGGTGACTCCTCTGGTCATAGAGACACAGGCAGCTTTTTGGTTGGGGTTGAGGGTAGCGGCATTGAAAAATTCCTGTTTCTCCGTGTCTCTTGATTGCTTTTGCTTTTGATCGTATGGTTTTGGGGCACCTAGAAAGAAACACAGACTGCAGGAATATAAACTTCTTTGGGCTTAAAAAAATCCACCTCAAAAGGTTGTTTGAAGTCTTTTGACATGGCCTTATTGTGGTAAGAGCTCTGGTGGTGTGGTGGTTAGAGCATTTGGCTGCTAACCAAAATCCACCAGCCCTCGAAGGGAGACATATGAGGCAGTCTGCTTTAGTAAAGATTTACAGCCTTAGAAACCCTATGGGGCAGTTCTGCTCTGTCCTAAACTGTTGCTGTGAGTCAGAATTGACTCGACGGCAGTGAGTTTTGAGTTACATTGCTTATCTGTTGTAAATAATGTCAAAGAAACTATCCTGCCCCCTGGTGAGGTTGGTAAGTGTGTATGGAGTTAGGGGGTCTCTTGAGCTGTATGAGAAGAAAGGATCTTTATCTAGATGTGCCAAGTTCTAGAAAAAAATCTATTTTTTTTGGGAAAAATAACATACCCAAGGAGCCTACTGGTTTTTAGGTGTTTAACTGATCCTAGTGCTGAGCTTTTGATTACTGGTTGGTTAATGGATGTGAGTGGAAGGTAGAGAAGGAGAAAATAACTGTTACAGTGAGATAGGTAAGGTGATTGGGTTTGGGTCCTAATGGGATGTATACAACACTCTTCCTTTTGAACAGTGTTGGAAGTGAACAGTAGCTCAATTAAAAAGCTATAAGAGAATGGCCAGCTCCAACTCTTAGTAAGCAGTAATGCTCCAGTTATAGGGCTCAGTTTTCCATTGTCTGAACTGCCAGAATTTCTTGAACACAGAAATTTGTTTTATGGCTACTTCTTGCCTCTCCTTGTGTGAATGTTGAGGCCTTCTTAGTTAATAAGTTTTTAGCTGTTCTAGGGGCAACATGCTGCATGCTAGCTCAGTTTTGTATCTATTTTTGTTTGTGTGATCCTTAGTTCTTGGCACAAGTTTGGTCAGCATGTTGTGCCAGTAAATTATAACTTTATTCAGTTTACCTTATGAACAGGGGGCTAGTTTGTTTCAACCCTTTTCTTTGTCCCTGAATAGTCTGAAGATGATGAGAAGCTAAAAAAGAGGAAGGAGCGATTTGGGATTGTCACAAGTTCAGCTGGAACTGGAACTACAGAGGATACAGAGGTAAAATATATCCAGAATGCTCCATAGACGTTCTGAAGGGAAATGAGGGTGAATAAACTGAGTGGAGAAACATACTATTTCCCAAGTCTACTTCTTACATGCCCAAAAGACAAGATGTTTTTCTCTTTCCTTAATATGTTTTCTGCATGAAGTGGCCACACTGAAGACCATCAGTGTACTTAATCCAGTGTTAAAACCTGTTAGCCTAGTAGGGAAGAGCACAAGCTTTGTAATCAAGTAGGCTTGAGTTTGAAAAGTAGTTTTACCACTAGTATTATAGTAGTACTTTTCTGAGCCTCTGATTCATCATCTGTGAAGTGGAGATAATGTACCTACCTCAGAGTGATAATGTAATAATTAAATGAGATGCTAATACAGAAGAGATGAATATGTAAATTACTTGGCACAGTGCCTTTCATATTGTAAATATTCAATACATAGTAGTGTTTATTATTGTTGTCTGCCAACCATATTTCCTTTGATCATTTAACACAGGGCATCTCTGACCCAGGTACAAGAATAGTTTGTATGTAACTTCTCTCTGGAGTTATAGACAGTAGACTCAAATGAGATCCTTTTTCTTTTTTTACTTTTTACTGTGATTTGGGTGAAATTTTACAAAGCAGATTTGTTCTACATTCAACAGTTCATACATATTTTATTTTGTGACAATGATTACATTCCTTGCAGTGGAACAGCTCTCCTCCTACTTCCCCCACTTCCTCCCTGTGATTACCAGTTCCCTGTGTTCTCCTTGCCTATGCCTTCCTGCCTCCCTACCTTTCTTTCTCCCTGGGCAAATGCTGCTTTTCTGATCACCCAAGGTTGATTGATCTAAGGACTGCATCTCCCTGGTGTAATTGTTCTCCTCGTGGACTTATCTTTTGTTTGGCTGAGACTTAAACTACTGGAGTGAGTTCAGTTCTGGGTCCAAAGGGTGACTTGGGGCCATAGTCTCAGGGGTCTCACCAATCTCTATCCTGCTGGTCTTTTTTTATTTTTTATTTATTTTTTTAAATTTTGTTTCACATTTTTTCTCCTACTCTATCTAATATCTCCAATTTTGATCCCTTTCCAAGTAGTTAGCATTGGTAGCCAGGCACCATCTAATTCTTCTCATCTCAGGGTCATATAAGCTGAGATTCTCGTGGTCCTGTTGTCCTTTAGACTAACTGGTTCATGCATCTTTGATTTTCTTCCTCCCTTACTCCTGAGATTTCTCATTCTTACCACCTTGTTCACAAGTAGTTTCTTGACGTGAAAGAGTAGCTTTTTATGGGACTTCTGTTCATTCTTAATCTTAGCTCCCCACATTCACTGAGACTCTGAGAACTGACAAACTAATGATGCCGATTTGAGAGTATTTAAAATAAAGCCATTAACAATCTGTGATACGCAGATGACACAACCTTGCTTGCAGAATGTAAAGATGATTTGAAGCACTTACTGATGAAGATCAGAGACTACAGTCTTCAGTATGGATTATACCTCAACATAAAGAAAAAAAAAAGTCCTCACAACTGGACCAATAAGCAACATTACAGTAGATGGAGAAAAGATTGAAGTTGTGAGAAATTTCATTTTACTTAGACCCACAGTCAACACCGATGGGAGTAGCAGTCAAGAAATCAGACACCATATTGCACTAGGCAAATCTGCAAGACTTTTTTTTTTTTTCTTTTTTTATTGTGATTTGGGTGAAAGTTTATAGAACAAATTTACTTTCCATACAGCAGTTCACACACACATTATCTCATGACATTAACATGAGATAATGAGAGTTATCTCATAATAGTTACCTCTTTTATCCAGTTATAGAGCTCAATTTCCCATTGTCTGAACTGCCAAAATTTTTTGAACACAGAAATTTGTTTTATGGCTACTTCTTACCTCTGTGTCCATCCCTCCATGCACTCCTGCCCCCTGAACTGTCTCCCTGTGCATAAACAACCCTTCTTTCTCCCATGATTGTTCTCTCCAAGGAATATATCTACCTCAGGTACATGTTCAACTCTTACGCCTGTCTTTTATTTGGCTGGAAGCCACAGGTGTGGGTTCAATTCCAGACCTGAATGGCAGCTAGGGACCATAGTCTCAGTGGTTCCACCAGGCTCTGTCAGACCAGCAAACCTGATCTTTTTTTTTTCTTCTAAATGATTTTGAGTTTTGTTCCACATTGTTCTCCCTCTCTATCCAGGATCTCGTACATAGATCCCGCTCTGAGTGGTTGACAGTGGTAGCCGGCACCATCTAGTTCTTCTGGTCTCATAGTCGTATAGGCTGAGGATCACATGGTGTACCAGTCCTTTGGACTAATTGTTTCCATGAATCTTTGGTTTTCTTCATTCTTCAACGAGGAGAGACCCATCCTTGCATCTAGATGACTGCTTGCAAGCTTTTAAGATCACAGTCGCTACTCACCAAAGTAGGAGGGTAGGAGGTGGAACAATGTTTTGTGTAGTATGTTATGCCAATTGAGTTTGATGTCCCCTGCAACTATGGTCCCAAGCCCACAGGTTCAACTACTTGGTCCCTCTGGGTAGCTGGCTGTGACCAAGAAGTGACTACAACTTTGTCCCCTGTGCAATAGACTTCTTTAAACTGTTAAGAAGCAAAGATGTCACTTTGAAGACTAAGGTGTACCTTAATCCATGCCATGGTATTTTCAGTTGCCTCGTGTGTTTGTGAAAGCTGAACAGTGAATAAGGCAGATCAAAGAAGAGTTGATGCCTTTGAATTGTGATGTTGCCAAAGAATACTGAGAATGCATGGACTGCCAAAAGAACAAACAAGTCTGTCCTGGAAGAAGTACAGCTGAAATGTTCCTTAGAGGCAGGAATCCCAGACTTTATCTCACCTACTTTGGTCATATTGTCATACATGGCAGTTTGCTTCTCTAGTCTCTTGGTAAAATATTGGGTCAGCAAAAAAGGTGAAGACCCTCAACAAGATGAATTGACACAGTGGCTGCAACGATGGGCTCAAGTATAGCAAGTATTGTGAGGGTGGCACACGACCGGGCAGTGCTTTGTTCTGTTGTAAAGAGGGACGTGATGAGTCAGAGTTGACCTGATGGCACCTAACAAGAGCACCACAACATAAGCCAAGTGTCACCTGAGGTGTATATAAAGATCAGTAGAGATCATTTTAAATGATGACTATGCTAGAATTAAAGAGAGCTGCTTGGGTGATAAAA
This sequence comes from Orycteropus afer afer, assembly GCF_000298275.1. NCBI lineage: Eukaryota > Metazoa > Chordata > Mammalia > Tubulidentata > Orycteropodidae > Orycteropus > Orycteropus afer. Next base: position 509,354 of record NW_006922077.1, on the reverse strand, counting down.
GATTTTGGAATGTTGTCCTCTTGCTTCCGTTTAATCCAAGTTTACTTCTCTCTGCCTCCGAAGATGACCTCTATTACCTTACATACTCAAAAGCTTACAGTTTCTTGAGGAATCAATATCAAAGTTGGTCTTTGAATAAACCGTGAAAACTTTATAGTCTCATCAGTTTACCCTCTCAACTAGGAAAAAACTAAAGATGTTTGTATTCTATGTGCTACTAATTAAGAATAAAGCATTATAATTCTCTAATGAGCCCTGGTGGTGCAGTGGTTAAGCACTCAGCTGTTAACCTAAAAGTTGGCGATTCAAACCCACCAGCCACTGTGGTGGAAAAAGACATGGCAGTTTGCTTCTGTAAAGATTACGTACAGCCTTGGAAACCCTGTGAGGCAGTTCTTCTCTGTGCTTCTAGGGTCTCTCTGAATTGGAATCGACTCAAATAAGTATCTACTTACTTACATACTAGGATGAACTAGAAGTAAACAGTTTTGTTTTAATTCTTGTTAAAACTACTCCCTCTTTAAAGAGACAACTATTGTTAAACCATGCATACTTAACTAAGTAGGTAAATTTGGCCTCTTCAAGATAAGAGAGAGGAAGATCTTCTGGAGTGACAAGGAACAGGGGCTTTTATTGGGAAAGAGTTGCTGTGTGTTAGAGAGTGGTAACTTTGAGGCCAGTAGAGATTATATAAGCCAGATCACTTTTGTTTGATTCCAAAGAATTGTGTCAATAGTTCAGGTGGAGTAGGCTGGGCTTGTGTACACTCAGCTTTTTCTTTTTAATCTAAATTAAATGTCTTGTGTGAGTGGGATGAAGAAAAGGTTCCCTCTTTACTGGGGGCAGTGGTTGGAGTGAGGGTGAAGGACTCAGTGCTGTTTTGTGAGTCACTCCGAGAACAAAAAGATCTTTCTCCTCTCCACACTACTTCCCCCCGATTTTGTGCCCTCTCTCCAGTGTTGCTTCCCTTAAGAGATGCTTGACAGGAACTCCCCCACATCCCCCACCCCCTATTTACTCTGTTGGCACTGAAGATTTATATGCCTCTCTGAGTTTGGAGGTCTAAGGAATAGCTGCTGCCTGGGCCTGACTACCCAGAAGGGCATCCCCCTCACCTTCTCCATGAATAGGATTGGTTAACCCTTTGTCCTCTGAAATTTCCCATCTCTTCACTGACTACAAAATGTTCCTCAGCCCCTTAGCCTGTTAGAGTCCATTGTTTCCAGGCTAGCTTGCTTTAAAGTTGAGTGGCCATCTTTCCTTCAGGAATCTTTGCATTTTTCTACTATTATCTCTCCTAATCTTCTCCCCTCCTTACCCTCCTTTTTCTGCTAATTCTCCCCAGCTCTCACTGGATAACTAGAGAGATTCAGGATTGAAAGCTCTAGTTGTCAAGCTTAAGCTTGAACCATCCCTCCCTCTTGGACCTTGTGATAGTTCATGTGAGTGTTGATTAAAGCAGCCAGGGACATAGGCCACTGTTGTCTTGCAATCTGATTTTTTTGTTTTTGCTTTCTCTTTATAGGCAAAGAAGAGGAAAAGAGCAGAGCGCTTTGGGATTGCCTGATGAAAAGTTCTTAGTGCTTTTTGTTCTCCGATGGTTTCCATTGCTCTGATTCTTCTTGGTCACATGTATACCTAAATGCACAGTCATGGGCCTAGGTCCTGCCTTGCAGTGAGAGAGCGTGTACCCCAGGTACATCAGTGAATTCCAGCAGCAGTTTGATTTATTGCCATTTTAACTTCAAGGTGGTGTTGTGTTTTCTTGTTTGTATTTTTTTTTTTTTTTTAATTATTTTACTTGTTAATAATAATAATAAAGACTGTAGGAAAGAAAGTAATGTGTTTTATTAGGTGCTTCTTTGGGATGTTAGAGACAGATAAGACCAGATATGAGGAATTCCAGGGGAAGACATTGCAGGAAATTAGGCACAATGCCTTTACCTCTTAGAAAGGAAGACAGGAAAAGTATTGAGTGAGTCTACCCTATTAAGCCCATTTATTCCCTTCTCTCATGCTTACAGGTGTCCTTTTACCCCTTTATGTACCGTAAAGAGGCCAATTTACTTTCTGAATCCTTGCTTCAGCTGGTTGGGATAACCCAGTGTGATAAAATAGGGAGAACAGTGAGGGTTTTAGGAAGTGTGAAGGATATAAATCCAAGGGTTAATGGGCTAGTAAGCCTTTTGCTTAGATAAAGTAGAGCCCAGAATCCCACAAGAAGGAGAAAGTCCTAGTTTCCAAGAGTGGCCTGGTATGTGGGAATGGATGTTGGTACTATCTGGTTCCAGCTGAAGTCAGTATGTGGCATTCTACTGGTTCTGCAGTTCTGTAAGGGAAGTGGGCTGGATACCCTCAGAACGAGAAGAAAACACAGGGATTCAAAGCATGACAGAGGATGCCAGAGATGTCGATTTTGGGAACATAAGCAGGACTAAAGGCTTCTACTTAACAAGCCCTGTGCTAGTTTGTCCTCTTCTGTTGCAGAAGGATGCTATTGCAGTTTTGGGGGACATGTTTCTTGACTATTACAAGCATCCATTTTCCTCACTGATCCATTTTCTTGCTTAGAGAGGGTTTGGCTCTCCCTTTGCTGGCTGCTTGTTTGTGGTTTCATACGGATCTAAGACCTGCTGCTTAATCTTTCTGGATGTGTTAGTACAGAGTTTCTCCTCTTAATATTATTTCTGGACATCTATATAAGGGTTTTTATAATAAAACTTGAAAGCTTGGCCCCTTGTCTTAAGACTTTGGTACATAATCAGATTCCATGTTGCTGTGGTGTGGTCCCTTATTCCCATTTCTACCAAAACATTCTGCCTAATTCTGGGATCTCCTTCCTAACATGAAGAATTGCTTTCTTTGCATTGTCTCAGGTTACTGAGGAGAGACAGAGACATAACTTTAGGAAAATTCTGCCTTGGAGAGGAGATCCAAAGGTTTACCTTTTTTTTTGTGGATTTTGCCCCATTCTGAGACTTTGGAGAAATTAACAAGAGGGAAAGATGGTTCAACTTTTGGCACCTCCTCAACTAAATCAGCTTTATGGTTGGAATGACCTTCCTTCCTATTGGCTTCTTTTGTCCTTCTCATTTATTGTTTGTTTTTACTCTAGGTTCTGATCTTGAAGGTGGCTTTTTGTCTCTCTGTTTTCATCTGAAAATAGAACCAGAGAGAATAGTTCCAGTTTATAGCATGAGAGAGATTATGGAGTTCAGTAAGGGTTTTCCACCCAAAAATAGTCAACGTAAGAAATAGGTAAGGGAATGGAGCATCTGATAATGGAGTGGAGCAGTGAGTCTTTTAGAAGTTTTCTTCACTTTATCTTCTGAGTATCCTCTATAAACAACAACAACAAAAAAAAACCCAAACCCACTGCCATCCAGTCAGTTCTGTTTCAACAGCTACCCTGTGGGACAGAGTTGAACTTCTCCATAGGGTTTCCAAAGCTGAAAAGCCTTATGGAAGCAGACTGCCTCATCTTTGTCCCATGGAGTGGCTGGTGGGTTTGAACTGCCAACCTTTTGGTTAGCAGCCAGATGTGTTAAGCACTGCACATCCAGAACTCCTTCATAACCCTCCAGAAATGTATTCGATCTTCCCCTGAGGACTCTCTTCCTGAAGCTTGATTACTCTACTTAACTTTCCCTAGTTCTTTGATAGAGTATTTCCCAATTTTGGGAGATATTTTTTTAACTAACTTTTTTATCCCATTCTAGCAACTGTTTATATGTTAGAATTCTTTTTTTTGAACATAATTATCTTCAGAATGCCTATGTCTTTTGACCACCTCAGTCTTGGAATAATAGGTCCCTGTAAAGGCAGAACAGGCATCCAAGTTTTCAGTTCTTTATCCAGGATCTAAGTACTTTCTTTCCTATACAGCCCGATTCCCTAATGTAACCTAATGTAACCAATCCAGGATCCAGATGTAGTTAGCGGACTAGAGTCTTCTTTCTCTCTGCTGAAGCTGTGACATTCTCTGCATACCTGGAAGTTCTTAATGAGGGAGTCTATAAAAGCTATGGAGGGAACTAGCTTCCTTAGCTGTAAATCTGTACCTTTTTATGGTTCTCTGGGATCATTCTCTTTTCTCCACCACCACTCTAAACTGCCCCTACCCCTACCCCTACCCCAGTGCCTGGGGACTGCTGAGCATAGAAGGCTCTCGTTTCTGGTGGTTGAGGGCTATGAGAAGAAAAGTGTAAACAGGGGCAGGACTTCTTGATGTTGGACTGAGTCCTGTTGCCATGTCTGGCATGAGAAACAAATGAGAGGGAAGGAGGGAATTTACACAGGTTAGAAACTAAACTAGTCTTCCCTGTTCTCTTGTATGAGGGTCTCTGACAGGCACTGTCACCTCTGGTTATTGAAGTTCCCCCAAAACTCTAACCTCCCTCTCCCTACATGTCTAGAGTTTTTTTTTTTTCCTCTCCTCCAAAGGGATTAATTAATATAGCAGGTTTCACACCTTTGAGCCCAACGTGTTCCCAACCTTCTCCTTAGCATTTTATCAGTTACCCCATGTTTAGTTTTTCTACCTGTCAGATTACTTTTAACGGATTAGAATATAATATTGTACGGCAACTACTTAGGTTTAATTCCTTGTTCCACCACAGTAGCGCTGAGATCCTGGGCAAATTAATCATTCTGTGACTTTTTTCCAGACTCCATACCAATAGAAACCCTATTGTGAAGGTAGCTGTGAGAATTAAGTGATAATTATCATATTATGTACTCAGCACAATGTGCCTGCCAGAGTTTACATGATAAGCATTCAGAAGATATTAGCTCCTAATTTTCCTAGATGATTAGAGAACAGTGGGAGTTTCCCCTCCTCCCATGTAGGTTCCAACTGTAGAGTGGACTAGTTTGAACATGTATGTATATGTGCATAGACACAGATATGTAGGTGTGTTGAGTTTGGATAGTGGGAACAAGTAGGAAGTACTCCAGTTTCTCCCTTACTATCAGCTCACTGGCAGAAAAGCTGGCATTATGGCTGGGGTCATTGATTTCCTTGCCTTTGCCCCACTACAGACCAGCGCTGTAAATGCCATTGCCTACTCGTTTTAGTTTGGGAGCTCTGGTGGTGTAGTGCCTGAGGCATTTGACTGCTAACCAGAAGGCTGGCAGTTCAAACCCACCAGCAACTCCTCAGAAGGAAGATTCTGCAATCTACTTCGATAGTGATACTGCCTCAGAAACCCAAGGAGGGTTCACTATGAGTTGGATCCGACTCAACAGCATTGAGTTTGGTTTGATTTTGGACTCATTTTAGTTTGGGGCCCCTGACATTAAAAAAATGGGGAAAGTATAGATAGTTACCTATATATTGGGTGGGAAAGTATTGGGGGATAAGGAAGAGACTTAAAAGTCATCTTGTGATCTGTCTCACACTCAGTATAGGAAACAACTAATAGGCAAAAAACATTTTTGGCTCGGGGATAGGTGTTGATAAAGCAGATCCCTTGGTGTAGGATACAATACGTAACACTTTTGTCTTCTCCCACTGTCTGACCTGTCTTGTCGGTCTGTAGTGGAGCCAAACTGCTTATAGAACCGACAGGACAGGGAAAGCATGGTGGCACATAGAACCCCAGTGACTTTGTCTCCCATTCTGGATAAGTTATTGTCACCAAAGTTTTCTTTTTTTTTTTTTTTGATAGGCAAGATTCCTTTGCCACCCCCAACTCTTACACTCTGCCAGTTTGGGGACAAATTTTTTACAGTGGAATCAAAGAAGAAATAGTTGAGATGCTTAACTATGCTTGTTAAAATTACAGGTTGAATGGCTATGTTGGTTTGGTTTATGGACTATGGTGAAATTTTGTTGAGGAAATTTAGGATCAGGGACTGCAGGAAGAGGAGACATTAGCTGGATCATCTGATGAAAACTTTCAGATTTTCCATTCTGTGGAGGCTGGAAGAAGGTTTTATATTCTTTAGGACTGTTTTAGATCAAGCTCTGTAGAGAATTTATCCTAGACCACCTTCCTTTCTTATCCTCTGCCCATCCTCCCTTGAGCTGCATTTCCCAGACCTTCATCCCACATGCCCTTACTATTTTTTTCCTTGCTCCAAGGATTTCATCTTAATTCCTGAGCACAGAACTTCATCCTCCTTCAGATTCCCTTCTGTTTCTGGTTTCTAAGGTGTTAATATGGCGCTTGGCAAGGAAGAAGCCCTCGGCACTGAATTCTAAACTCTTTGACCGCTTTTATTTTCCTTTTTTTCAGGTTCAAGTGCTGGATTGTGTCATGTGACCATCCCAAAATTCAAAGCACCCTATGGCCATCTTTGCCCTCTGTCACATAACTTGAAAACTGCCTGATGGCCTTTTTGCAGTGGTTCCCACCAGGAAGCCTTGATCTCAGTGAAGAAGTCCTTTCCCGGCATTCCAGTGCCCCCGTCAGCCCCAACTCCTCCTTAACAAAGGCAATCAATCACACACAGTGTAACAAATACACAAAGTAAATAATAATTACACTAATTATGATACGTTCCGAGGGGCACCGGCCAGGTCTACACACATCTTAAGGTGGGAGGGGTTGCTAGCTCCCACTGGATCACTGGGCTCTGCCCCAAAATCTAATCCACGCCTTTTTGGGGACTGGGAGGAACAGGAATGAGACTTCAACTCATAGGTCCATGTTTGTAAGAAAAAGACCACCCCAAAAGATCTTTATTTGGTGGTACTGAAGGGACATTTCTATGTGTCCCCCAGGTTTAATGCCCCAGCTCTAGAATCTGTAGAGAGAAGTAACCTGATGCTTACTGCCCAACCCCCACCCTGTGCAAAGATCAGGAGACATGGGCACTTGACCTTGGAAGAGGCTGCTTCTGTTCTTTGTTTTACTGTTCCTCTCCTTCCACCAAGGATATGAACGTGGTGTAGGTGGTCAGGTGTATCTAGCTCTCCAAATTGGGACAGAAGGAGGGATAAGAACAAAGCAAGAGAGGAAAGGATGGGGTTTAGCATAAATGCTATATGTGGAGGCAAGTTGGAAAGCTTAATAGCCCCTGCCCTTTCCTCTACCGAAACACCTTATTTCACTATGGGAGTAGAAATAAGATGCTAAGCACATCAATGTCACTTTCCCAAGGGTAGCCACATACCTTTTCCCTTTGCACCAGCTGGGCCAGGTGGGAGAGTCATGCTCTGGAGAACAAACAAGCCTTCCAGGACAGCTCTCCCAGCTCGGGCTTTACTGTTCAATACTGTTTGTCTCAGACCCATAACTGCTGGCTTAATTTAAGATTGATAATTTTGCCGAAGGGTCTTTCCCCCTCTCTCGACATCCTCTAGGCCCTTGTCTAGAACTGAGAGGTCTGGTGATGAGGTAAGGATAGGGTGTGGATCAGGAGACTTTCCTCAACTCCTTGGCTTCAGGCACTGTCCAGCTGGGAGGCAGAGGGTAGCTTGTACTAAGAAGCATATGACTCCTCTAAGCCTCACATCTCTTCACCACTACTCTGGTGCCCTGGTTATCTGTCCCACAGCGAGAGGTATTTTATGTCCATAAAGTGCCCGTGGTAAGTGCTCAGAATTCATCTCTTTGCTGTGGTGGGTGCTGCCATTTCTTGTTCCATCGAGGGGAAGAAACTGAGGCACAGTGAGTCCGGAGGAGAGTGGGTCAGGATTGTGGGAGAAATGAATAGGCCTAGCTAGTAACTAGGAACAGCAACCAGTCTGCCTGCTTCTTAGCTTTCCAAATGGAGCCTCCATCCTTCCCACCCTCTGTTCTGTCCCCTCCCTGCTGCCAGGTACTGCTAGATTCCAAAAATAAAAGATAAAAATAATTATAAACACTCTGCTCCCTTGTTACTCTTCCACCCTGAGCTTTGGGGGTGGGAGACTACAGCGTCCCCCCTCCAAAATCCCTTCCCCCTTGGTCTGCTGGCTCTATTCCCTAGCCCAGAGCAGTGATTTGGATTCAAACGCCCTGTAACCTTCAGCCTCCTTACTATTACTTTCTTGACCCCTTCTAACCCTTCCCAGGCCCGAGGAACTCTGGGATCTCTATACTCTCTTTCCTTTTTATTGACCTGAAGATAGAGGCTGGGAGCAGGGTCATTCCACAGGCTCTTTGGTCTCTGTCTCGGCAGGGGAGTGGGGGGAATTTGGCCATAAGTAGGCTGCACCCTCTGGCTAAATAACTTAGTACTATGAGGGTGAACCTGAGAATTAGTTCACTGGCTCATTACATTGATCCTGGATATTGTGGGCTCCCCCGGCTCCTAAACCCTAACCTCATTGTTTCCATGACCATTAGCTTCAATCCCTTTGGCTCAGGAAGATTGAGTAGGGTGATTATGGGTTGGAAATGTCCATGTGTCGGCCCTCTTGCCCTCTACTCCCATTCCCAACCCTAGAGGCTTTATACAAGTGCTTAAGTGGGTGGGTATTAGAGGGGAGCAGGGTTTGGGGAATAAGGGACAAATAGGGCACAGTGGGCAGGGGCCCTCATTTCAGTAAAGCCAAATACCAAAAAATGAAAAGTCACAATAAATAAATAAATAAAATTCCGAAATCCTCACTTTTGCCCCTGCCTTCATTTTTCTTCCCCTGACCACTGTTGGAGGGAGAGAGGGAAAAGCTAAGAGTGGATTTTTTATTTTCTCCTATTGAGAATGGTAGTCAGGGGATCTCCCCAAACTATCCAAGCCCCTCACCTTGCCAGTGGAAGAAAGGAGGCTTGGTGTGGGGCTTTCTCTTCTAACTCCATTTCTGTCTCTTTCTCATTGTTTGTCTCTGCCTAGTCTGTCTCTTCTCTCTATCCCTTTGCCTTCTTGCTGCTGCTCATTTTGCCCCACTGTCTCTGTCCCTCTGCCTCTACATTTCTCTGTCTTCTTTCCAAACCTTCTCACCTGCAAACCTCAAATACTCCCCATCCTTCCATGCCCCCTCCTTCCCCTTTTCCCCCAAACCACTCACCCCTCAACCACCACCTGCCTCCCTCTGTTGTATTGCACACTGCTTGGGCAGGGAATAAGGTGTGAAGTTCATGGGAAGAGGTGGAGGGAGCTCTAGGGGATGGGGGTATGGGGGTCTATGGGCAGGGTCTGTGGGGGAACATCCTCTGTCCCCCACCTTAAGAGCAGCCACAGCGATCCACCACCATGCCAGGGATCTTGCCGTAGATAATCTGCTGCTTGTCATTGAAGTAGAGCATGTTGATTGGGGACATCTTGGTGGGAGTACAGCAGGGCCCAGCAGAGCCTCTTGGATTGGCCTGTTGCACCAAGTGGGTGTGGGGATACTTTTGCATGAACATGTACTCGCACTGGCCGGAGCAGTAGTTGGCCTTGTAGCGCTTAGGCGCAATGATCCAGTCCCAGCCGAAAGCCTCAAAGTCCACTGTGAGGGGATATCGGCAGCAGCGGGACTCACTTGAGTGCTCATCACAGTCCAGGCCCAGGTTCCGCCGGGACCGTTTTGTGTTCTCTAGGACTCGCAGCTCCATGAAAGGATGCTGGGGTTGGGAGAGAAGAGAAACAATTCTGACATGGCCCAAATTGCTCCCATTCCCTGTCCCTTTCTCACCTCCCTCTCAACAGGGTCATCCATCACGACAGGACAGAAACTTAGCCTTTCCACTAATCCCGCGCCCAGCCCACATCTTCTACCCACTTTTCTTGCCAGTTAGCCATCTCTCCAACTCACCTCTAATTATTCCTCCCCTGGCAACCTGATTCTCTTCCCCTGGGCCCAGGGCCTCATCAACGGCCAATTTTGGTGTTCCCACGGATCTCCCATTAACTGACACCCTTGCCCCAAATCCAGTTTTCAGCTGTTGCCTGGCATAGATCCCTGAAAAGTGATAGCGGTTACCACCCTGCCCCCTTTCTCTTCTAGAATCAGGTACCGGTCTCAGAGGAATAATGCTAGTCCCCAGCTCCCTTCACGTTCCTGGTCTCTCCTTCTCCAACATCCCCACCTTCTCAGGACCAGGTTACATATCCACCACCACCTCAGGGCCCCTGCTCACCAGGCCCTCAGCTCCTGGCCCCAGGGAGGTAACAGCCAGGTCTGTTCCACTGGGATCAAAGGCGTTGATCTCGATGCCCCAGTTGCTCTGCGGCTGGCGGAACCAGCTGTGTAGCACCTGCTTGAAGTCGATGCTCTGCCAGTGGCCTGAGCGTGAGTGTAGCTCGATCTTGAGTGAGCGGATACGAATGTGACGCCGGCCTCCACCCCCTCCCCCTGCAGTGCCTTCCCCAGTTAGAGGTTTCAGTCGCAAGATCTGCAGGTAGACAGTGGCAGGGCGGGGCACTGGCCGCAGGTACACCCACAACTGGGCCTTCAGTACCTTTGTGAACATCACCTTGGGGCTGAAGTGGAAATGGCAGCAAAGAGGGCTGCCATCTGTCTGCACTGCAGGGTCCGCTGATGGAAGAGAAGAGGGCACAGCATCAGCAAAGGGTGTGTGTGGAGAGGGTGAGCAGCCCTAGGTAGAAACGGCAGGGGCTGGGATCATTGGCAATTTAGACTCCTCAGTCTCAATTTCCAATTCTTCCTTACCCTTCTCTTGTTAACTACCATATTTCTGCTGACCAGTACAGTGCCTGCCATTCTATGTAGGGTAGCTCTCGCAGGCTGTAGTCACTGATCTGTACCTATCCGTAATGTTTGCCCTAATGGGCAGGTTTCCCTCTACCAGATAAACTGCCGAGATAATTATTGGAATTCTCCGTCCACCTGCATCTTCTTCCAACTTTCCCCAGCAACTTTTTCTGAACCTTGATGTTCTTTGCAGAAGCTATACCTCTTCTCATACCTACTGTCCTCAGACCACCTTGCTTGGTTTCTGCTGTTTTGTCTGGTGGGCAGTGAAGCCTGGCACAGACCCCCAAAACAGGTGACCTCAGAGAGTGGATAACCTAGGGTCCAGGAAGGGAGCATGTGCTAAATACACCCTATGAAGTAAACCAGAGTTCTGATCTAGGCCTTTCTGCTTCCTTCCCACTAGAAATAACACCCATCAGAACGGAACCACCCAAACACTTTCCATGCATCTGATTCCCTGTTCTCTCTCCCCTGAGAACACACTTCCTCAGCTACTTCCTCATCATCACCATTACTGCCTCACCTTTTGAGGAAGGGAAAAGCCACCTCATATTTGCCCAGAGCATTTGCTCAGAGAAGTAATATTCAACACACCAGATGGACTATATTCAGTCTCTTTTTGTCACCCAAGTCTCCTTTGGTTCCAGTAAATCTTTACAGATGGTCAACATCCCACCTTTACATTTTGACCCATTTCCCCTTGTTCCAGACCATAAATCGAGCTTCTGACAGTCTAAATGCTGATCCTCGATACCCACCTCTGCTTCCCTTCCAACTCCTCCCAGTGCCTCTCCTTAATTTCTTAAGTTGGGTGGGAATGCCCTAAATCATACCTCTATTAGACAAAGAATATCTATTCTTCTTCTACATATCTAAACAGACTGAGGGTAAAGGCTCAGGAATGAACTTCCATCTTATAGGTAATGATCAGAAGTCCAGACCTTTATGCATCATGCCCATCTCGAGAGTTCTGCATAATCATGGGGGACTTACTCAGCATCTCTGTTGTCTTATCAGCAACCTGCTAGCCCCACCATCCCAGGAGGACCTTCCAAATGGGATGGGGTGGAAAATGCTTAACGATGTCCATATATTAAGGGCATGATACACAAAAGTCCCCCTACAGCTTCCTTTCCTTGGAGCCCTCAGCGCTCTGGTTATCTTCCCAGTTATCCTACTGGCTGGAGCTGCCATGATGGCACAGTGAAGTAGGGTGTGGAGAGTGATTACTGCTTGTAAGAAGGGGAATGACAAGCCACAATCCAAATAGCATATTATACCTAATGCCAGCATAGGAGTTGTCTGTTTTCTTGCCTGTCTTTGTCATTAGGTACTGTGTCTTTTGATGCTATGTCTACTTGGCTCACCACTGTAGCTTTCCTGCCTCCTAAAGTCCCAGGCAAATCAAGAAAACCAAACCCACTGCTTTCTCATCAATTCTGACTCAGGGTAACCCTATAGAATAGAGTAGAACAGTCCCATAGAGTTTCCAAGGCAGTAAATCTTTATGAGCGCAGACTGCCACTTTCTCCCATGTGGGTTTGAACTGCTGACATTTTAGCAGCTGAGCACTTCTAACCACTATGCCACTATAGACCCAGGCAGTGCTCAATAAATATACACTGAATGGATTCCCCAACCCTCCAATCCTAAATTATATAGACAAGTATCTGAAAGTTCTTCCTGACATCTAAACTCTGTTCTCTGGTTACAACTGAAGTGGGTTTAGTCATGGTCTGACTCCTCAGTAATCAGTATCTGACCTTCCCCACCAAACTTCTCAGTGTGGTACAGATAATAATCCTTGCTTCATAGGAGTGCTGACCATTAAATAAATAATGTGAGAATAGTAGGAACTTCTCAATAAATGTTGGTTTATTGTTAGTTTTCTTTCTCTACTCTCCAAAGAAAGGCATCACTTTTCTAAGTGCCAAACATATCCGCCACCCAAGCTCACCCAGAGCTTGGAAGCAGAGGGCCAGGCATCAGGGCCCTATCCCTCTAGGTCTTTGGTTCCTTTAGATAGTCCCCTATCCCCAATCCAAGGAATCACCATACACTTCTCTCTCACTGTATGTGGGGAGAGTCAGTACTACAAGAGGATAGGACCTAGGAAGAAAAGGGAAGAGCCCTAGACCAGAGAGAATGGAGAAGCTGAGGGAGATAATGGAGAAGAGGCCATGAGAGAGGGAGGCAGGTTAATGGAGATAGGTAGAGAAGTGAAGGAAGAGGGAAAGAAGAAAGTTTTGGGGTTGCAGAGAATGGGGAGAGAAAGGGAGTGATGCCTATGGACTGGGTGGGTAGGGATTAGAAAGTTAAAGGAGGGAGGTACCTAAGCCTAGTGGGAGCAGCCAGAGAAAGGGCGAAAAGAGGAACAAAGGAGAAGCAGGTAGAGCCACAGAGGGAAAAAGGGGGCCTGAGAGTCCCCAACACACACATAGGCCCAGCCCCCTTGGGGAGGGGAAAGGGCCACATCTGTGTTGGATAGATGGGAGTGGAGAAGGCAGCAGGTCAGGTTGAGTAGGCAGCACTGGTCAAGGAGAGAGGTCATAGCACTATTTTCAGCCAAAGCCCAACCCCCTCTTTATTCACCAACTCCCCAACAAACACTCTCCCAACCCCACTAGAGGGCCTAGGGGCAGGAGGTTGGGCTGAGAGTAGGGGCCTCTAGGCTTGGGGAGTAGAGAGAAACTGAGGGGCTGGGCTTGGCTCTCAGAAGGGCAGGGAGCTGGGTTCCCAGGATGAAGGCTGGGGTGGGAGAGCTTGAGAGGGTGGAGGGAACTAGGGCAGGCGCTGCAGCCCAGGAGGGGTGGGGGCTGGGGTCCAGGGTTGAGGACTGGGGGAGGGGAGGGAGGGGGGAGGGGAGGGGAGGCCATCTCTGCTGCCGAACACCTCCCCCGATTAGCAGAGCACAAGTCTCTTATTAAAGCGGGTCCCTGGGGATTAGACTATAAAAGTCTCTTTTTCCTGTTCCCCTCTCTCCCTCCCCTCCCCTCCGCTCCCCCTCCCTCTCTTAAGAGCTCAGCCTGACTCTTAAAGGGGACGTACAATACCTGGCGGGAGACCCAATTCCTTAGTTATTCAGGGTGGAAGCTGGGGTGGCACCCCTTCTGCTGGTGCCCCCACAACCTCACCTGCACTGCCCAATCCATGCATGAAGGATCTGATCACTTCCTGCATCCCTGTTACCAGAGCTAACTCTGGGCTCAGGCCTGCTGGTTAAGGGATGTTAGAGATAGAGGGGCAACATGGGGGTCCATAACCCCATTACCCATCTGGGAAATCCTCACACACGCTACACATATACACCAGAGTATCTTTTCCCTGTGTACCTTCTTCCACCAAACTCTTCTGCATTCCCCTACAACTGTTTCCTAGAATCCTGTCACCACCTTGCCCTCAGTCAATCTCAGACTGACCCTAGCTTCCATAACCAGAAGCTTTAAGAACAGAAGGGAGACTGAGGAACCCAAACCAGATCCCCATGCCCTCCCTCTACCACTCCCACTTAGTTTCCTAGTCTTTTCAGTTCTCTTTACAGCCCTGAACAAACACTGTGGAGTTTAGGTCTGCAGAAATAGGGGTGTGTGTTACTATGAGGCACTCAGCCTCTCTGATGCACACCTGGGTTCCAGTGCCTCTCCCATGGGGGTGGGCCAGTAGGACTCCCCTCAGCCCCCAGCTTTTTATGACCCATCTGCCAATAAACCAGTTCCCCCCCTTCTGTTCAGAGCCATAAAACCAATGTGTGTGGGGGGGGCATGCAGGAGACTTGGCCAAACCACTAGGGAAGAAGAGAGGGCCTGGTTCCCTGGAGTTGCCCCCACACACACACCTCAGTGGGGGAGGGGAAGAGGGCGTCAGCTGACCCTAGGGAGAGCTGGTAGGGGGGTTGGTAGTGGTGGAGTATTGGCCTGGATTTTCTAGGCCATAAAATTTCAAAGCAGCTCAAGTCTATTAACATGTTGGTCTTCCATTTGGCCAGGGACTTGGATGCCTGGGTTACTTCCCCCCACTCCAATCTTTTTTTTTTTTTTTTTTCCTCCCTAAGTCTTCTCTCTCAAGTCCGGCTGTGGGTAGGGGGAATGAATGAGGGATGGAGCATTAAGGTCTGAGCAGCCAAACGGGTGCTCTCAGCCCCAGCGCAATGGAGTTCAGTTCTCTGAGCTCGAGCTCCGCCAGTACCAAGAAGGCACAGCTTTCCTGGTCCCGTGGGAAACCGGGTGTGAGGTTGGATTGGGGTGGAGAGGCTACTCCTTGGGCTGCAGGCGGAGATACAGGGCTCTGAAATCCTGTTCTTGGAAGAGAGAAAGAGGAGCACTCGAATCTCTGCAGCCGGGTGGGCGCGTTGCGGAGCATGGGATAGAGGGGATGAGGAGGTACTGCCAGGGCCATAGGGAGGCAGAGAGCACCGCAGCCTGCCTGGGACTGCGGGAGTCCCAGAACCTCCCGATTCCGTTCACCAGCCTCCCCGCCACGGCCCTTCAGGACTAAGTCGCTGTCCTGTCCGGTTCACTGCGGGCCCCTACCTCCCCCGACTCTCCAGCACCGTCTTTTGCGCACTTTGAGGGCGGGAGGCGGTATCTCGCAACTCACCCTTTTTGCACAGCCCTCCCACCCCGGCATCTCCAGGGACCAGAGTGTACACAACTCCACAGCCCATCTCCACAGCTCGAAAAACTTCTAGAGAGCATTCCCCGCCCCCCAGCCCGTCAAGTTTTCGCGGAAAAGGCTTCTCCGTAGTGGCAGCCTGGAGCGCCCAGCGACCCAGCGGGAGGCGCTCGCCTTCCTGGGGTCGGAGCTGGCTCCCCGTAGCTCGCGCCCCGCGCCCACTTACTCTCCTGGGCCATGCTAATGACGGTCTCTGTGGTGGCGTGGTATTCGTCCTCCTCCAGGAAGTCCTCGGGCTGTAGCGCGTCGCCCTGGAAGTCGTGCAGGTCCAGGATCTGCTGCAGCGGTGGCGCCTTGGGTAGCAGTTGCTTCACCACCTCCCGGCTGATGTTGGGCGCCTCCTTGAGCCGCAGTTTGCTCAGGATCTGCGACTTGATGCTCTCCAGGCGCAGCTCGCGGCTGTGCTGCCGCCACACGCACACGGG
>NW_006922077.1:455715-493048 GCF_000298275.1 Orycteropus afer afer | reverse complement strand
CGAAAAGGGCGATAGAGAGGGAAAGTCAGAGTCAGGGATACCAACGAGAGACAGTGAGATCAAGGAGAGAAGAGACAGATCCAGAGAGACAGAGGGCAACAGGGAGACAGGGAGAGACAAAGAAGGAAAAGATTATCAGAAGGGGAAGACACAGAGAGGGGTTTAGCTAGAGAGACAGAAGCCTGTGGGGACGCACGGGCAAAGTTAGAATGAGAGCCAGAGACAAAGATAGAAGAGAGAAACCAGAGAGAGGAAAGAGAAGGAGCTGTAGCTAGATGGGAGAGATACAGAGGTCTAGCAAGCCAGAACACAAGAGATTGGGGGGTGCACAGAGATGGGAACAGGGGCTGAGGAACTGGTGGGACAAAGGCCAAAGCCCTGCAAGGAGAAGGAGAAAGCAAGAAGGGGAGGAGGAGGTTGCAGCTAGAAAGGCAGAGGCTGGGAGATACCAAAGGATCCCCTGAGAAGGCAGACTGGAGGATCCCAGAGGATCCTGGGAAGTCAGAGAAGGGGAGAGAGAGACTCCTGTGGGAAGGAGAGATAGCAAAAACAAGAGTCAGCTTTGGTGGGAGTGCAGAGAGCCAAAGGGGAAGGAGATGGAGCGCAAGAGGCTAAAGGAGACCCAGGTCCTGGAGGCTGTCCACAGAAGTGGTTAAAAGTAGCCATGGAAGGGAGCAGTAGGCTGGACTCATGAGAGGGATCAAGAAGAGAGAGATAGAAGGGTTGGACTTGAGGGTTAAGGACAGACAGTAAGAGGGGAAGGATTCAGGAACAGTCTGCGAAGATGGGGAGATGATGAGAAGGACTAAGGGAAGAAGGGTTAGACTCAACTGGTAAGAGTATGAGTTTGAAACTGGGTCCTGAAAGCACTAAGGGAATCAGCAGGCTGAAAAAGTCATGGGCTGCTGGGAAAAGTGAAGGAAGCCGCTATGTATGGAGAAGAATCCGGGCCTTTGAATTCCTAGTGTACTTTTTTATTTGCAGAGTCTTAGAAGTCTGGGAAGGGGCTTGGCCTAGAGTTGTAGCAGTGAAGATGGGATAAGAAGTCTATCCTCAAATACCTGACCTGGAGGCCATTAGTTGTAAGGGGAGAAGCCCAGTTGTGGGACCAGCCCTGGTCTTCAGGCGCTACCCTGGGCACAGTCAGAGGCCAGAGTGGAAGGATGCCGAGGTGCTAGGATGTCACTAAGGTGCTTAACATTTCCTGGTTCTGAATACCTCTTCCCAGACTTCAGTTTCTCCAGGCTTATTTCTTGACACCAAAACCTTGGAGGTCAATAGCAAATATCCACTAGATTGAAAATGCTTGCGTGGATCAGATCTTGCTCATCTTTGTGTGTTGCCTAATGTTGCTTGGCACACACCATATTTTTTGACTGAATGAAGGGGATCTGAGGAAATACAGGTGTTTCTTCCATTCTTGGGCTTCTCAGGCAGGAAAAGAACTAGAGTCCTCTCTGAAATCAGAGCCCACTAGAGTGTCTTACATTTGGCTGCTAACCAGAAGGTCAGCGGTTCAAACCCACCAAGATGAGGCTATTTACTTCTGTAAAGATTTACATACTTTTTTTTTTTAATTAAAAAAAAAAAAGAAGAAGAATGTCTTAGGAGTCCTTGGATAGTGCTGATGGTTAACAAGCTTGCCTGCCAACAGAGAGGCTGGAAGCTTGAGTCTACCTACAGGCATTCAGAAGAAAAAGCCTGGAGATCTACTTCTGAAAAACCTGCCATTGAAAACGTTTAGAAGCACCCAGTTCTACTATGACACACATGGGGTCACCATACGTTGGCATCGACTTGACAGCAACTGGTTATTGTGCTAAAGTGTCTTCAAGATGACATGATAGAGCACTAGGAATAAGGGCAGGTAGGACTGAGGAGCTTGAGGGAAGAAATTAGGGGTCAAGGTGTGAGATTGGGAGCTCTGGTGGCATAGTGCTTAAGGTATTTGACTGCTAACCAGAAGGCTGGTGGTTCAAACCCACCAGCCCCTCCTCGGAAGGAAGATTGGGCGATCTACTTCCATAGTGATACCGCCTCAGAAACCCAAGGAGGGGTCGGTCGCTGTGTATTGAATTGACTCCACAGCAGTGAGTTTGGAGGTCTGAGGTTGGTGAGAGGTGTGAGGGAAGATGATTGGATAAATGGTAGGAGGACTAGACTGGGGAGCACTAGAGAGACAGTCCATTTCCATGAAGAACAGAAACGGAGACTCCAGCATAATGGGGAAAACTTTTTTGTTAAATAAAGACATGGGCATCTCAGCATTTCAAGTTTCTTCATCTGTAAAATGAGGTTCCCAATGCTGGTTGTGAGGATTACACAGTATTCAGTCAATGGTAGCCTTCATGGGCTCCTTCTTCAGGACTCTTTTTCTTTCCATTTTGACCTCCAAGAGCAGGTCATAGTCTGGCATATCCTGTTCTCTACAATGTCTCTCCAATGCAAACTGTTTGAGGGCTCTGAGAGTTTAGCCCAACCTTCACGTCCTCACCAAACATATGTTGTTCTTATGTTGTTAGGTGCCACTGAGTTGGCTCCAACTCATAGCAACCCCATAGACAACAGAACAAAACACTGCCTGCTCCTTCACCATCCCCACAATCCTGCCATGTTTGAGCCCATCATTGAAGCCACTGCATCAGTCCATCTCGTTGAGAGTCTTCCTCTTTTTCACTGACTTTACCAACCACAATATGCTTCTCCAGGGACTGGCCTCTTCTAATAACATGACCAATGTAGGTGAGACGGAGTCTGGCCATTCTTACTTCCAAAGAACATTTGGGGCACACTCCTTCCAGGACAGATTTGTTTGTTCTTCTGGCAGTTCATGATACTTTCAGTATTCTTTGCCAACACCACAATTCAAAGGTATCAACTCTTCTTCAATGTGGTCTTCCTTATTCATTTTCCAGTTTTCACGTGCATATGAGGCTATTGAAAATACCACGGCTTGGGGCAGGCGCACCTTGAAGTGACATGTTCACTCTTTAACACTTTATTTTTTAAAATTGTTATTTTATTTTTTCCATTAATACTTTAAAGAGATCTTTTGCAGCAGATGTGCCCAGTGCACTACAACATCTGCTTTCTTGAGTGCTGCTTCCATGTGTGTTGATTGTGTGTCAAGTAAAATGAGATCCCTGACAACATCAATCTTTTCTCCATTTATTGTGATGTTGCTTATTGGTCCAGTTGTGAGAATTTTTGTTTTCTTTATGTTGAGGTGTAACCCATACTGAAGACTCTAGTCTTTGATCTTCATCAGTAAGTGCTTCATATCCTTTTCACTTTCAGCAAGCAAGGTTGTGTCGTTTGCATATTGCAGGTTGTTAGTGAGTCTTCCTCCAATCCTGATGCTCCGTTCTTCTTCATATAGTCCAGCTTTCCAGGTTATTTGTTCAGCCTACAGATTGAATAAGTATGGTGAAAGGATACAACCCTGACACACACCTTTACTGATTTTAAACCATGCACCATTTTAAACCTTGTTCTGTTTGAATGACAGCCTCCTGGTCCATGTACAGATTCCTCATGAGCACAATTAAGTGTTCTGGAATACCCATTCTTCACAATGTTATCCATAATTTGTTATGATGAGCACAGTCGAATGCCTTGGTGTAGTCAATAAAACACAGGTAATCATCTCTCTGATATTCCTTGCTTTCAGCTAAGATCCATCTGACATCAGCTCTGATCTCCCTAGTTCCATATCCTCTTCTGAATCCAGCATGAATTTCTGGAAGTTCCCTGCCAGTATACTGCTGCAGCCATTTTTGAATTTTCTTCAGCAAAATTTTACTTGCATGTGATGCTAATGATATTGTTTGACAATTTCCACCACTATCAGTTTGTCCTACTGTGGTGACTTGTGTGTTGCATAAGGCTGGAGGCTATGCCACCAGTATTTTAAATACCAGTAGGGTCACCCATGGGGGACAGGTTTCAATGGAGCTTCCAGGCTAAGACAGACTGGGAAGAAAGACAGAGTTATTCATTTCTGAAAAAATTGGCTACTCAGGACAAGAACAGCTATATGCACACCCATGTTCATTGCAACACTATTTACAATAGCAAAAAGATGGAAAAAAACCTACACACAATGGAATACTATGCAACACTAAAGAATAATGTAGAATCTACAAAACACCATACAACATGGTTGAACTTGGAAGACATTATACTGAATAAAATAAGTTAATCACAGAAGGACAAATATTGTGTTAGTTCATTATTGTAAAAAAAAACAAAAAAAAAAAAACAAGGATTATGTATGGAATGAAACTTTCTTTGCTGGTTACCAGATGTGGAAGGGGAGGGGAGGGGACACTGCAAAATAGGTAGAGACAAGTACTGATTTGGATGAAGGGAAGGACAATGTACCAAATGTGAGTGATCAACATGGTGGCAGTGGGGAAAATGAAGACATAGAGAGGTACATTTGAGGTACAGACAATAAAGATGAACGCTTTTGCACATACAGTACTGCATTGTCATTGATGGCAAATATTGATCTACCAGTGAATAGATGGGTGGACAGGCTGAAGGATCAGGCATGTCTAGGCAGGGGGTAGTATGCCTATGACCTTGTACAGGGATGGCAGATGATGTTTCTATAAGCGTATTTGTCTGTCCTCTAAAAATGTCCAGTTATATAGTGGAGTTGTCAAGGAACAAGGTTGTGGTGATGTCTTGGCCAGCTATCCAGAGGGAGTGAGTAGTTGGACCTGTGGACTCAGGACTATGGTCACAGGGGACATCCAGTTCAATGACATAACATAACACACAAAAACATTGTTCCACATCCTACTTTGGTGAGTAGCAACTGGGGTTTTAAAAGCTTGTTGTTGTTGTGTGCCGTTGAGTAGGCCTTGACTCATTCATAGTGACCCCTCCTTGGGTTTCTGAGGCAGTATCTCTACGGAAGTAGACTGCCCAACCTTCCTTCCGAGGAGTGGCTGGTGGGTTTGAACTACCATCCTTCTGGTTAGCAGTCAAGTGCCTTAGGCACTATGCTACCAAAGCTCCCTTTAAAAGCTTACAAGCGGCCATTTAGGTATAACAATGGGTCTCTCTTCATTCAGAGCAAAGAAGAATGAAAAAAAACAAAGATGCATGGAAACAAGTAATCCAAGGGACTAGTAGACCATGTGATCCTCAGCCTATATGACCATGAGACCAAAAGAACTAGATGGTGCCCAGCTACCACTGTCAACCACTTGGAGGGGGATCTGTGTAGGAGATCCTGGATAGAATGGGAGAACAATGTGGAACAAAACTCAAAATCATTAAAAAAAAATAGGGCCAGTTTTGCTGGTCTGACAGAGCCTGGTAAGACCCCTGACACTATGGCTCCTAGCTACCCTTCAGGTCTGGAATTGAACTCATCCCTGTGGCTTCCAGCCAAATAGTAGATAAGCATATGGGCTGAATATTTACATCAGGTAGATACACTCCTTGGCAAAATCAATCATGGGAGAACAGAAGGGCTGTGTATGCACAGGGAGACAGCTCAGTGGGCAGGAGTGCATGGGAAGGAAGGACACAGTGAAGAGGTAACTATGGAGAGGAAGTGGGAAGAGAGCTGATGCATTGTGGGAAATTGCAGTCAATGTCATGAGACAAAATGTGTATGCACTGCTGTATGAAAAATGATTTTGCTCTGTAAACTTTCACCCAAATCACAATAAAAAATTAAAGAAAAAAAATTTTCCACTGAAAATTAATATTCACAATAGTGGATAAACTCTCAAACTCACTGCCATTGAGTCGAATCTGACTCATAGTGACCCCTCCTTGAGTTTCCAAGGCAGTATCACTACCAATCTTCCTTCTGAGGAGTGGCCGGTGGGTTTGAACTGCCAGCCTTCTGGTTAGCAGTCATATGCCTTAGGCACTACGCTACGCTACCAGAGCTCCAAATATATATCTAGTGGTAAATCTATAAGAACTGCAAGGATAAATAAGACACAGCCCCTTCCTTTAGGGAGCATATAATCTAGACAAGACAGGAGGTAAATACTATCTGCCCAAATTCCCTGCCTCCTGGATGTCTTGGTCTGGATGTCCCTGAGCACCTCAAACTTCTTCCGTGCCCCTGAAATGTACCCCATCGTATGTTTTTTGATTTAAGTGAATGGCACTCAATTACCCAGACTACTCAAGTATCCACAGCCGGGATGTGGCAGTCTGCTCTTTTTCCCTTGATCATCTCTTAACCTTTGCATAGGTTGTTTCATCTTTCCAGAACAACTCCCCCTTCTTTCTCCACCTCCCCCTGCCAAATCTCTTGGCCAAATTTACTTTCTTTAGGTCTCGATACAGATAAAATTCGAACATGTCTTCTAGGAATCCTTGGAAAGAAGGTTGGGCAATCTGCCTCCTTGTCAATACTGCCTCGGAAACCCAAGGAGGGTCACTGTGAGTCAGGTCCAACTCCATGGCACATAACAACAACAACAGGAATCCTTTTCTGACTTTCTATAGTAGATGCCCCTCCTACCCATATCTGCACCATTCCATGGAGTGTGGATGTTAGTCATATAGCTTCTAGACTAGATCTACGTTTCCTGGGTTCAAGTCCTAGCTCTGCCCCTTTTCTGGCTGTGTGAAATTGGACAAGTTATTTAACCTCTTCTTGCCTTAGTTTCCTTATCTGTAAGATGGGGATAACAAAATTGTATATATTTTTATAAAATTTTGAGGATGAAATGCCTGACAAACAGTTCTAAATGAGTTGGTTATTATTACTGCAAGTGATCACCTTACTACATTGTGAGATCCAAAACAACAGAACTTTTTTCCGCAAGTATTCCTCAACACACAGTATATAGCGACGTCCAGTAAATAATGTATGTTGTTGTTGTTATGTGCCGTCGAGTCGGCCCCGACTCACAGCGACCCCTCCTTGGCTTTCCGAGGCAGTATCACTATGGAAGTAGGATTGCCCAACCTGCCTTCCGAGGAGTGGCTGGTGTGTTTGAACCGCCAGCCTTCTAGTTAGCAGTCAAGTGCTTTAGTCACTATGCTACCAGAGCTCCTAATAATGTATAAACCCTGCTAAATCAACTTCGTCAGAGTTGCCATTCCTGTGAAGCTGAGTTGGGGAGAGGACACTGTATTCTTGTGGCCACGAAGGATGACGGGTGTCTGCCAAGTATCAGGGAGCAAGAACCAGGAACAACTTGGGACGCAGAAAAGGTTCCCAACTTAATCCCCACTGGTTCTTGGACTGCACTTCACCCAATAAATGGGAAAAACTGCCATCTTGTGGTGGAATCTGGAATTTCAGCTCTTTGGAGGTGGGAATAAAACCAGTTGTTTTTTCTTTCTTTCTTTCTTTCTTTCTTTTATGGTATGTTTTGCGTGTTTTCACTTTACGTTTCTAGTTTGAAAAGTTTCATATTATAATGAATTAAGCTTTGCATTAAGCTTTCCCCAATCCCTCCTAGATCTCGCTTGTTTCATTATTTCTTCAGACCTGGAACTGTTGCGTTCCCCTGAGTTGCAGGAACTATTTCTAGGAGGTTTCTTTTAGGGGTTTCAGGCCTCAAGCTGTCCGAGAACCAGCCCTGAGGAGAGAGCTCCACTGGCTTTAAGGAAAAAGTTAGTAGATATCCGGACACTTAGTTTCAGCCCTCTAATCATCCCAATGTTTGCTAAGACTTCGAGCCCGGCCCCCTGTCCTGGTCTCCTAGGCAACTGTCCTTCTGCCAGGGGCGCCCTTCAAGAGGTCTGGGCGTTACCCAGGCAACCTTCAGGCCCGCCTTCTTCAAGGTCCTGACTGGTTCAAAGCAAATGTGAGTTGGCGTCTGAGGTAGGCGTTTAGGTTTGAGGGTGTGAGCTACCAGGAGCGGAGGAGGTTTCCTGGATAGACGATGAAGTTACGGAACAGAGAGGAGGGAGAGATGTGCTTGTGGAGTTTGATAGAGGAACCGTTACAACCCCAGAAAGAGAAGCTGGAGCTCCTGAGGGCCTGTCGCCAGGGTTTTAGGCCAGAGACTCCCGGGCCACTTTCAGAGCTGCCAGACTGGGATCTTCTGTAGGGAGGAGGGAACAGTCCTTCTATCCTGCGTCGCCACCAGGCAGGCCGTCTCTCCCCTCCGACACCCTACCTGCCCTGCCCAGCAGCTGCAGAACTGGACGCAGTGGGGAATGGCTCTCTTTCTGCTTTCTCAGGGAGGATTCCTAATCCCCCCCCCCTTTTTTTTTCCCTAAAGGCCCTGTTTCTAGGGTCAGTGGACCCATTCCCTGGCACCGCAGGCCTTTCCAAGGAGGGGAGGGGGGAGGAGGGGCTTCCCTGGCGAGTTTGTTTCCCTCTTCCCGGGTCTCCCAGCATGCGCCTGTAGGGATGTGGTGTGGGAAGCTATTCTGAGCTAAGGGTAGCATGTTGGTGGAATAGACCCCTCCCAGGCCTCTGGCCACAAACCCCTCCTGCAGCTCCCAGAGAGGACCTCACTGTAATTACTGTCCTCTCTACACCACTTTCTAAACCTTATAATTTTACTGCTTGGGTAGCTTAGCAGTCATGTTAACCTCTTTATCTCCAAGGCCCACTAAGAGAAGTTGGGGATTGGGAAGAGGGAGCCAGATTTTGTGTTTGGGGAGTAGAGGTGAGGAATGACAAGGGAGGGGGGACCCCTAAGAGTCCTTAAGGGTCTCATCTTCCTTTGCCTCTGGCCTCCCAGAACACCCCTATCTCATTAGCTTCCCCTCACACTCATAGGCAGGTACAGCCCTTCAATTCCTCTGAGGGCATATGCTTTCCCATCTTCACTCTTGGTCTGCCCAAGCATTGTGGGCCTCCCCATCTTTTCTTTATTTCTCACCTACCACTCCCTCTCCAAGCTCACGGTGAGGTCTTTACAGCAGGCCTCCCTGGGCACATGCCCAAAGCCGGTCCATTGCCCTGTTACGCTGGCAGGAGGTGCCACTACTCCAGCTGCTGGTCAATGAAAAGCAGGGGTCTGAGCATAATCATCTTCTTCTCCAAGGACTTCACAAGGTGGGCAGATGTGCTGATCCAGGAGGTGACGAGGCATGACCTGGGCTTGCAGGTGAGAGGAGCTGGCAGGAGGCAGGGAGGAGCTGGGAGTACAAATGTTCACAGGGAATCCAGTCCCCAGAGGGCAGGAGGAGAGAGGCCAGGACCCCAGAGGTCAGGGTTGTTGCCAGTTGAGGGGTAATGTGTGGGTGTTGAAATGCGGAAGATGTAAGGATGCCCAGAGGGTTCTGCAGATGCCTATTCCAACCATGCCTCTTCTCTTCACCCCAGTTCCTGAGCTGCAAGACCACATCGTGGGGAAGAGTCCAACCAGTTTGAGGTGAGTGCATTCCCCACCCCCAAGGCCCACTCTCCTTGGCAGGCATCTCATTCCCTTCATTGTATCCCCCAGTCTGTGGGATCCCTAGCATCCAGGCTTCTCTGTGTCACAGCCCTTATCACATTGTATTTTTGGTCTGTTCCTAAAAGATTAAGAGCTCTGCTGGCATAGAGCCTAAGGCATTTGACTGCTAACCAGAAGGCTGGTGGTTCAAATTGACCAGCCACTCCTCAGAAGGAACATCAGGCAATCTGCTTCTGTAGTGATACCGTCTTGGAAACTCAAGGATTCAATTTGACAGCAGTGAGTTTGTTTTTGTTTGTTTTTCCTAAAAGGTTGCTAGCACTCTGAAGGCAGGGACATGCCTTACTCATCTCTGTACATTCCCAGTATCTGGTGTATTTACGCTATCAATAAATGAATGAGTGAATGCTTATTTAGTCCCTGCTGAGGTTTCTTAGCCCCGAAGTTACATGTCCCCATTGTTTTGTCTCTTTCTCTTTTCTCCCTTGTTCATCTCTGCTCCATCTCTGGAAAGACCTTAGTTGTATAGGTCTGTGACTTTCAAATGGAGACTGCTATGCTCCCGAGCTGGGTACTGGACTAGAACACACAGCAGCCAAGCTCCTGGCCAGGGCAGTGCACAAGGAGGCCATAGGCCTGATTGAGGTTCCTGAGCTAGAGGGGCTAATGCTGCTCACCCTGGCCATTGACCAGCTGGACATCTGGATTGACCCTATTGGTAATGGGGACATTGTTGGGAGGAGACTGGAGCAGGAGCCAGGGAAGGATGAGGAGAATGAGGAGGCTGAGGTCAAGAATGGAGAGCCCAAGGAGTAGGGAAAGGAATGGGGCCAGAATGGCGGCTGGGCTTGAATACAGAACCTGGCAAGAGGGGGTGGTTGGAACAGGAGCTAACCTTGGGTCTTAAACTGAGGGAAGGGGCAAGGCCAAGGTGGGTAGGAGGGGCTGAAGGAGGCTGAGTTGTCCCTCCTACCCCTTTTCTTGACCACCGCAGATGGAGGGATTCAGAGATTTCTCAAAGCACTCATAATTCCCATGAATCTAAAAATGGTATGCTGGGAAAAACCAAATCCCACTTCTCTGACACCAAACTGTAGAGATCAATTTAACTTTTGTTCTGATACCAGCTGCATATGTAGCCCTTCTTCCTCTGACCCTAACCATTTAGACCTACATCAGATCTCATAAGTTAAAGGGCATAGACCTCTAGACTGCCAAGCCTGCCCAAGACCTCAGACACCAGTCACAAGTTTAGAGTCTCCATCATGACATCATCACTTTTGACCCATTTGGTACAAATTTGGGGTTTTCCTACTACCTCCTCAGGATGCTAGTCATAAGCTCAGGGGTCCCTATAGTTTTCTTCACTTCTGACCTGCTGGATCCCACTATTCCCTTGGGTTCAGCAATTCACAAGAACGACTCACAGAACTCATGGAAAGTTCAATACTTACGATTACAATTTTATAGCAAAAAGGATACAAATGAAGAAACTCATAAAGCAAGGTCTGGGGGGATTCCTAGAGAATTCTTAACATGGAGCTTCCACATCCTAAAAAGTGAGCTGATATCCTTTCATGTACATCAATGTCTGTCACCAACCAGGAAGCCCGTGGAGCTCCTATGTCTAGAGAGTTTGATGAGTCCTCGTCAAGTAGGCTTGATTGGTTGAACTCAGCTTTAGGCCCCTCCCCTGAAGTGGAGCCCTTAGGTGGTACAAAACAGTTCAGGTGCTCAAGGCTAACTGACAGACTGACAGTTTGAGTCCATCCAGAGGTGCCCCAGAAGAAAGGCCTGTCGTTCTACTTCTGAGAAAAACTGGCTGTTGGAAACAACTCTATGGAGCACAGTTGTGCTTTGACACACAGTGTTGCCTTGAGTCAGAATCAGTACTAGCAACTAGTTTGACTTTGCCTCTGAGATCAGGTGGGTTGTTCTGGCCTGGCCAACCCCTACCCAGGAGGTGCCTCATTAGCATAAACTCTCAGGTATGTATGGAGGCCTCATCAAAGATACTTGAGAAATTCCAAGTTTTTAGAGGTTCTCTCTCCTGAATCTAGGGCAAAGTCCAAATACTTTGGGTAAAGTTAAATTATTAACCTCAGGAAGTATGATAAAGCCTTTGATAGGTAACAAAACCTACCTGTCATTGCTCTGTGATGCTCACAAGTGCCCTGTGCAGTGGGGTGGTGGTGGTGGTGTTGGGGACCAAACCTCTTGCCATCCAGTCCATTCCTTTAGTGTTGTTGTTGTTGTTGTGTGCCGTCAAGTCAGAGCTGACTCAATGCGACCCCTCCTTGGGTTTCCGAGGCAGTATCACTACAGAAGTAGATTGCCCCATCTTCCTTCCGAGGAGTGGCTGGTGGGTTTGAACCGCCAGCCTTCTGGTTAGCAGTCAAGTGCCTTAGGCACTATGCTTCGTGCTACCCAGGGACCTTGTGAGATGGGAAAAGGAGGTGTTTTCTTCCCATTCAACTGGGAGGAAACTGAGAGGTTCAGTGAAGGTGAGAATTTTGCTTACGTCAGCCCACTCCTGAGAGGTGGGACTCTTCTGACCTCAGGGAGCATCTTGCATGTGGTGGTCGTGGTGCACCCAGCACTGGAGTTGGTATGTCAAGATCTTGATTCTTATCTGCAGGTTGACCCTGAATTAGTGGCTTCCTCTCTCTGAGCCTCATGTTTTCTCACGCTGAGGATATAAGGTGACTCTGGCAATGATGATGTTCTCCTGGATACCACAGTGAATTAGTCTTGCCTACATGAAGGATGTGGCCTCCTCAGAGGCTGGGGCAGTCACAGCTGCCACATACAATGTCTGGAGACTTCCCTCCATTTCCTCAGACTCCACCAACAAGTACAGTAATGTCTCTTTGTGGAGCCAGTGTGGGGTATCTTTCTTGGAGCCTTGTATCTTGGGAGCCCATCCTAGGGGTGGTCCATGGGCCTTTCTACCAGTAGGACCAGCAGAACCATAGGTACAGCTCCTCCCGTGCCCTTGTTTTGATCTATCGCTGGGTGTGTCTGGGAGCTGCCATCAAGCACTCATGCCTCTTCATTTCCAAAGCTGGGGCCTCTGGATTTATATCCTGGGACCCCAATTCAGACCCAACCTATTTTTTTTTTTTTTTTTAATTGAACATGCTATTCTTATTTTTACCAATAAATGTTTATTTTTTAGCTATATCTGAAAAACCTCAACTCCACTCCTCGGAAGGAAGATGGGGCAATCTACTTCCGTAGTGATACTGCCTTGGAAACCCAAGGAGAGGGGTTGCTATGAGTTGGGTCCGATTCGACGGCACACAACAACAACCACATATATATAGTGATTTGGGTGAAAATTTACAGAGCAAATTCACTTTCCATACAGCAGTTCACATACATGGGTCATGACATTGATCACAATTCACCACAATGCAACAGTTCCCCTCCCACTTCCTCCCAACAGTCACTTCTTCCCTGTGTCCATCCCTCCATGCAACCCTGCCCCCTGAGCTGTCTCCCTGTGCATAAACAGCCCTTCTTTCTCCCATGATTGTTCTCTCCAAGGAGTGTATCAACTCATATGCCTGTCTTTTGTTTGGCTGGAAGCCACAGGTGTGGGTTCAATTCCAAACTTGAAGGACAGCTAGGGGCCTTAGTCTCAGTGGTTCCACCAAGCTCTATCAGACCAGCAAACCTGGTCCTCCCCCTGGGGTAGTTATGTTTGTGTGTCAACTTGGCTGGGCCTGGTTGAATGGCTGGAGAGCTGGTGGTAGTTATTCCCCATGATGAGACTGGCAATCAACTCCATGGTGGGATCTACCACAAGCAGCTGAGTAGCTGCCTTTGGGATGTAGTCTGCTTCCTGTATTTAAGGAGAAGCCTTGGGAATGGTCTCTAGCCTATGGCACGCTTGGACCCTGCATGTAGTCATGTCGTTTGCTCAGCAGCCTGCTATGCTCTGCCGACCTTGGGACTTACAGTAGACTTAATGGCCTGCTATGTGGTTTGGTAACATTGGGACTGTGCCTTTTTACTTGTCAACCTTGGGGCTTCTCAGCCTCAGCAGCCAGCAGCTGTCTGAGTAAAGAAATGCCTCTAGCCCCAGTGGGCCGGGAGCAGGAAGCAGAGCTGGACCCCAAGGTTGAGGGGCTTTCACCCAGCCCCTAGAGCCTGGCACTTTGCATTTGGACTTAAAGGCTCCAAATTATAAGAATATACTCCTGTTTATTAAAGCCATCCTATTTGTGGTATATTCCTGTCAGAGTGGCACTAGGTAACCAGAACACCTCCCCCCCTTTTTTTTTTCCAAATGATTTTGAGTTTTATTCCATATTGTTCTCCCTCTCTACCCAGGATCTCCTACATAGATCTCCTTCAGAGTGATTGACAGTGGTAGCTGGGTACCATCTAGTTCTTAGGGTCTCATAAGTCATATAGGCTGCAGATCGCATGGTGTACCAGTCGCCAGGACTAATTGTTTCCATTAATTTTTGGTTTTCTTTATTCTTCTTTGCTCTGGATGAGGAAAGACCCATCGTTACATCTAGATGGCTGCTTGCAAACTTTTAAGATCCCAGTTGCTACTCACCAAAGTAGGAGGTGGAACAATGTTGTGTGTAGTATGTTACGCCAATTGAGCTTGATGTCCCCTGTGACTACTATGGTCCTGAGCCCACAGGTTCAACTACTCAGTTCCTCTGGGTAGCTGGCTGTGACCAAGAAGTAACTACAACCTTGTCCCTTGTCAGCTCTACTATACGCCTGGGAATTCAGATCATACAAATACACTTATAGGGCCATTTTCTGCCAACCCTATATATTGCCTTGCAGACCCAACCTGTTAACCTCAAATTCCAGTCAACATTTTTCCTACCCTTCCCAGCAGAGAGATGGCCTTGATACTGACACACTCTCCCTTTCTTTTCTCTCTTCCATCCCTCTCTCTTCATCTCCTTCTCACCCTTCTCCCTCATGTCTATTTTTCCCTCCTGTGTCCCCTCATTCTTTCCCCATGTCTCCCCACCCTCCTCTACTCTCTTGTATGTCTTCACCCCTCTCCAAATGTCTCCCTGATACTTCTTTCACCCCTTTCCCACAGTTCTCCACCTCCACTGGCCTCTGCAGGAGGCAGTCTCCAGTTCATTGGAGCCTCTCCTACCAGAGACCTGCATCTCATCTCTGAGCTGGTCTCCCAGCGAGCACACACAGGGGGCCTAGTGGCCTTGCTGAGTGGAGAGGAGAAGGCATCTGTGGAGCAGGGCCCAGGCTCCTTATATGGGGCTGCGCTTCAGGAGGTCTTTGGTGCCAGCTACAAGCTTTCGTGTGTCATGCTGGTGCTGACTGATGTATACGTGCTCTAAGAAGGTACAGCCTTTGCTTGGGATACCTGCGGCCCCAAGCACTGCTGCTGGCCCTGGGTGGAGGCATGGTGGAGCTGGCGGGCAGTCTGGAACTGCTGCGAGGGGAGGGGCAAAGGTGGCTTCTCCTACCCGTCTACCACCAGCCAGTGCCACGTACCTAAGGGGCAGCAGACCAGACCAATTGTGGTGGCTTGCTTGGTGACATATCTGCCAGGTACTGGTAGCGGGCACTGGAGGCTCTGAAGGATGTGATGTGAAGACCCAGGACTGAGGTCAGCCACCCTCCCCACTAGAGGCCCTTCTGCCCTGGAGCCCAGCAGGCACTCTGGGCTCAGTGCCAGCTCTCCAGGCTGTAGGAATGGGCTATTCTTACCTTCCTCTGTGCCCTCCCCCTTCTCATGACACAAAGGCTTGTCCTCTGGGATCTCCTTGGCTCCAGCACCATTCTCTCCCACTGCTTTATCAAGTTGCTGCCACCACTCTGCATTTGCCACTTTGCTCTCAGTCCCTTCCCTGGCCTTCCGCTAGGCAGGTCCCATTCTCCTGACCCTTCACCTCTGCTTCTCTCCCTGCCCACCTGGATGTTGCCACTTCTCCCTCACTCCTTAGTCCACAGTGATACACTACCTGCTACTACTCTGGAGAAGGCCTCCCTAGCCAATGGCCTGCTCTTGCTTCTCTTGACCTATCTACATTATTTCACACTTCTGACCACTTTCCCTTCCTCCTGTCATCTAATTCTTTTTCCTCTTAGCCTCCTAGAGAGAGGGAAAAAGCATAGGTTTTGCGGTGCCCAGAGATCTAGTTTCAAATTCTAGTAAGGCCCTTCTCAGACTCAGACTCTGAGCATGCCACCCCATATCCCTAGCCTCACTTTCCTCATTTCTAAAACAGAAAAAAATAATACTGACTTCACAGAGTTGGTCTTGAAGATTAAATGCACTAATGGATATAAGTGGCCAGCACAGAACCTGGCATAACACAGAAGTGTGACATTTCACGTTCCTTTCCCTCTCAGTCCCCTTACTAGCTACCAACCCCTACCCCCATGTTCTTTAATCATAAGGGTTCTCTGGCGATCTCTTTTTTCTCTTCCTTTGGTCCTCGCCCTCATGGCTTTAGATACCACTTATTTCTAGTCCAACTCCTCTCCCAAGCTACTTCAGGTGGGACACCTTCATTTATTTGGGTGGCCCTTCAGTGCCATCTATCCCCCCCAACCATGTGCCACTTGTCTTGGGTGACCACCTCCTCCTCCCTTGGGTGCTCAGACTTGGCAGCTCTGAGTCATGTGACTCTTCCCCCCCACACACACAGGTAAGCAATAACCCTGTCCTTTAATCCGCCCTCTGAAATGCCACTCATACTTCCCTCCTTTCCTTGGTTCTGGCCCTCATCGTCCCTCCCTTGGACCATGGCAGTGATATTCCAGCTGTCTCTCAAGCCATCTAACATTCACTCCTCCTCATTTCATTGTAGACCCAGTTCCAACATAGTCCCGCTCTGCTGCTCAACAACTTGCCACCACTCCCCATTGCCTTTAGAACATTGGTCAAATGACCCACCATGGCCTTCTAGGCTCATAACAGTCCTATTACCTAGACTCCTTTCTTCCTTCTTCTATTTTGTAAAGTATCCCAAAACACATTAGACGTGACATTTCAACTTTTAAGTATTTCAGTATGCATCTTTTAAAGAAATAGGGTAATTTTCCTACGTAACCATAATATTATCACAGCTAGCAATACTTTTCTAATGTCTAATTGCCTGTCCATATTCAGATTTCCCCAACAGTTACCAAAATGCCTTTCACAGACGGTTTGTTCAGACAAAGATCCAATCACGGGCCCAGCACTGGACTTGGTTGTTAGATTTCTAAGGTCACTTAATCTTGATGGGTCAGGCCCCCTTTCCATCCATCTTCTACCACATCCTTTCCCCAGCCCTGAGTCGGTCAACTCCAGCCCGCTGTGTGTGTGTTTTTAGACTACCCCTTTTTCACACTTGACCTTTCCCCTACCCCTTATTCTACAGAATCACCTTGGAGAACACTACCCACTTCTGTGAAACCTGCTCTTCCCCAGGCTGGAGGCACTGCTTGTTTTTCCCTGTGAGCTTGCCCAGCAGCCCCTGAGGCTTTGTCTGTGTTCAGAGCTAGGGCTTGGTTCTGCATGCTGCCTGGGGGCAGGGTCACTGTCTTCCTCTTTTTTCTGTCCCTGGGTGCCTAGCACATGCCTGTCATCTAGTTAACAGTACAATAAAGAACTTGAATATTCCTTTCCTCAGCATCCCAGCTCCTCTTCCACAGCCCGGTCTACTATGACAATGGCGAGTAAGGTCCAGAATGGTTTTGATGTGTCTTGCTGGAAAGACTGTGATCCCAGAAACTGTTCACAAACCCAGTCCAGATCTCCTTCCTTTTGCTCTTACAGTTTCTTTCCTTCTTTGTGTACACACACACACACACACACACACCCCAAGACCCCAAAACTCAGGAAGTGGTTCTTGAGGCAAGACCTAAGAACAAAGGGGTGGGGCCCAGGCTGTGGGAGTGAGGATGTGATGGTAGGTCTGCCCCTTTGGCCTTTTCACACCACCTTTTTCAGGGGATTACTGGCAGTGACACGCCCCCCACTTCCCTTTCCAGCCTTCATCTAACTTTATGTTCTGGGATAAGAAGGGCTGTCTGCTAGGATGGATGGGGGAATTTAAGGAATATATGCCCTGCCCGTGCTACTGTCCTCCCTTTACCTCGCCCCCCACAACAGGCTGATCCAGGAGTCACTCTTCCAGATCCAGACCTTGCCATCCCAGAGGGAGAGAAGGACTCTGACCTGCCGTGACTGACTGGTGGGGTGGCCCTGGAGAAGGGCTCCCTCCCTCTTCAGCTCACTGTGCAGGAAAATGGAGAAGCTGTGCGAACAGGAACCCCTACTCTGGAATGTTGAGGGACTCCAGGATGGAAGGCCAGGGACTTTCTGCAAGTGTTTATCTGGCCCCACCCTACCCCTAGCAGTCCACAGCTTCCACTCACGATGGGCCTGGGGGTTTAACCAGAGATGGAGCCAGAGGAGGGAGTGGAGATGAGGAGGCCTCCTGCAGTCCATTTTGTCTTCCACTCTCAGCTCTGCCACTCGGGCCTCGGAGCGTAACTCTGAAGCGCCCATCCCTCTTTTGGCTTTCACTTGCTTCCTCCGCTGCTCCGAACCAGAGAAAACCAAGCGGCGCTCTGTTTCGCGCTCCGATCCCGAGCTGACACGGGGGTGGGGGCGCCAGAGGGCCCCAGGATCTCTGAAGTTCTGCCCCGGACGCTCCCGTGTGCGGAGGTGGGCGCTGTCTGCTGGGTGGGGGCCACGTGGATCTGGCTCGGCGGGGAGCTCGGCCCTCCCCTTGCAGGCCCGGGTGACTCAGGCCGCAGCTGTTCCCGCGTCACATGAGGCAGGCGGGAGGCCACCGGGCGGGGGAGGCGGCGGCGGAGGGGGCTGTGGCTGGAGCTGGAGCCGGAGCGGAGCCCGGGGCGGGGCCGCGGCACAGGCGGGGCCGGAGCCGGGGGCCGCTGCAGAGAGCCCCTGAGCTGCGGCGGGAGAGGAGCGCACAGCTTTGGGGAACCCAGGTGAGGCCGACGGGTCCCCGGCGGACCTCGGCGTGGCGTAAGGGAGGCCACCGGCAGCTCCCTCCTCCCCGGGCTCAGCCTGCGCTCGGCTGCTTCCTGGGCCCACCAGCAACTTTGCTTCCAAGTTCCCGAGGCCGGGCGGGGGCGGTGCCAGCCGAACTTTTCACTTGGGCTTGGGGAGGGGGTGTCCAAGCCTAGCGGAAAGTGGCGGGGAAGGGAATCAGGCTCTGCCGAGGACCGTTTTACGGCGCTGGGTGGGCGAGAAGGGGCGCTGAACGCCTTGGGCCGGCAGTCAGCGCCTGCCTGGATCCCCAGCCGGCGCCCTCGGTTTTGCCCAGGCTCTGGAGGCGGCGAGGTGGAGTCCTGGCTTGGCGGCGGCCGCCCCCTCCCCTCTGGCCTCAGAGAATGGGGGGCTGGGAGACGTGGATCTGACCGCAGGTTTCCGGGTGGGAGGGGCCGGGATTGGGGGCCAGGCTGGGAAGGCCTCAGGGGCGGGCTGGAAGCCCGGAAACCAAAGGCCCCTTCGGCCGCTTCTGATCCACACACGCCCCCCCCCCTTGCGCCCTCCCTCTGTCTCAGGCCCAGCAGTCATGGCGGTGGAAGGAGGGATGAAATGTATCAAGTTCTTGCTCTACGTTTTTCTGCTGGCCTTTTGCGTGAGTGGAGCGAGGTGGGGGCGGAGGTGGGCTTTGGGGGAGTGCTAGCAGGGTGCGGGGAGACCTGGCTCTGGAGTGGTGAGGGTGAGCGGCCAAGAATGAAGGCAGCTGGAGACCAGATGTGGTAGAACAGCTCTGGGAACTCCCCGAAGACAGTGTTGTCACCCCTTCCTCCAGCTTTTGGGGGCCGAGAATGGCCAGCCTGGGTGCACAGCACCCTCCCCCGAATTTCTCCTGGCCCTTCCTGTCCGGTGACCTAGCCATTTGTGATATCAGGCAGTGGGGCAACCAGCCAACGGTGGCGTGATGGTATCACTTGTGCCTGATGCTATCGCCTGGGGCTTCCCTCTGCTCAGCCCCCTCTCATGCTAGTCCCTTTCCCACCATCCCCTTTCACCCTTCTTGGCTGCTTGGGGGTGGGAGGATTCTGCCCACCTCAACTTGAACCTGCCTTGAGAGGCTGCTGTTTGTTCTGGGAGGGGCACACCACTTTGCTCTCCTTTGCTCCTCTCAGCCACAGCTTATGGGTGTGGGGTGGGCCCTGGAAGATAGTGAGGTGCAGTTCTGGGAGACGACCAAGTTAAGAGCCCTGAAGGAAGGTAGACGCACCCACTTTTGATCAGGAATGTGTGTCCTGGG
The DNA here is from genome assembly GCF_000298275.1 of Orycteropus afer afer. Classification (NCBI taxonomy): domain Eukaryota; kingdom Metazoa; phylum Chordata; class Mammalia; order Tubulidentata; family Orycteropodidae; genus Orycteropus; species Orycteropus afer. Next base: position 473,448 of record NW_006922077.1, on the reverse strand, counting down.
GCTTTCTGGGCACTTCTTTTTTGCAATCTGTGGTAGAAGAGCTGTTTGAAGGAAGTGTGGTTCCTGACTGACTCCCTGCTCCTAGAGTGCTTTGAACAACTTCTCAGCCTTCACTGTGGGGGAGGATGGGCCACCCTTCCCCCACAGTCAAAAGTTTCTGGGTTGTGTAAGGTCAAGTCTGTGTCTTGGATGTACGTTCTGCCCACCACTCTGGAGGGCTGCTGGGGTGTGGGTCTGGCCTAACCCTGACATACCCCTCTTCTCAGGCCTGTGCAGTGGGACTAATCGCTGTGGGTGTGGGAGCCCACCTTGTCCTGAGTCAGACTGTTAACCAAGGGGCCACCCCGGGCTCCCTGTTGCCTGTGGTCATCATTGCAGTGGGTATCTTCCTCTTCCTGGTGGCCCTTGTGGGCTGCTGTGGGGCCTGCAAGGAGAACTACTATCTTATGATAATGGTGAGTGGGGCGTGGGGCCAGCATGGGTACCTGGGACTGCTAGAGGGGCATGTCTTTGGAGGGGGCTGAAGAGGGTGGATGAGGTGGAAAAAACATTTCAAGTGTTCCAGGGACTAGGCAGGCAACTCACTCATTGAGTCCAAGCCTGAGTCCTGTCCCTTGTGTTTGCAGTTTGTCATCTTTCTGTCTCTCATTATGCTGGTGGAGGTGGCCACAGCCATTGCTGGCTATGTGCTTAGAGACAAGGTAAGCAGGCGGTAAGGAGAGGGACTTGCCTTAGCGGTGCCTTGCATTCTGACCTCAACAATGCTCCTCTGCACATCAGGTGACGTCGGGGTTTAAGGAGTATTTCCAGCAGCAGATGCAGAATTACCCAAAAGACAACCAAACGGCTAAGTTCCTGGACAAGTTGCAGCAAGAGGTGAGTGGGGTTGTTAGGAGCAGGGATAGTGGGGGAGGTGAGAGGATTTTCACCTCCACCCTGAAGGTTGAGGTTCACTTAACAACTTCTTCCCCGTATCTCTTCCTTGTGCCAGTTTAAGTGCTGTGGGGCTGCTAACTACACAGACTGGGCAAACGTTCCCCTCCTGCCCAAGGGCCGAGTTCCTGACTCTTGCTGTGTCAATGTCACTCAAAGCTGTGGGATTGATTTTAAAGTGGAGAACATCAATGACAAGGTAGGGAGGAGGCTGAAATAATAGGGACTTGGGGAACCTGGGAAGTGTGTCAGGAGGTGAGAGGTCAGGATGGAGGTAGACAGGGTTGAGGCTCTGGGGAATTGGTGGCAGAGATGGGGAGGGGATCTGGAATGCTAGAGATGTGGAGAAAGGAACAGAGGGTGAAGAGACAGATGGACCAGGGGAGGTAGGTGGGAGATTTCTGATGGTGCTTTTGCCTGTGTGCCTGCTGCTCTTCAGGGCTGTGTGGAGAACATTGGTGGCTGGCTGAGGAGAAATGTGCTGGTGGTAGCTGCAGCAGCCCTGGGCATTGCTTTTGTGGAGGTAAGTGGAGACCTGGGCAGGGGCTGGGATTGCATCCAGGGCCAATGGGGAGGAGGGTGCTGAGGTGGTGGTACTGGCCTGGGGAGGGCCCTAGGTGTGTTTAAAGTCCCCTGGGTAGGTCTGGGGTATTTTGCCTTTCTGATCCCTCTTCCATCTTTCCTTCTAGGTCCTAGGAATTGTCTTTGCTGTCTGCCTCGTGAAGAGTATCCGAAGTGGCTACGAGGTGATGTAGGGGGTCTGGTTCCCTCAGCCCCCACATCTAGGGGAGTGGGGTAGTGTACCCCAGGTTTTCCAATTAAACGGATTATTTTTTCAGACCAAAAAGATAGTTTGTCTTAAAGAGTGATACTTGACCCCTTTCCTCCCCTCATCCATGTTCCCTGTCCTCTGGGACCTTGTTCTCTTTGCATCTCTGGGAAAAAGCAGGCCTATTTTTCAGGTGTTTGGGAAAGGAAGATACTTGCTGAAGGCATTGGATGGACTGGAAGTGGAAGAGGGGACCCAGAGGAGGCTGTGGCCCAGTGTCCTCCCTGTCCACCTAGTCTTGTGCTATCAGACTCAGTGCTGAAAGTCATAAAGTCATCTCCTGCATAAGTCAAAGGGATTGTCCTACCTAGGAGAGCCCAACCCCCATCTCCGTTAGCTATCTTTTCCCTGGCCTCCGCCTACCCCTGAGAGCTCAGCAGCCCCGTCCCCCAGCAATACTCAAGGGGGCCTGGCTCCTTGTAGAGTGGTTAAGTATCCTTGATACCTGTGTGGCCAGCGTCCATCCTTCTTGACTAAGACTGTGATAAACCCACTGCCACCCAGTTGATTCTGACTCATAGCAACCCCCAGTGTGTTTCCAAGGTGGTAAATCTTTACAGAAGTAGATTGCCTTGTCTTCCGGTGAGTGGCTGGTTGGTTTGAACTGCCAACCTGGTTAGCAGTCAAATGCCTGGACTGTGATAATGGGAGAAAATAAGAGGGTGTTTCCTTTTCTTCCATGAAAGCTACCCAGCTTGGTCCTGAGCCCTCTTTAACCTCCTCCCTCCCAATCTCCTACTCCCCTCCTACTCAGAAGTGAAAAAGATATAAGCCCTTCCCACTACAAACACTGAATTGCAACCTTATTAAAGTAGGAAATAAAGGAAACATCTGAAAGTGCCCTCTGGTGGCTACTCAGCAGCTTCAAAGGAGGTCTCTAGATGCAAACAGTCCTCTAGAGCCCCCCAGTGGGTGCTAGTTGTTTTGCAGACGAAATAGGCTGGAGGCCCTGAGCAAGTCAGGTTAGGGTAGACAGCAGCAGTTAAATGGCGTCAGTCTTTCATTCTGCCCACTTACGGTTTTTTTTTTTTTTTTTTTTTTTAAAACAATACACATTTATCAAGTGCCTACTTTGTGCCAGGCACCAGGCAGTTCCAGGACAAAGGCAGAAATAATCTGGATGGAGTTCTGGTTCATGCAGAGTAATCGCTTGCTGGAAGGCTACGTTCGGTAGACAGCCTGGGCAGGCTTGGGAAGGACCCAGGTGAGCACAGCATCCACCAGGCTGGCTGGCAGGTAGGAGGCCGGCAGCCAGAGCAGCTTGGCGTCCCAGCCTGGACTGTAGCGTGTTCGAGGGTGACGGGCAGTCAGGGCATGCTCCAGGCAACTGCTCACCTTCGTCAGGTCCGGGTCACAGAGGAGGTTCATGATACGTTGCTGCACTTTCAGGTCTGCAGCCCAGTGGGTGGTTGAGATCAGTGTCTCTGCCTGACAGCCCATCTCAGATCCTACCTTCTGGGTGCTGCCTAGTGGAGGTGAGAGGGCTTCTCCATCCCCCCTCCCTGCTGGGTGCTTCACTTGGCATCCCATTCACCTTTTTCCCCCTTGCCTGCCCTACCCTTTCATTCTAGCAGGCTGGTGTGGGGTGGCCTTCCTAGCATTCTCACTTGCCTTCATATGCTCCTATTCGGGCCAGCTACTCACATTTAGTGAGGAAGGCCTCTCCATACTGGGCCTTTGTGGCAGAAGGTAACCGGTCCCAGCAGGCCTGCAGGGTGTCCTCCAAACTCTCCAGGTTGGTCACAGGTGTTCGGAAGAAGCCAGGCTCCACGATGGAGACCCTTACACCAAAAGGAGCCATATCCCGCCTGGAGGGGGTACAGAGGGAGGTTCTGTGTTCTTGTCCTATGGAGAAGGGAAGCTAAGATGGGCCCTGACAGTGAGGGAGGTCCCTCCTTCCTATGCTGGGACTAGGGGCAAGTAGGACAGAGGAAGAGAGGTATTTTTTGAGGCTTGTTTTCCTTTATATTTTCTTTTATGATCTAGAACAAGAATCAGCAACTTTTCTTAAAGGGCCAGATAGTAAACATTGTAGGCACTGAAGGCTAAGAGACAATATTGAGGTTATTAGGTAGTACTATAACAATTTACAATGTAACCATTATGACATAATCATTTACGATATAACCATTTTAAAACAAAAACTATTCTTAGCTTGTGGGCTGGCTGGATCTGGCCATGAGTCATAGTTTGCTAACTCCCAGTTTAGAGGAACCACGTGTCCTGACTTCCCAAACATAGCTGAGTTCTGGGTGCCGGATGTGAAGAGTGTAGACTGGTACTTGCTGGGGGTAATCTGATGGGGAAAGAGGAGAGGCATCCCCCTGTGCTGGCACAGATGCAACACCCAAGTATAAAATACATGTTCTATGATGCCGACAGGAAAAGACTCAGGGATAAGAACAAAAGTAGCACTGAAATTCTTTGCTGAGTGATGGTGTTGGAAGTATACTTCCTTAAGAAGTGTCATCCTCTGTGGTACCTTCAATGATGCCTGCAAGGATCTCTCTTGTGCCCCATGAGACTTTCTTTTTTTTAAAATTTTATTTTATGAACATTATATTTTAATGGAGAGGGGCAGAAAAACATAATGACCAGGTTCTGTAGGCAGGCAGACCTGGGTGTAAGTCTAGTGCTTCGACTCATTAGTTGTATGGCCTTGGGTAAGTTATGTTACAGAAGGGCATTCATAAGGAGCCCTAGTGGTGCAATGATTAAGTGCTTGGCTAATTGCAAGGTTGGTAGTTCGAACCCATCAGCTGCTCTGCAGGAGAGAGATGAAGCAATCTGCTTCTGTAAAGATTACAACCTTGGAAATCCTTTGGGGCAGTTCTACTCTGTCCTATAGGGTAGGTATGAATTGGAATTGATGGCAATAGGTTTGGTCTGGAGAGTATTAATAATCTTCCCATATAGGATAGCTGGGAGACTTAAATGAATTTAAAGCCACTAGTTCATCAAAAAGGAGCTCTGGTAGCATAATGCCTAAAGCATTTGACTGCTAACCAGAAGGTTGGTGATTCAAACCTACCAGCCACTCTGCAGAAGGAAGACTGGGCAATCTATTTCTGTTAAGATTTACTGCCTGGGAAACCCAGTGGGGGTTGCTATGATGGCTCAATGGCAGTGAGTTTTTGAGTCAGCTCACTGCAAGTAATTGTTACTAGTTTGTCTCTCAAGTATTAATAATAAACTTTTGTGATTATTTACTATGTCCCGGGCCTTACACATTCTCATTTAACTCACAATACCCATGAGACAGGAGCTCTGGTGGCGTAGTGCTTAAGGCATTTGACTGCTAACCAGAAGGCTGGCGGTTCAAACCCACCAGCCATTCCTCGGAAGGAAGACTGGGCAATCTACTTCCATAGAGATAACACTTTGGAAACCCAAGGAGGGGTTGCTATGAGTCGGACTTGACTTTACTCGATGACAGTGAGTCTGGCTTGGAGTTTTGGACACCCGAGACAGGTCTTCTCATCACTATTTTACACACCAAAAGAAACGGAGAAAGAAAAGTAACTTGCCTAAGGTCACAAAGTTCTCATGAAAGAAAGTTGAGGTTTGAACCCATGAAGTCTAGCCCTAAATTGTTTCCTTGTAAGCATGACACTCTTGTGTTTCAGTCTCTGCTGGCCCACACTGAGCAGACACTAATTGTTGAGTGGGTTGCCCTTCGGCTTGGATCCCGAATCCCAGAGCCCTGCGCCCCTCACCTCAGGCTGTCAGAGAAAGCCTCCAGGCCAAACTTGGAGACACAGTAGCCACCACCATTGGCTGCCAGGCGACCCAGGACACTGGTGATGTTGACTACTCGGCCATGGGCCTGTTGCAACAGGGGCAGCAGGGCAAGGGTGACCCCAATAGGACCCAGGGTGTTCACATTCAGCACCCGGTGGAAATCATCCCTTGTCAGCCACGGTGTGGGCCCGATGATACCAGCCACACCAGCATTATTCACCAGACCAAAAAGACCTGTGGGGAGACAAGATTAACACGGGGCAGGTGAGGCATTCCAATGGCCTGTCTCCTTATTGGGAGGATCTGAGTCCTGTTTCAGCCCCAACTAGTATCTCTAGCTTTCCATAGCCCTTGCAATTGACTCTCCTAGGGCCACTCTAGGGATCAGGTGCACCTGCACCATGTTTCTGGTGGCCCGTCCCACTCACCTGCTTCCCCAACCTGTGTCTCCACCCACTTGGCTGCCCATTGGACACTCTGGGGATCAGTGACATCCAGCAGGACAGTGTGGAGCCGGGAGGAGGCCACCTGTTGTAGGTCCTCAGCCCCTGAGGGGGTCAGACAGCTGGCAAGGACGCGGAAGCCCTGCTGGTCCAGTCGTAGTGCTAGAAGCCGCCCGAAGCCTGAGTCACAGCCGGTGATGAAGACAAAGGCATCACTGGGGGGCAGGTTCTGCCGGTCCCGGAGCAACCACAGCAGTCCCCAGAGCAGGGCACCCAGGAGCAGAGGAAGCCACATGCTGGAACCCAAGTGACCTGCAGGTGGCAGCCTAGGCTGGCCAGGAAAACGTGCCCAGTTTACACTGGCCCTCAAGCCCTTGACCTTAGTATCCTCCCTAGCTGGAGTCTCGCATCTGAGTCAACTGAGAAATTATTTTAGGGTAGGGGGAGAGGGAAGCAGAGATGCGGGTAGACCCCATATGCGTAACTAAAAGTCAGTCAAGCTGGGTCCTGCGTGCGTACTGCTGTATGAGAACAAAGGGACCTTTCCATTTGCCGTTACTTCTCTCCCATGAAACCTGGGACATGTGAACCCTCTAAGTGTAACCTGGGCCTTGCTTTTGGAACTAGGTACAGGGCCAAAAGCCTTGCATTTCAGTCTCAGTGGCCCCAAACTTACTGTGTGGTGCTGGGCATCTCACTGTCTCTGAACCTGTTTTCTCAGTTACAAAGTGGGGCTATCACCCACCACGCTCAGTTGTGGAGGATCAAAGGAGAGAATGTGTGAGACAGCACCTTCAATGCTCAAAGTTTTGAGTTATCACTACATGTAGTTTGTTGCTAGTCTTCTCATAGCACCCCCAGCTCCCAGTACCCTGCTTACCTGTTTTTCAGGAAGCTGTCGGGTGCTTCAAGTGCTTGCAGTTTCTTCTTCTAACACTTTGCTTCTAGTCTTCCGAGGTTCCCACGTTAGCCACCACTAGGGCCAAAGTCCGGAGGGGGTGGACTGGTGGACTCCAGTGCCAGGAGTATTAAGTGTGTGTGTGGTGGGGAGAGGGAGGGGCTGAGGAGGAGGAGGAGACAGGGAGGCTAGAGCCAGGCTGGCTGAAGTCAATGCTTGGCACAGGCCAGGCCTGCCCAGGCCCCTTCTTGGCTGTCTTTCTCAGCCTGGGCTCCTGACCACCTATGTCATGGCTTCCCGGGAGGAAGGTGCTGTCAGGGATGGCAGCTGTCCCTCTCTGTTGGTGGTCTTGGACTTGTCATGCCCAAGAGTTAATCTCCCAACTCGCCCAGACTCATGACACTACTTAGTACCAGCCTGGGAGAGGCCATGAGCTTGTGGAGAGGCAGGGAGCCAGATCTGGGGACCTGGTCTATCCCCTGTCTCGTTTCTCTACAGCAGGAAACTGAAGTTCTGAATTAGGAAACTTGGAGCAGCAGCCACTAGGACCTTTTCTTCAGAGGTGTGGAAAACTCCCACACTCTACTTACCTGACAGGCATTTGTACCAGACTCCAGGTTGAATAGAGTTGGGACAGTAAGAGGAAGCTGCTTCTACCTTCTACCCAAAGGTCCCCTTGGAAAACCACCTCTGAATCTTTCAGTCTGCACCCCCCCACCCCTGCAGTGAGCTAGTAGGCCCTTAAAACATACAACATAGTAATGGAGGCTTGTGTTTTATTCATGGTCCTGTCAGCTTCCCTCCAGCCCCCTAAGGCTGAGGTAGGAGAGGTGGGGTAAAGAAAGGGAAGGGGGGTTAGGAGGAGGCAGACTGCAGCTGCCCTTTGTAGACATATTCCAGGGCGGTGGCAATGGTGCGCATGTCCAGCTCGATGCTCCGAGCCCAGTTTTCCACATCCCCGATTTCCTGGGGAAGGGGAGAAGGGGCGGGAGCCCAGGCATCAGGGGGTTAGTACCTGGGGACACTTGCCATCCATTCCCTGGAAAGGACTTTGCTTGGACCCACCAGCTGCTTTTACTCTTGCTCTTGCTTCTCTGCTGGTGGGGCCGTAGAGTTTCTGGAACCACCCCCCTTCCTCTCTAACCCCTAAGCCAGAGGTGACTTGACTGGAAACAGCTGATGGGGGTCTGGGATGGGGGGATGAAAGGGTAGGGTGTGGCCCACCTTGAGTGCCTGATTGAAGTTCTCCACCATCCCGATCCACTGGCCCGTTTGCTTGGCAAACTGGGCGGCCTGGACCTGTAAGGTCTTCACCTCATGGTCCAGCTTCCTCTGGTTCATGTAGGCTTGGGCCACACTAGTGGGTGGAGAAGGGAGAAGGTTAGCTCATTCAACTAGTAAGGGGTGGTCTCTAGTACTAATAAATATTCCACTGTAGGGTGGGATGCCAGCCAGGATGCAGGGCTGAGGAAAAACCTCAGGATTCTGGCCCTTCTTAGATGTGATGCAAACCGCTACTAGTACATGCAAATGAACCGAGCTCCTTCCCTACCCAGGATTCCCAGGAGAGTTGAACTGGGAGCTGACTAGAAACATACCATCTCCTATCTCCCAAAGGAATTCCTGCCCCTGAGAGGGGGGAGAAAGGGTTAACCTGGGGGAATATCCTTGAGGAAGGAGCTGGGAGGGAGAAGGGAGCTGGGAAAATCCAGCAGCAGGGACGCATCTGGCAGCTATTGGAAGCCCAGGGATCTGTGCAAGAAGAGGACTTGGCCGAGCTAAGAAGGGAAACTGGGCCCCTCCCTGAGTCAGGGATGAGCTGGGAAAACATCCCTCCTCCCCAGGAACCCTGGGTCGGGAGAGGGTATCCCAGGGGTGCTTCTTGGCTGTCAGTCTCTTTCCCAACTCTTCTCCTTTCATCCACATAGCAAAAACGAACACACACACATTCCCTCCCTTCTGCTCTAAGCAATAACAGTGTTTTGTTTTCTCTTCAATCAAGGTGGTGGCTGCAGTTACCATTGCTGCCATGGGAAGGGGGTCTGCAACCCCCCCCATAATTGTTCCCCTTTGATTAGCTGATGAATCTTTTACTCTCCTCCCCAAAGCTCTAGGTCAGCCAGAGACTCCACATCCGGTGCCCTCCCCACTGGAATCTGTGGGGGCTCAAGGGCGCAAGGGGTTAGAGAAGTCAAGAGAGTGGGCAGGACACCTGACTGAGCCTTTGTTCTCCTTTCCGGGGAATGAGAGGAGCTGTGGGCAGCAACACAAAACCCTTTCTAATTTGGCTTTGGCTTAGCTGCCCTCTGAGTTGAAAGTGGGGTGGCCCCTAGCAAAGAGAGAGGCGGAGAAGCCAAGGCTACACTCACAAGTGGCGGGTACTGCAATGTGGGATGAAGGAAAGGGGCAGACCTTGCCCCTTCTCTCTGGGAGACAGCTGGACCACAGTAGGGGTTAGGGTGGGAGCCAAAACAGTAATCTTCAACAGATTCCCCAGGGAGTTTCTGAAATCCAAGTTTCCCCCATTATTCACACTGAATGGAGGGAGAGGCCTGGTGATAAGGGAGATCAGAGGCCCCAGTCAAAGCCTTCTCTGCCCCTGTCTCCCCACAGATGAGTAATGAAGATGACCTGAGCCCCTGTATGGCTCACTGGGATGACTCAGTCTCTGCAACCACAACCAAGCTGTTCTCTGTGCCCTGGGGTGGAAGGCACCATACTGCCGCCTTTCTTCCAACGGCACATCAAATCATCAGCTCTGCACTCTTTAGGGTCACTCAGGGTCAAAAATAACGATCTTTGCTCCTTCCCAACTTTTTGACTGTTACTCGAATTCTCATTAGGGCTGGGGTAAGGGGTGGCCTCTGGAGACCCAATAGGAAGGGAAGAGACAGCTTGGCTCTGCCTTAGTTCCTGGCATAGGTTCTCCCCTCACTCCCACCAGCTGTGCCATCTCTTTCCTGCCAGCTGCTGCCCAGGCCTGCCAGAGGGTGGGAAGTGGAGAAGGAGAGGGTGGTGAGATGTGGTGAAGGAGGGTGCTTTCCCTCCTGCTGAAGTGACAGCTGGACTTGGAGGGGTAAAGGGAGGTGAGCAGATGGCATCAAGTTGTAGGCACCAGGGAAGCTGATGTGGGGAGGGGGACAGTCTGGTTGCTTCTCCAACCACTGCAGCTGCTCCTCCCCTGCCCAATACTAGTAACTGGAGCCAACTCAGGCCTCTCTCCATAAAACTAAGCTGAAAGATAGGGGTCTGAGTAGAATAACCCACCTTCTCAGGAGCAATCTGAGGGCCTGGCCTTGCCAGTGTCTAAACTTGGGGGGTTGGTGTTGAGGGGAAGAGGTTCATACCCCACATTGAGGTGATCCACCAAAGCTTCTGTCAGACAGGTTGCTGCAGTGATAGCCTCTCGCCTCCTCTTCTCTGGGGGGAGGGGAGAAAAGGGATTGGAGTGAAGACTTGGATTTCTGAGGAGTGATACTGAAGTTTCCTTACCCATTCATTACTGTTCTGCTAGTTGCTGGAAAGGAGCTCTGGTGGTGTAGTGCCTAAGGCACTTGACTGCTAACCAGAAGGCTGACAGTTCAAATCCACCAGCCACTCCTTGGAAGGAAGATGGAGCAATCTACTTCCGTGTTGATATCACCTCGGAAACACAAGGAGGGGTCACTATGAGTCGGATCCGACATGATGGCAGTAAATTTTTTTTTTTTAAGTTGGTGGAGCACCTCAAATCTCAAATGTCAGAGATGAAAAGGGCTTTGTGAAACATAAAGCAAGCTCTTAGAAACCTGTACACCAATGTTCACTGCAGCACTTTTTAGAAAAGGCAGAAACAACCCGAATATCCATCAACAGATGAATGGATAAACAGAATGTGGTACATACACACAATAGAATGTTAATGTTAGGTTGTTGTTAGATGCTGTTGAGTTAGCTCTGAACCTGAGTGACCTTATGTACAATAGAATGGAACACCGCTGGGTCCTGCGCTGTCCTCCCAATTGTTGCTATGCCTAAGGCCACCATTGTCACCACTGTGTCAATCCATCTTGTTGAAGGTCTTCTTAGTAAAAAAACTAACCCTCTACTATGACATCCTTTTCCAGGGACTGGTCCTTCCTGAGAACATGACCAAAGTATGAGGCAAAGTCTTGCCATCTTTGCTTCTAAGGACATGCTGGCTCTACTTCATTCAAGACAGGTATTTGTTTTCCTAGTACATTCAATATCCTTCATCAACACCGTAATTCAAATGCAATGATTTATCTTTGGTCTTCCTTATTCATTGTTCAGCTTTTGCATGGGTATAAGGCGACTGGAAATACTATGGTCAGGCACATTGTAGTCTTCAAAGTGGTATTTTTGCTCTTTAACACTTTAGAAAGGTCCTTTGCAGCAGATTTGCCCAAAGCAATGCGTCATTTGATTTCTTGATTGCTGTTTCCATAGGCATTGATTTTGGACCCAAGTAAAATGAAATCCTTGACAACTTCAATCATTTCTCCATTTATCATGATGTTGCTTATTGGTCCAGTTGTGAGGAATTTTGTTTTGCGTTGAGGTGTAATCCATACTGAAGGCTGCAGTCTTTGATCTTTATCAGTAAGTACTTCAAATTATTTTTACTTTCAGCAAGCAAAGTTGTGTCATCTGCACAATGCAGGTTATAAATGAATCTTCCTGAATAAGGAAGACTGAAGAAGAGTTGATGCTTCTGAGTTGTGGTGTTGGCGAAGAATTCTCAAAGTACTGCGGACTGCTAAAAGAACTAACAAATCTGTCCTGGAAGAAGTGCAGCTGGAATGCTCCTTGGAAGTGAGAATGTCAGACTTTGTCTCACCTACTTTGGTCATGTTGTCAGAAGAGACCATTCTCTGGAGAGGACTGTCATGCTTGGTAAAGTGGAGGGTCAACAAAAGAGAAGGAAGGCCCTCAACGAGATGGACTGACATGGTGGGTACAGCAATGGGCTCAAGTATAGTAGGGATCGTGTGGCTGGCACAGGACTGGGCAGTGTTTTGTTCTGTCGCACGTAAGGTCAATATAAGTTGGAGAGGACTCGACAGCACATAACAACAACAACGAGTCTTCCTCAAATCCTGATGCCACATTCTTCTTCATGTAATAATAATCCAGCTTCTTGGATTATTTGCTCAGCATACAGATTTAACTATGGTGAAAGGTTACAACCTTGACACACACCCTTCGTGATTTTAAACCATGCAGTATCCTCTTGTTCTGTGTGAATGACTGCCTCTTGGTCTATGTACAGGTTCCTCATGAAGACAATTAAGTGTTATGGAATTCCCATTCTTCACAATATTATCCGTAATTTGTTACTATCCACACAATCTTTGCAGAGTCAATAAAACACAGGTAAACCAGAAGCTCAGGTAGCATAGTGCCTAAGGCACTTGACTGCTAACCAGAAGGCTGGAGGTTCAAACCCACCAGCCACTCCTCGGAAGGAAGTTTGGGCAATCTACTTCTGTAGTGATACTGCTTCCGCAACCCAAGGAGGGGTTGAGTCGGGGCTGACTCGCCGGCACATAACAACAACAACAACAAACATCTTTCTGGTATTCTCTGCTTTCAGCTGAGACCCATCTGACATCAGCAATGATATCCCTTGTTCCATGTTCTCTTCTGAATCTGGCTTGAATTTCTGGCAGTTTCCTGCCTCTGTATTGCTGTAACCATTTTTGAATTATTTGCAGTGAAATTTTACTTGTCTGTCAGTTTGTCAGCCACTGTGGTGGCTGTGTGTTGCTGTAATGGTGGAAACTATGCCACTAGTATTTCAAATACACAGGTTTCAGCAGAGCATCCAGACTAAGACAGAGTAGGAAGAAGGACGTGGAGGTCTATTTCTGAATAAACTTATGAATAGCACAATGGCATACCACTGGGAAATGAAGTCCTGATGCATGCCCCAACATGAACCCTGAAAACATCACGCTGAGTCATAAAAGAACAAATACTGTATGATCTCATTATATGAAATAAGCAAATACATAGGAATCAAAGCTATTAGTGGTCACCAGGAGTAGAAGGGAGAGGGAAAGGGGGAGTTTTTGTTTAGGGGCGTTAATGTACATTAATGGTGGTGGAATGATTTGGAAAAGGCTAGCGAGTATGGTTGCACAACTTGAAGGATGTAATCAATGTTTCTGAACTGACATGTAGAAATTGGTGAGCTGGCGAATGTTTTGTTATGTACATTTTCACCACAATAAAATAAAACATAAAGCCACCTCTCTCTCATTTTAGAGATAAAGAAAACAGGTGCCCTGAGAGGGGAAAGGGACTCTCCCAGGACTCCTGACTCGGCGGTACTTTTCACTATCTTGACGAAGAATTAGTCGGTCCAGGATTCCCAGCCCTAATTCAAAAAACAAGCTCACGAACCCAACTTCGACGGCTTCAGGCGTTCAGGAATCCCAGCTTCTGACTAGTTCCCAATACCCTCCGCACTCAGGGTAGTCCCTCCCACTTCCAGGATAGGAAGGTATCTGAGCCAATAAGCACAGCGTTCCGAGAGCAGTGGCTGGGGCTAGGAAGCTGCCGACTTAGCGATGGGGGCGTTGCCTAAAAGGACGGGAAGGCTGCCAAAGGCCCACAACCCGATGGCAAACAAATAGTATTGCCAAAAAAGCCGACACCTCATCTCCCCCTTCATCGTACTCGTGCCTGCTAGCCCGCGCCCTTCTCTCGGGGCAGTTACTCGAGGCCCAGGCTAGGGGCTGAGGCAAGGCCCCAGGCCCCGATCGGAGAGAAAACGGCGGACTGGATATTCGGCTTACCCTGCAGCTCCCTGCGTTCATTCTGCTTCGCCTGGTGCTCTTTCAGCAGGCGGGACAGCATGGTCGCGTCGGGCTGGGGGCTGGGGCCTGGGCAAACAGGACGCCGTTCGGCTCCGGGAGCTGGAGCTTGCAAATCGGCTCCCTCAGGTCCTAGGTCACGTGACCGCAGTGTCACGTGAGGCTGGGAGCCGTCCACTTTTTGAGGTTTGGGTGTGTTGGGAGTGAACAGCGAGGCTGGCGAAGGAAAGAATGGTAAAGGGTTAGGGAGCGGAAGAGCTCTTTCCTTTAGTAGGGGCTCACTTTTTGGTGAGTTTTGAAAGAAATTTTCCTTAGTAACTTTACTGCAGGGACAGTTTTTAATGTCTCCTTTGGGTCTCAGGCTCCAGAGAGGGCTGATGTTGCCCCACCATCCATCACTGTTCTCCTTTTGGGGAACAGAGGCTCCCAGGACTCCTTGAAATTCTTCTTTCCTCGCCTTTCCCTCCTGGCCGCTCTGGCAGTTCTCAGATAGTTGATTCCCAGCTGCCTCCCTCTAGGAGGGAATGCTTGCCTCTCTTTTCCAGCCCTCTGTCCTCTCACCACCCCACCATATCCCTCAGTTCTGGCTGATGATTGTAGAAAAGCATTTTAGGCACTTCAAGCGGCCTCCTAGGGAGCTTTGCTAATTCGGCTAGCTGTGTGCGATGAACGCACAATTGCATCTCTCCTTTTGTGGTCAGGGAATGTGAATCCGTTTCAGTCGCACCAGAAGCGGTAAGTGCTGCTGCCAAAGTGAAATGTAAATTATGGAAAGCCTCTCTGAACTAAAGAGAAATATTTCTGGGATTAACTACCAACAAGAAGAATGATAAACATCATCAATAATATTCTTTTTATTTTTTAACTTTTTTTTTTTTTTTTGTATGTGTGTGATTTGGGTGAAAGTTTACAGAGAAAATACATTTCATCATCAATATATTCTTGCTACTGGTACTGTCTCTCATGATGATGCTGAGTGACTTTGGGCAAACTGCTTACCCTCTCGGGATTTTAGTTTTTTTCTTTAGCAGAGATTGGATTGAATTAGTGGCTCATAACCTTGGCTAAACATTAGAATCACCTGGGAGAAGCTTTTAAAAAATGCCTGGGCCCCCATCAATTAAATAGAACCTCTGACGGTGGTTGGGTGGGGATATTCAGGCATCAGTATTTATTTGTTTATATATTGTGATTTGTGTGAATGTTTGCAGAGCAAATTCCTTTTCTATACAGCAGTTCATACACATTTTGTTTCATGACATTGACTGCAATCCGGACAATGTAACAGCTCTCTTCCCACTTCCTCCCTGTAGTTACCTCTTCCTTGTGTCCTTTCCTATGCACTTCTGCTCCCTGAGCTATCTCCCTGCAAATACTGCCTTTCTGTTCTCCCATGAATGATCGGTTTTGGAGTGTATCTACCTTATGTAAATGTTCACCCTATATGCCTGTCTGTTGTTTGGGTGGAAGCCATAGGAGTGAGTTCAATTCCAGGCCTGCAGGGTAACTAGGGTCCACGTTGTTGTTGTTGTTGTTATATGCCGTTGAGTCGGCCCCGACTCATAGCGACCCCTCCTTGGGTTTCCGAGGCAGTATCACTACGGAAGTAGGATTGCCCAACCTTCCTTCCAAGGAGTGGCTGGTGGGTTTGAACCGCCAGCCTTCTGGTTAGCAGTCAAGTGCCTTAGCCACTATGCTACCAGAGCTCCTACTAGTGTCCATAGTCTGGGGGTTTCACCAGACTCTATCAGACAAGGATCTCATGCTCCGTAAAGTGGAAGATCAATGAAAGAGGGGAAGGCCCTTAACAACATGGATTGACAGGGTGGCTTCAGTGATGGGCTCAGGTGTAGTAGGATCGTGAGGCTGGCACAGGATCAGGCAGTGTTTCATTCTGTTGTACATAAGGTTGCTATGACTTGGAGATAACAGCACATAACAACTATCAGACTAGTAAGCCTGGCCTTTTTACAGTTTTGAGTTTGTTGCACATTGTTCTCATTACTCTATTCAGGATCTCCTGCATTGATCCCTTTCCGAGTGGTTGACAGTGATAGCCAGGCACCATCTAGTTCTGGTCTCATGGCTGAGGTTCACATGGTCTACTAGTCCCTTGAAGTAATTGTTTCCATGTGTCTTTGATTTTCTTGATTCATCTTTGCTCTAGACAAGGAGAGGCCAATTGTTGCATCTAGATGGCCGCTTGTGAGCTTTTTTTTTTTTCTTACAAATTTTTATTGTGATTTGGGTGAAAGTTTACAGAGCAAATTCATTTTCCATACAGCAGTTCACATACACTTTGTCTCATGACATTGACTGCAATTTTCCACAATGCAACAGCTCTCTTCCCAGTTCCTCCCCATAGTTACCTCTTCCCTGTGTCCTTCCCTCCCATGCACTCGTGCCCCCAAGCTGTCTCCCTGTGCATACACAGCCCTTCTTTCTCCCATGATTGATCTCTCCAAGGAGTATCTACCTCAGGTAAATGTTCAACTCATATGTCTGTCTTTTGTTTGGCTGCAAGCCACACGAATGTGTTCAATTCCAGACCTGAAGGGCAGCTAGGGCCATAGTCTCAGTGGTTCCATCAGACTCTATCAGACAGCAAACCTGGTCCCCCCCTCTTTTTTTTCCCAAATGATTTTGAGTTTTGTTCCACATTGTTCTCCCTCTCTATCCAGAATCTCCTACATAGATCCCCCTCTCAGTGGTTGACAGTGGTAGCTGGGCACCATCTAGTTCTTTTGGTCTCATAGTCATATAGGCTACAGATCTCATGATGTACCAGTTGCTAGGACTAATTGTTTCCATGTGTGTTTGATTTTCTTCATTTTTCTTTGCTCTGGACAAGGACAGACCCATTGTTGCATCTAGATGACCGCTTGCAGGCTTTTAAGATCACAGTTGCTACTCACCAAGGAATGTGGACGTTGAACGATGATGTTTTTGTGTCATGTTGTTGTTGTTGTTGTTAGGTGCTGTTGAGTCATTTCCTACTCATAGCGACCCCATGCACAGCAGAATGAAATACTGCCCGATCCCGTGCCAGCTCCATGATCCTTGCTATATTTGAGCCCATTGTCGCAGCCACCATGTCAATCCATCTTGTTGAAGGCCTTTCCCTTTTTCGTCGACCCTCCACCTTACGAAGCATGACATCCTTCTCCAGAGAATGGTCCCTTCTGACAACATGACCGAAGTAGGTCAGATGAAGTCTGGCCATTCTCGCTTCAAAGGAGCATCTTGGCTGCACTTCCTCCAGGATAGATATGTTAATTCTTCTAGCAGTCCTTGGTACTTTCAGCATTCTTCGCCAGCACCACAATTCAAAAGCATCAATTCTTCTTCGGTCTTCCTTATTCATTGTCCAGCTCTCACATGCATATGAGGCAATTGGAAATATCATGACTTGTATCCGGCGCACCTTAGTCCTCAAGGAGACATCCTTGCTCCTCAGCACTTGAAAGAGTTCCTTCATGGCCACTCTGCCCAGTGCTACATGTTGTCTAATGTCCTGACTGCTGCTTCCATTGGCGTCGATTGTAGAACCAAGCAACGTGAATTCTTTGACAACCTCAATCTTTTGTCCATTTATCATGATGCTGCTTATTGGTCCAGTTGTGAGGATTTTTGTTTTCTATGTAATTCATACTGCAGACTGTATTCTTCAGTCTTCATCAGTAAGTGCTTCAAGTCATCCTCACTTTCAGCAAGCAAAGTTGGATCATCAGCGTATCTCAGGTTGTTAAATGATTCTTCCTCCAATCCTGATGCCACGTTTTTCTTCATATAGCTTCTCAGATTATTTGCTCAGCATATAGATTGAGTAAGTATGGGGAAAGGATACAACCCTGACGCACTCCCTTCTTGATTTTAAACCATGCAGTGTCCTCTTGTTCCATTCAAACGACAGCCTCTTGGTCAATATACAGGTTCCTCATGAGTACAATCAAGTGTTTGGGAATTCCCATTCTCAATGTTATCCATAATTTGTCATGATCCACACAATCAAATGCCTTTGCATAGTCAATAAAACACAAGTAAACATCTTTCTGATATTCTTTGCCT
>NW_006922077.1:427386-451080 GCF_000298275.1 Orycteropus afer afer | reverse complement strand
CATAGTAGACCATATGGTTGTCTGATTCAAAGTGGCCAAACCAGTCCATTTCAGCTCACTAATGCCTAGGATATCAATCTTTATGTGTTCCATTTAATTTTTGACAACTTCCAATTTTCCTAGATTCATACTTCATATGTTCTGATTATTAATGGATGCTTGCCACTGTTTCTCCTCAATTTGAGTGGTGCCACGTCAGCAAATGGAGGTCTTGAAAGCTTTACCTTATCCATATGAGTTAGGCTGGTTTTGCTCTGATGATGCAGCTCTTTTCCAGTCCTTTTGAGAGCCTTCTAACCTAAGTGACTCATCCTCCTCCTCTGTATTAGACAATGTTTCTGGACTATTCATAAAGTTGTGCAGTGATATATCAGACAGTGTTTCTCTGCTGTTCATAAGGTTTTCCCTGGCCGATTCTTTGAGAAGTGTATGGCCTCTTCCTTCTTCCTAGTCTGTCTCAGTCTGCAAGCTGGGCTAATACCTGTGCACCATGTGCACCCTGCTGGGTTTGAAATACCAGTGGCACAGCCTCAAGACTCCAGCAACATATCACCACAGTAGGACAAACCGACAGACAAGTTTGTCTCCCTTAGCTGTTGGAAACTTCTCCAACCTCTCCTTACTTGGATCCCTGTGGCTGACTCCTTGCTCTGTCCTGATTCCCCTAGCCTTTTTACTCTCCTTTCTCCCACTTTCCCACCTTGCAGCTTGTGGAGCGTGGCCTGGGTTCCCTCTCCTCACCTGGATCCCTGCTGTTGACCCTGCAGGGATAGTCATATGAGACAGACTAGGAAGAAGGAAGAGGCCATATGTTATGTTATGCCAGTTGAGCTTGCTGTCCTCTGCAACCATGGTCCGGAGCTCAAAGGTCCCACAACTTGCTCCATCAGGGTGTTTGGTTGTGGCTAAGAAGTTATCATAACTTTTCCCTGTTCTATTTATCTGGACATTCTTATAGCACATACAAATACATATATAGAAATATCCTCTGCTGACCTTATATATGGTCATGGGTATATTCCCTTTTGCCTAGACAAAGCTGGTCATTCAGCCTGTCTGCCTAGGTATCTACCCCTAGGTTAATGTTTGTTATTATTGCTAATGCAGTATTGTATATGTAAATTGTTCATCTTTGTTGTCTTGTGCCTCTTGTGCACCTCTCTGTGTCTTCCTTTTCCTTGGTGTTACTGTGTTGGTCATTCCAGGCATCAGTATTTTAAAAAAGTGTTCAGATTATTCTAATGTGTATCCAGGATTGATAAAACTTGACTAAACTATAGTCAAGGCTGCTCAGTGACATACTGAAAATTGACTTCATCATATCTACTTGGAGGTGGAGGAGTAATGGGTGGTGAAACATGCTTCTTGAAGTTCGGAGTGAGAGTTGAGAATTACTGATTGATTCATCCAGCTATTTGCAGGGTAGTGTCCTAAACCCTGGGAGATGTTCACCTTCCACAGGATTTGTGAGATGAGGCACATGAAGTGGTTAGGTGGGAGCATAATAGAGAACACTGGGTGGCAAAATAAAAAATTAAATAAAATTGTTGGGTCCTGCGTATGTATTCGCCCATGGTTATGTGTATGAAATAATTTCTTTTTCCACGATGTGTTGAGTCCTTACCATGGATCAAGCACTTTACATTCATTTAATCCCTAGAACAATCCTGTGAAATAATATTATTATGCTCAATTTGCAGATAAGGAATCTGAGGCACAGAGTAGTTAATAGAGCTCCTAAGTGGTAGAGCTGGGATACAAATCTAGAGCCTGAGTGTAAGCACTGTGCTATACTGCATCAACCACAGAAGAGACCCCAGGAGGTGAGGCCCGGGAGCCCTTTAGGTGCGGGTTCTTTGTCTCATCACTGTACCCCTCTGGTTTATTGGGCATCAACTGCTGGGCATCCTGCCTGGCAGAGGTGGAGAGGGGAGTGTTTGGGAAGAGGCTCCTTTCCAGAAAGGGGCTGATCAATAGAATCGGGAAGAGTGAGAGCATCACAGGGCAGCCTGACACAGTCCTCCTCCCTCCCTGGCTCCAGCTTCCAACTGCAGTGAGCAAGCAAAATAGAGGCAGATTGGAAGGTGCCCAGTGCTTCACTTTCAGAGCTGGGGAGTCTGGGAGAGAAGGGCAGGGGCTGGAACAGGTGCCAGAGAATGGTGACAGGGGAAGTGAGATAGAGGGTGAGGGCTAAGGCGGGTGTGTGTGTGTGGGGGGTTGGGGTTGGAGGTTTCAGGGGGTGAGTCTATGAATGTTAAGATTAGGCTGACTCAAAAAAGAAAAGATTAGGCTGACTCAAGGACAGTGCCAGGCCCATTCTGTATTACCCTCATCCCCCTTGGCACAATCTCCTGAGGTTTTCACTGCCAAGATTCTGCAGACATCAGCCCCTCCCCCCTCTCCCATACGCTGGCTGTTCCTTTGCCCTAGAGCTGAGCAGAGGACATGAGTTACCTGTATCTGGGGACCCCAGGTAAAGTCTCTAGGGTCATGCTCCATCTGTCCTTCTTCTGGGCCTCAACCTCAGTTTCTGCTGCAGTTGAGGAGCAGTCCCCCTTGCCTTCCATAGTGGTAGACAGGCACAAACTGCGTGAATAACCAGGGAATGACTTGAGATTTGAAATCTCCTTCAATTGGGCATCTGCCCACCTTGCCCTACAGATTCTCTCCCAGATTATTTTCCTTTAGAAGAAACTAACTGAATTCTGTCCTCCTTTGCTCCACTCACTGCCCTGTTCTTTTGAGGTCTCTTTCAGAGTTAATTTTAATTAGCGAGCTCCAAACTGACTGGCTGTGCCGGAAGCTGCTGAGCTGTCGGTGAAAATTGAGGGAAGATGTGGAGTAAGTGGAGAAGGCATCATATATGGGGAAATCTGGCTGGGCTTCAAGAGAGGGGGCAGGGGGTGGTGTGGCCACGTTCCAAATGTTGGCCAGAAGCCCACACTCAAAAGAAAAGGGACCCTCAAGATAGTCTAAAAAGCTCCCTGTGGGAAATGACCTCCCAATCCTTTTTCCCAAGATCCAAGGGTTTCACTTGGATCTTCAAAAATCAGAGCGGTCAAGGCATTTTCCCCTCTGGCTCCTCTCAATCATGTTATGTTCTTTCTTTCCCAGCCACTCCCACAGTTCAAGCTTTGGCTACAGCCAGAGAAAGTTCAGAGGCAGGCAGAAGGATTCCAGTGCTGGAGAGGTGGGTGGGGTGAGAAAGTTCTCCTGATGTGTGTATTGTGTGTATTGGGGAAGAAAAGCCCGTCCCTGGAATATATGCTTCAAGCCTGCCAGATGAAGTGGAGGGAAAAGTTAACCCTGGAGTTTGCGTTCTGGAAGGGTTTACTGATAGGCTAGAGACAGTAGCTGGAAAAAGTATAATCTGGGAGAGCTGAAAAAATAGGGATCTCAGATGGCAGGGAAGAAGGCTGTTAGAGTGGGAAGAGGCTGGAAGAAAGCCCCTGTTTCCATTTAGACAAGCAAATCCTTTGCTGTGTCTGGGCATTTATCAATTAAAAAATAGAAATTCTTTTGACATAATTATAGACTCAGAGGAAATTGCAAAAATAGTACAAAAATTCCCGTGTACGCGTCACCCAGCTTCCTCTAATGGTGACATTTTATATAACTAGCACAATATCAAAACCAGGAAGTTGACACTGGTACAATACTGTTAACAAGTTGACAGGCTTTATTCAGTTTTTACCATTTTTTACATTGTGTGTGTGTGTGTGTGTATCCACACACACGTTAAGATTCATATAACCACCACCATGATCAAGAGATGGAACTCTTCCATCCATGAAGGAACTGCCTTGTGCTACCCTTTTCTGTACGTACTCACCCGTGCCTGTCCCCTGGTGTTCACTATTTGTTCTTCATCTGTATAGTTTGTCATTTTGTGAATGTTTTATAAGTGGAATCATAGAATATCAGCACTTTTTAAAAATTTTTTCTTAACATTTTATTGAATTTTGGGTGAAAGTTTACATAACAAATTAGTTCCTATTCAACAATTCATATGCAAATTGTGACATTTCCACCTTGCCTTTCCCATTTCCATTCC
Source organism: Orycteropus afer afer (assembly GCF_000298275.1). Lineage (NCBI taxonomy): Eukaryota > Metazoa > Chordata > Mammalia > Tubulidentata > Orycteropodidae > Orycteropus > Orycteropus afer. Next base: position 447,026 of record NW_006922077.1, on the reverse strand, counting down.
TCCAGTTACCCTGCTCCTCCTTGCTTTCTCATCTTTGCTTTTGGGTAAATGTTGCCCTTTTAGTCTCAAATAGTTGATTGTTCGAAGGTGCACAATCCTCACTGGTGCTGTTGTTTATTTGATAGGCCAATCTATTATTTGCCTGAGAAGTGACCTCAGGAAGTGGCTTCAGTTCCAGGTTAAAAGGGAGATATTCTAGGGGGTTCCTCCAGTCTCTTAACAGTTCAGGAAGTCTGGTCTTTTTCATGATTTTGAATTCTGTTCTACATTTTCTCCCATGCTAACCGAGACCTTCTGTTGTGTCCCTGGTCAGTAGTGTAGCCAGACATCATCAAGGTCTTGTGGTCTCAGGGAAGAGGAGGCTGTGATTCGTGTGGGCCTTCAGTCCTGGGGACTAATTACTTCCTAGAGTTTGTGGTTTCCTTCATTCTCCTTTGCTCCATATAGGAAGAGACCAATAATTGCACCTTAGATGCGCTTGCTAGCTTTTAAGACCCCAGTCACTACTCACTACAGAACATTATCTTTGTAAACTACGTTATGCCAATTGAGTTAGCTGTCCTCTGAGACTGTAGTCCTAAGTCCCCAAGCCAAGTTCTTATTACCTCAAGGTGTTTGATTATGGCTAATAAGTTTATGTTTCCTCCATCTTCTGGATCCTTGTGCCTTTTCATTCCTCCCTTCTATGATATTGTTCTCCACCCCACCAGGCTGGTCTCACTTTTCCTTTAGGAAAAATCTACATGTCTATATTTACTGGTCTGGCCTAATGCTCTTGTGTGTTCCCAGTCCTCCCTTCCCCCACTATTTATAGCCAGGCTAATTCTGGGCGACCTCTCTCTCTCTTTTCCTGTTCCTTCCTCCTGTGGCGGGTGAGGGTGACTTCTCAAATATTTGGGCAGAGGAGGTCAGAAGCAGATTCTTGGCATCTAATTTCAGCCTTGGATTTAGCAGGAGCCAGTGGAATGGAGGTGGAGGCAGGCAGTAGCTGCAGGTGCAGACAGGAGGGAAGCTGGGACTTGAATGGCAGATCTGAGCTGGGAGTCAAGGTTCTGTCCTGATGTGGCCTAGTGCCTAAGGCATTTGACTGCTAACCAGAAGGCTGGTGGTTCAAATCCATCAGCCACTCCTCAGAAGGAAGGCTGGGCAATCTACTTGCATAGAGATACTGTCTTGGAAACCGCTGAGTTGGAATCAACTCAGTGGCAGTGAGTTTGGTTTGTTTTTTATTCTCATAACAGATCCTCTCTACTGTCTGGAGCTCTGGGATAGAAAAAGGATTGTTGTTGTTGTTGTTTGCCGTCGAGTCAGACCTGACTCATAGTGATCCCTCCTTGGGTTTCCAAGGCAGTATCACTATGGAAGTAGATTGCCCAACTTTCCTTCCAAGGAGTGGCTGGTGGGTTTGAACCACCAGACTTCTAGTTAGCAGTCAAGTTCCTTAGGCTTCCAGAAAAGGGATAGAGAGGCCATATCTTGGGAATAATAAAAGTAGAGTCCAAGTGGCAACCCTGCTGGCAGCACATGCCCTTCCTTGATAGCACCTGTCCAGAAGTGCACTAGTCCCCTGGAGGGGATGTCCACAGAAGGAGTGTTGCATGGAGACCGAAACTTTCAACTGTGTATTAACTTATCCAAGGCAAAGATTGTCCCAGGGTCAGCATAATGAGAGTCCACCTGCTTTTTTAAAAGTATAATCCTGGAAAAAAGACATAAGGGGGACAGGGGGAACATGGAAAGAGGACTTAAGTAGGATAGCAATTGGAGTTTTTAAGAATGGGAGAGAAAAAAGAGAATCAAAAGATTCTGTTTGAGGGGCAGAGACATTAGAGACATTGAGAAATAGTCTGTGAAAAGATTCCAAGTATGACAGAGACAAGGATTGGGACAAAAAAAGAGTTTCGGATGAGACAAAATCAGATAGTTAGAGAAAGATAGGGAAAATGGACAAATGGATATTCACAAGACAGACACCCAGTAAGAAAAAGAACTAGGAAGGGGAAGTGGGACAAGAGAGGTTCCTGTTATGCTAAATTATTTCCGATCTCTCCTCCTGGCCCCATTTCTGGATTGGAGTTATAAATAGCAGTGAGTTGGAAAATGTTCTCCCGCCCCCCCTTGCTTCTGTCCAGTCTTATGGAGAAGGGAGAGGAAGAGGGACAGGCTGGAGAGTCCCACCCAGATGGAACCTGAGCCAACTCAGCACTCTAGGCTCTTTTAGTCCACTCCCCTTTGACGGGTGGGAAATGTATAGTCCTGGGAAGGGTCCTCCCAGTCTCTGATGAATCCTGGGCAGATGGTTAAGCAGTGGCCTACTGGCTGAGAGGTTGGCAGTGCAGACCCACCCAGAGGTGCCCAGGGAGACAGACCTGGTGATGTGCTTCTGAAAGGTCACAGTCTGAAAACCCTGTGGAGTAGTTCTACTCTGCACACATGGGGTAGCCACGAATCCCCACAACTGACAACAGTGGGAAGGGGTCTGGGAACTGGAAACACCCTTTCCATCCTCCTCCTTCTTAGGGCCAGTCTCTTTCGTCTTTGCCCTTCTTCAACACCCGCGCTTAATTTCCTCTTCATGTATCACGCCGTCTTTTCCTTGATTTCTCCCTTGACTCTATCCCTTGTTGACCAAACCCTTTCCCTTCTTTGCCATCCGTCTCTTCCCGTTTTCTTTTCTTTCTACCTGTCTTCTTTGCTCCCTTCCCCATACCTCTTGAGTTCTTATTCTGCTTGTCTTGTGTTTTTCTCTGTTTCCCTGAAGCCTGCTGTTGTGGTTGTTAGTTCTTTGTCACTGCCGGGCTCTGGGTGGTTGGCTGCGCTGGGGTGGACAGTGGTGTGATTTGAACAGCATAAAGGGTGCTCTACGTGACCGTGAGTAGGAGGGAGAACCCAGACGCAGAACCACTCCCTTTTCCCCTCCTCTCTTTCCAGGCTGCCCTTTAGTTTTTTCTTATTTTTCATCACTTATCCTCTTTCTCGGTCCCTGTCTTTCTTTCTGTTCTTCTCTTTCTCCCTCCCCATTCCTGGTCGCCGCCTCGCTTGCTTAGGCCAGGCGAGGCGAGGGGAGGGATGGGCAGCGTGGGGTCGGGGCCGGGGCTGGGGTGCGGCTACTGCGGGAGCAAGGCCAGTTCTCGCCCTGGGCCCGCAGCCTAGGTAGCCTTTGGCGACGCTCGGGCCTCCACCTGCCGCGTGAGCGAGGGGGCGGGGCGGGGGCGGGGCCGGGGCGGCACCGCAAGGCGAAGAGGCGGGAGCCTGAGTGGACGCCGGGCTGCTGAAGCCGAGGTCGCGGGTGCTGGCTGGCCGGGCGGCGGGTGAGCGGTGGTCAGGCGAAAGACTGGGAGACCTCTGAAAGAGTAGCGAGATTTCCGAGGCCAGAGACGGGCCGGGGAGACTTGGAGCTCACGCCGTGCAGGAATTGCCCAGCGCTTGCGGGGCACGCGCGCTGGCTTCGCCCCATGGCCGGGATTCGCGGCCGCGATCCCTGGGGGGCCTCTGGGCTTTGCTACCTTCTTGGCTGCCTGCTTGCGGGACTGTTCTGCCCGGGGACTGTTGCCTTCAATCTGGACGTGATGGGCGCCCTGCGCAAGGAGGGTGAACCGGGCAGTCTCTTCGGCTTCTCTGTGGCCCTGCACCGGCAGTTGCAGCCCCGACCCCGGAGCTGGTGAGTCATCACACCCGCCCGGAGTCCTCATGCCCGAGCTATAGATTTCCCTCTTCAACCCCAGGCCACCTCATCTCTCAGTCTTCCAGGCCAACCGATTCATGCTGCCCACAGATACCTTACATCCAACCTGCAGCTTTGCCTCATCCCTAGGCCCAAGACCCAAGGTCTTGCATTGGGGACGGGTTGGAGAGCAAGGTTCTTGTCTTGGCGGGAAACTCTCTCCTGCCTTTCCTCCCACCTTGCATCCTTGCTACAGTGTCAGGGTCTCTGGCTCCCCTCCTTCCTCAGAAGACTGAATTCTTTAGGAAGGAAGACTGACCATTTTGTGTCTGCTTAGGCTGGAAGAGAGGGCAAGGGTGGAGAGGTTGATGGTGCCAAGGGAGAGATGAAGGGTAATCTCCAGAAACAACTTCCTACCAAAGCACTGCCATGGGATGGAATGAGAGCAGTAGGGCACTGGAAAACAAGGAGAGATCTGCCACTTCTGTGGCTTAAAGCAAGGCTGCAAGAAGGATGGGAGAGGACCTGAGAGGGTCTGGCAACCTGCACTAGGTGGCTTGGTGATAGAGAGTGGCAGGAGAAAGAATCCCCCAAACTAATAGCAGCAGCAGCTGGGAGAGAGATCCAGGAAGGATGCTGGCCAGGCTGTTCCCTTTCCTCCTCCTCAGGAAATTTCCAGCTCCAGGAATCTCAGCAATGGGGGAAGGCAGGGAGCAACAGACAATTCTAGTTCTTTTCTCATCAATTTAGGACCCATGGGAAATGAACACACTTGTGTGTGGGGCCACTGGCTGGTCAGGCTTTTTGTGTCCCTGGTTCTAGCTACATGTACAAGTTGAAAAAGAGAGACAAGAAGGAAGAAAGCCTCCCTCCTCCTCTAGCCAGGGGGCTTTTTTCTCCACAGCCAGTGCCTAAGCCACATTAAGTGTCCATTACTGGGATCAATGCTGTCCACTGGGACTGTCTTCTCCCCCTACTATGGGCCTAGGGGCAGAGGGCAGGGGCATGAGCTCATCCCTGCCCCCCCACCCCCTTGCTTAGGAAGAGGAGATAACTTTGATCATCTAGGAGCAGGGTCAGTGATCCCAAAAACTTTGGGAGAGAAAGAAAGCCACTGATTTCACCTCTTCCTCAGCCTTCCACGAGCTGCTTCTTCCCTCATCTCAGTCTCCCTCCCTCCTTTCTTCCCTGCCCCATCTGCCAGAGCTTTAGGACTGGAGGCCTTTTTAGGACATGCTGAACTCTCTGAGCTATTTCCAGTCAAATTCTAGGTTATTTTTAATAACTTGATCTCTTGTCATTTCCCCCTCCTCTCTGAAAATGGCCCCCGATTCTGTCTTCCAGAGCCAAGCTGGGGGCATTCCCAGAGGGGCCCGACTGCCTGACTCTGCTTTGTCTCCAGCAGGGGGCGCTCTGCTGCCTGGGGGCATGGGAGAGGTTAGGTACTTTATTCAGTCTGTAGCATTTGAGTTCCCTAGCCATTGATTGAAAGACTTTCTCACTTGTTTTGAGGCCTCTCATTCTGGCCCCTGGATGAGACTTTGAGGTCTCACATTCTTACTTTGTGCTGTGGTTTCAGTCTCATTTATCTCCTTCAAGTGTGGATGCAGATAAATAATTGTTCTACTGTATAGGGTTACTGTGGGGATTAAAAGAATTCATAATACATGTAAAAATGAGCCTGTGTAGTGCAAGTGGTTTGTGATTGGTGCTGACCCAAAGGTTGGTGGTTTGAACCCATCCAGAGGTTCCATGTAGAAAGGCCTGGTGATGCATCCGTAATGCTTACAACCAAGAAAACCCTATGGAGCAGTTGTACTCTGTAACACACGAGATCACCATGAGTCCAGTTGACTCAATGGCAGCGAACAACAACATATGTAAAATGCTCAGAATAGTGCATGGCCATAGTAAGTGCCATGAAGTGTTGGTAGTACTATTCTTCTTCAGTGATCCACAGAATTAGAGAATAGCTTTCTCACCTTACAGCGATCTTGGATCCAAAGTCTTGGCTACAGCACCCTCCTCAGAGGGCCACCCAGACTGAGAGAGTTTAGAGAGAGGCTGGACTTGGGCAGGAGCCCTGGAATGTGTGGAGAATTGAAAGGTACAGTCGTAGAGGCCTGCTCCTCAGCCTCCACTTAGCTGGGCTCCCAGGGATCCCTCTGACCCAGCTGCCAACAGTTTTTTCCTTTTCTCTCTGCAGTAGCTACAGCTGTGGCTTCTCACCTGTCCAGAGCCCTGGGGTGGCTGGGCTCATAGGATGAAGCCAGGAAGGAGTGTGTGGCTGGGGTAGAGGTGGAGGGACTGGAGAGGCTGCTTGTGGGAACTGTTGTTCCTGGGGGATGAGCCTGTGTGTTCTTCACAAAGAGTAGGGCTGGGCATATCTGTACATTCGGTGGCTTCTTTACTCCATATTGACCCTTCCCCTCCTCCATACTCATGACCTCCAGGAGAGATGTGACCATTGAACACCGACTGATAGCTTCTTTGGGTGCTCAGGTCTATGCTGGCCAGCTGAGACTCTGGGTGTCTCTGTGAGTCCCCATGAAGTGGGGTTCAGTAATTTCTGATTCTCTGATTTCTCTGATGAGGCAAGCACAAAGATAAACAACACAGCCCTGGTCTTCCAAGAGATGGCCATCTTTGTGTTTGGAGGGATGGGGCACTGGTGACTTGTCTGAAGGTTGGCATTTGTTTGCACAGGGCTATGTCTCCCGGCTTCATTTTCTGCTCAGGGAGCCTGGTTGGTCTCTTTCTCCCCTGCTTCCCCTTCCTTCCTGGAGGGTCTCAGTGTTCTGGAGACTGGCTGGCTGGTCACTAGGTGTAGTGGAGCAGGCGTATTGGGGTGGGGCAGATGTGGATTTGAATTCCATCACTTCTGCTTTATTAATGTTTCTGAGTGAGTTCCCTCATCTGTAAGACAAGGCAGGACTCCTGATCTCACAGCATTCATTGTTGGGAAGAGTTAGTCACATAATGCCTATACCTTGCCTAGCTTGGTGACTGGCACATATATGTAGTGATAAATCTTAGCTCCTGCCATGTAGTCTAGTAGGTGCTGAATAAGTATTACACCATTGTTTCTCTAGTATCTGACACAGGGCTTGGCATATGTTTCTTTCCAGTTGCTACTGAGTCAGTTATGACTCATGATGACACCATGTGTGTCAGAGCAGAACTGGTTTCCAATTACCGACTTTTTCGGAAGTAGATTGCAGGCCTTTCTTCTGTGGGCCTCTGGATAGACTTGAACCTCCATCCTTTGGGTTATCAGCCTACCACATTAACCATTTGTGACACCCAGGGCATATGTTCTTCATAAAGAGTTGTTAAAAAAGTGCTGAATGTATGTTCTCTTTCCTACCACTTCCCACCCCCTTCTCTCTCTTGACACTGGCTCTGACATGGGGTGACAGCTGCTCAGAGACAGGAGGAGTTTCAGGAAGGCCGAATGGCTCTGTGCCCTCCCTCTCCCCATGCCACCAGGACTGGCACAGTGCCCCACAGATGCCTGCTGTAATAGTGCCCACTACAGCTTTGAGCATCTCCATAGGAAGGGAGATGGAGGAAAGGAGTGTGGGAGAGAGGCTTCAAGATTTTCCCTGCTGCCACTTTTGAGTCTTTGCTGCCAGTAGCCAGTGGAGTGTCAATCACCTCACCTCACCCCCCTCCTCACTCCTGGCCTGGGGATTCAGCCCCAGGGGACCCAGGCAGCCTCCATTCCCAGCACAATCCTCCCCCAGGGAAGAGGCATTGGCTGTGATCATGGAAAATTGTCCTGCCAAGAAAGTTGTAGCTGGGAAAGAGTCTGAGGGGGAGGTCGGAGAGAAGACTGGGCAGGGGTGGGCGGTGGGGGGAAGGGTAGATAGTAGATTTGGGGAGGAGAAGGAAGAAGAGTGGGGAAGGGGATTCAGGATGTGGGGGGTGGGGAGAATGGGGCAGGACTGGAGACAGGTTGAGAAACTTGTCCCTACTTCCACTCCAGCCAGAGTGACTGATAGAATCCAGTGACAGAGCTACCAAGGAGTGGGGTCTTTGCCCAGTCCCTGATTAAGCAAAGCAGACCCACGTCTAGCCTCTTTAGAGGCCTCAGAAGCTGGTCCCTGGGCCACCTTGTGGTGCCAGTCTGGGCCCTATTACTTTAACTCTCAACATTCTTGGCATTTCTGGCAGGGTTTCAATTGGACTGGGGTTGGGGAGGAGGTCAGGGTTTGGGAATGGGGCCAAGGAGGGGGTAAGGAAGGCCTAGTCAGGAACAGGTGCTGGGAACAGGCGGTTCTTTCAAACCAGCGTGCTGGCCAGGCTGCTTGGGTCTACACACATACGTGTGTTATCTATTATGCGTGTTGGTTCCTCATCCAGATGGTATGTGCCTATGAAACATGGGGTTTGCATGGCCAAGTGTGTGAATTTGCCCTTGTCCAGGACTTGGGAAAACTGATTCTTGGCCTTTCTCCTTAATCCTTGAACACCCTGCTTGGTACTGAGGGGTTGGACCTGGGCAGCTCTACAGAGGTCGGAGCACTTGGCCTCTAACTCTTGACCCTCCACCATTGTGCAGGCTGCTGGTGGGTGCTCCTCAGGCCCTGGCTTTGCCTGGGCAACGTGCGAATCGTACTGGAGGTCTCTTTGCCTGCCCCCTGAGCCTGGAGGAGACTGACTGCTACAGAGTGGACATCGACCAGGGAGGTGGGGGCCCTACGGGGGTGGAGTGGGAAAGCTCCTGAGGAGGGAAGGAGAAGACTTTGCCTCCTCTTCCCTCCCCTAATTCCTAGTGTCCTGCCTCCAGTTGATGTGCAAAAGGAGAGTAAGGAGAACCAGTGGTTGGGAGTCAGTGTTCGGAGCCAGGGGCCTGGGGGCAAGATTGTTGTGAGTATCTTCTTGTGATTGTAATCGAGGGTGGTGTGTGTATGTATTTGCATGTGTTGTGTGTTTGAGTGTGTGTGTGTATGGTGTGTGCATATGCACAACTGTGCTTACAGAACACAGTTTGGGTATGTGGGAAGATCCCTAGGACCTCAGAAGATACAAACATGTATAAGACATGGTCCCTGGTCTTATAAATAAAAAAAAACAACAAAAAAAACAAATTTCTATCCATTTAGCCACCCATTTGTGAAACTCTTATTGAGTACCTTTTAAGTGTCAGGCATCGTGCTAGTTATTGAAAGAGGATATAGAAAGACAGGAAGACACTTGATCCCTGCCTCAAATAGCCCACAGCATAGTTATGGAGATTCTCATTCTTTCTTTATCTGTGTCTCTGTCTCTATATCTTTCACAAATATGGATGAACACATAATTAACCATACAAGTCACTCTGGGACAGAATTTGGTTAATGTTAATAACTCGTTTTATAGTCATCAGTCTATAAAAGTCCAAAAGAAGAGTGCAGAGGAAAGGCTCCTGCAGGTGAGCTGAGCCAGGCTTTGAGAATAGGCAATGCTTGGAGAGTGGAGAGGGGAGGACATTCATTGCAGGCTAGGTGGTGACATTCACAAAGGTCCAGAAGCAGGGCCAGGCCTGAGATGTTGGGACACAGGCACATGTGGCATGATTAGGAAGGCATGCATTTTGTGTGCTGGTTCGTTGTGTGTGTGGGTGCCCTGGCAGAACACAGAAGAAGGACTTCTTTGGGAGAGGGCCAAGGAGGTGGGTGGAGATGATAGTGGGTTGTACAATTACTTGCCCAACACCGGGCTAGATGGTGGTGCTCCAGCAATGCCAGCATAGGTGTGTGTGTGTGTGTGTGTGTGTGTGGGCACATGTGTGCATATGGGCAATGTGACTTAAGCAGAACCCTGTTCCACAAGGATGAATGGCTCCTCATTCTTTCCTCCCTCAGACCTGTGCACATCGATATGAGGCACGGCAGCGGGTGGACCAGATCCTGGAGACACGTGATGTGATCGGCCGCTGCTTTGTGCTCAGCCAGGACCTGGCCATCCGTGATGAGCTGGATGGTGGGGAGTGGAAGTTCTGTGAGGGGCGTCCCCAGGGCCACGAACAATTTGGGTTCTGCCAGCAGGGCACGGCTGCCGCCTTCTCCCCTGACAGCCATTACCTCCTCTTTGGGGCCCCGGGAACTTATAACTGGAAGGGTGAGTCACTCCCCAGGGAGGGGAAGAGGGAACCCAAATCTCCTCTTGCTCCAGAGACAGGATTGGAGTAGCACGTGGCCAAGCATGACCACATGTCCACTGCCACTGAACCCTTGGGCACTGCTTTGCCTTCCACCCCCATCACACGCACATTCGTGAATGGGAGTGCCTCCTTTTCTTCGCATGGTCCCGTGTTCCTCAAAACACTGGCATGAGCCCCCCACCTGCACGGCTGGGCTGCCCTCCCAGCTGTACCTGCATGCTCCAGCTCACAGCCCGCCCCTCATCACTCCCATTCCTGTCTCTGCACACGCCGCTGGCTGAGCTGACACTCGGTGAGTGTGGTGCCAAGTCTGAGGGCCCCCAGAAAGCTTGGGTTGGGCAGGAGGTGGGAGGTGGGGCTGTACGGGAGGGGGCGAGCTTCCCAGATGCTTGTCTAACTCAGTATCTGGCCTGAGGGTGCTCCTTGCTCCCTGCCCTGGATACTAACAGGACTGTCCTTGCAGGCACGGCCAGGGTGGAGCTCTGTTCGCAGGGCTCAGTGGACCTGGCACATCTGGACGACGGGCCCTACGAGGCGGGGGGCGAGAAGGAGCAGGACCCCCACCTCATCCCGGTCCCTGCCAACAGCTACTTTGGTAGGGACCTCTCCCTGGCCCAGAGCCACTCTAACCCTCTGTTCCTCTCTCTTGTTTTCCCTTTCCATGCTCCCATCCTCCTGTGTCTCTCTCTCTCTTTCTCACCTCTCGCTCTCTGTCTCCCTGTCTCTGATTCTGTTTCTTATCTCTATGGTCTCTTGGTCTCTCATTTCCTTCCCTATCTCTTCCTCTTCCACCTTCTTCTTCTGACTTTTCTGTTTGGCTCTGTCTCCCCACTCTGTGGCTCCTCTTCTGGATGTCCTTTCCCTGGTGTCTCCTTCCCCCATTCCCCACAGGGTTGCTCTTTGTGACCAACATTGATAGCTCAGACCCTGACCAGCTGGTGTATAAAACTTTGGACCCTGCTGACCGGCTCCCAGGACCAGTCGGAGACTTGGCCCTGAATAGCTACTTAGGTTTGTAAGCTCCCACTTATGTCCTCCTGGGCCCTGGGGGCCTGGCCCTGGCCTTCCCTCCTCCCCCAGGGAACATGTCCTCCTTTCACCCCTCAAACACAGCCAGGGAAAAGCTTGGCCTCAGCGGTCAGGTCTGAGAAGATCAGTCCTGAGGGTAATGGTCTCGGGGACTATGAACCGGAGGAAGACCCAGGTGGAGGGAGAGAGAGTACTGAGACTGTACTAGGAGGGAAGAAGGTTAGACCTCCAGAGGAACTTCCTCTGAGGGATAGTGATGGGCACATGCTGCAGAAAAGCTAGCCTTGTTGGTAAGTTCTTTCTTTTTTATTTTTTTCTTGTTGGTAAGTTCTTACTGTCTCAGTTTTTCATATACATCCCTTCATCCCTTCTGCAGAGGAGGAGGAAATGAGGCCTGGGAGATGTTTGGGTGAATCATACTCTTCCCTCCCTCCCATATGTCCCTATTCCCCCCACCATGTGAAGGCTTCTGGCTCCCTGCCAGGATGCTGTGGGTAGGAGCAGAGAGAGTGCATTGGGTGGGATTAGGGGTCTTCAGGGTGTGTGGAGATGGGGGAGGACCAACCTCTCTGCTCTAGTTCCCAGAGATGAGTGTGGTGAGGTCTCTGCCCCAGCTCCTGCCATTGTGGCCAACCTCCTGCCCAGCCATCTTGCCTCTTCAACATTGGCTTTCTCTCTCCTCTCAGTCCCTGGGTGGATTTGTTGCACTTCTTGTGTCAAACTCCAGTTTGACAGGCGGGTGTGGGAAAGCTGCTGGGTCTCAGGAGGGGCAGACAGAGTGGTCCAGCTATGGTGGTGATAGCTTGGGTGATACCCTCTCCACCTTTTGGCTCCTGAGCTGCCAGGCAGTGGGCTGAGGTTGGGGTTGCTGGGATACACCTTGGCTTCTGAGTCTGTCAGGAAGTACTTACCACAAAGTCATCCCCCACCCAGGTTTCTCCATCGACTCAGGGAAGGGGCTGGTGCGTGCAGAGGAGCTGAGCTTTGTGGCAGGGGCACCCCGCGCCAACCACAAGGGTGCTGTGGTCATTCTGCGTAAGGACAGTGCCAGCCGCCTGGTACCTGAAGTCGTATTGTCTGGGGAGCGCCTGACATCTGGCTTTGGCTATTCACTGGCTGTGGCCGATCTTAATAATGATGGGTGAGAGTGGGTGGGTGTGTGGGAGCCTGTGGGAGGTTGGGCCCAGGAGGTCTGAGGGGTCTTTGGCATCTCCTCTGACTTCTCCGGCCAGATCCCACACTGACAATCTCTCTCCATAGCTTTCCAGACCTGGTAGTGGGAGCCCCCTACTTCTTTGAGCGTCAAGAAGAGCTGGGTGGTGCTGTGTATGTGTACATGAACCAGGGGGGTCACTGGGCTGATGTCTCCCCACTCCGGCTCTGTGGCTCGCCTGACTCCATGTTTGGGATCAGCGTGGCTGTCTTGGGGGACCTCAACCAAGATGGCTTCCCAGGTGTGACTGAAAACTGGAAATGCTTAGTGGAAGGAGTGGGTAGGGAAGGATGGGGAGTGACTCAGAGGTCAGGGGACAGTCTTCTGAGGGCTCAGGGAGAGAAGGAACCTATGCTTACATCTGAGCTTTGCCATTAACTAGCTGTGTGGCCTTGAACAAGTTACTTCACCTTTCTGAGCTGATAATGTCCAGAGAGAGTGGCTGAGAGGATTAAAGACAATGTATACAGGGTGCAAGTTCCTGTTTCATGCAGTTTGTGCTTGGCTGCTATTCTAAAGGTTGGTGGTTCAAACCCACCCAGTGGCACTGTGGAAGAAAGGGCTGGCAATCTACTTCTGTAAATATTACCATAAAGAAAACCCCACTCTGTAACACATGGGTTGCCATGAGTTGTAATTCACTTGAAGGCAATGGATTTTTCTTTTTTTAATATGTAAAGTGCTTGAGACTTAGTTGTTGTGTGCCTTGAGTCATTTCTGACTTGTAGCCTCTGAATAAAATAGAAAACATGTAGGACTGAAGAAAAGTTGGGGCCTGGTTCTTGTCACCCCCACCCCTAGACTGATTGCTTTTTCCCATACCCCAGATATCGCTGTGGGCGCTCCCTTTGATGGAGATGGGAAAGTCTTTATCTACCATGGGAGCAGCCTGGGAGTTGTCCTTACACCTTCACAGGTGAGGGGAGCGTCATTTGGATGAGGGAATCCATGTGTGTGGGACAAGGGGGCATAGTAGCAGAGGGCAGGGTAGACAGAGGACTGGGGGCAATGGGGTTGGGGAGGCTGACGGTCTGGTCTGCCAGGTGCTGGAGGGCGAGGCTGTGGGCATCAAGAGCTTCGGCTACTCTCTGTCTGGCGGCCTGGATGTGGACGAGAACCATTACCCCGACCTGCTGGTGGGCTCCCTGGCTGACACTGCTGCCCTCTTTAGGTGATCTCCTCCCCCTCCTCTCCCTCCTCCCTCCCTGAGGCCCTTACACCCTCTCTGTGACTCTGACCTCCACTGCAGTGATGCTGAAGACTCCTCCTAGCCCCCTTCTTCCCCAGCCTCTTGTTTTAATGTTTCCCATGCCCCTCATCCCCCCGTCTTCCCAGGGCCAGACCTGTTCTCCATGTCTCCCATGAGGTCTTCATTGTTCCTCGAGCCATCGACCTAGAACAGCCCAATTGTCCTGGTGGCCACTCAGTCTGGTGAGGTGGGGTCTGAGGTGAGGGCAGGGGAACTCTCCAGGGCCCAGTTTCTTCCCATTCTCCCCTTCCCTCTCCAGTTTAGGGTTTGGGCTGTGGCAGGCATGGGCAAGTGGAGGTTTGAGGTCTTGGGCTAGTCTGGCTCAGGAGCCACCATTTGCCCCCACAGTGTGGACCTAAAGGTATGTTTCAGCTACATCGCATCCCCCAGCAGCTACAGCCCTATTGTGGGTGAGTGAGGTCCCCCTCCTACCCCACTGGGTTTTCAGGGTGGGTCACTTGAAAACGGGGGGAAGGGCACCCTGGGGACAAGGCCAGACTGGAGCACTTTCCCAGCTCACTGGCTTCCCCCTTCTCCCCACACACTATAGCCCTGGATTACATGATAGATGGAGACACAGACCGGAGGCTCCGGGGCCAGGTCCCCCGGGTGACCTTTCTGAGTCGTGGTCTGGATGACCACAAACACCAGGCCTCAGGCACTGTGTGGCTGAAGCACCAGCATGACCGAGTCTGTGGAGATACCATGTTCCAGCTACAGGTAGACACTGACCCCTTGAGGGTCATTGCCATTTCATGATCTGTTTTCCTTGATTCCTCTTAGTTTCTTTTTCTACCACATACTCACACCTCATTCTAAGATCTAGACTTTTGAGAAGTTCCCTTAGGCGCTTACCTCTTCCTTACTTATTACCTTTTTGCATCTCCTCTCGAGTACATTACTCCCTGGAGATGGAGATGGCAGGTTCCATTGCCAAATTTGATCCTCAAAATGTTAGTTCCTGGGTCTCTTCCTTTCTCCACCCAGTCTTTCTCTGTCCTCTATGTGCAGTTCTTCACCTCTTTGTTTCTTTCCAAGTGTCAGAATCTATCCGAGATCTGCCTGGGTCTTTGGGTGGGGCTGGGGCCTGGGGATTGTTCCAGTTTCCATGTCCATTTTCCCTTTCCCAGGAGAATGTTAAAGACAAGCTTCGGGCCATTGTGGTGACTCTATCCTACAGTCTCCAGACCCCTCGGCTTCGGCGACAGGCTCCTGGCCAAGGGTTGCCTCCAGTGGCCCCCATCCTCAATGCTCATCAGCCTAGTACCCAACGGGCAGAGGTGAGGATGGGTTCTGGTTTGGCCCAGGAAGAGGAGCTGGCAGGGCTGATGATCATGGTTCCTTACCAATGATTCTCATTTATAGATTTCAAAGCTCTTTTGCATATTTTATCCAATAGCACCTCATATTTGCAGTAGACCCAAAGTGAAAATGGTTCAAATGACCAGTGTTCCTGGGCAGAGGGGATAGTGCTCCTCCATTCTTCATTTGATGGGGGCTCTGCCATTTTCAAATGTGGCCTCCCAGGTCCTTAAATTGTCTCCATCCCAGGGAGGAGTGTGAAAGTCTTTGCACGATTCTCATGCCGACCTGGAGGTGGTGCGCCTCATTTCTCAGCTAAGCACTAATCTAATCCCTCTGCAGCTCTTCACATTCTAATCTCTGGAATTCAGTCACATGGCCACACCAATGCCAGTTGTTGTTGTGTGCTATCAAGTGGATTCTGACTCATAGAGACCCTATAGGACAGAGTAGAGCTGCCCCACAGAGTTTTCTAGGCTGTAATCTTTATGGGAGCAGAGCTCCAGGTCTTCCTTCCCCCCTGCAGAGCAGCTGGTGGGTTTGCAGCCAAATGCTTAACCATTGCACCACCAGGCTTGTTACCCATGCCAGAGAGGGTAGGAAAATATGATTTAGCTGTGGGCTAGCCTGCTAAACTCTGCCATGGAGTGGTAATATTCCCATCATTTTACTGATGAGGACACAGCTCAGAGAGGTTAAATGAATAGCCCAGTATCACACAGCTAGTAAGTGGCACATCTGAGAGTTGAACACAGGTCGTTTAATCCTGTTTCACTCCACCCTACTGTATGCCTTCCTGGGAATGTTCCTCTCCTCAAATCTCTCCCCAGATCCACTTCTTGAAGCAAGGCTGTGGTGAAGACAAGATCTGCCAGAGCAACCTGCAGCTGGTCCATGCCCGTTTCTGTGCCCGGGTCAGCGACATGGAGTTCCAGCCTCTGCCCATGTGAGGGGGTAGGGAGAACAGGTGGGGTGGGAGGGCATGAGTTCAAGGAATGGAAGGGAACCCCCTCAGGAGGACCAGCCAGAGAGGGCTAAAAGCTCAGTGGGGACTGCTGATAATTCAGACAGTGGCAGGATGAGGGTCGGTTAAAGAGCCACAGGGGCTCCCCTAGTGAGCAATGACAATTTTTCACAATACATATGATAGCATAGAGATTACACACATCACGTTGCTTAGTCTTCACAATCCTGAGGTAGGAAATATTATTAATTCCACTCTGTAGATAGAGAACTGAGACCTAGAGAGGTTGATAATTGCCTGTGTAGAGCTTGGAGGAGAACAGAGATCCCCTGACTCTCAGGCTGGTTCTCTTGAGTATGGAAAGATCTCAGGCTTAGACTGGAGATTTGGGGTGGTCAGGGAGTAGAGGCAGGGTGGCATACACTGGAGAAAGGAGGCTTGGAGTGGGAGAGGCTGAAGAAGGTGTTCAGATCTTAGAATGAGTGGGCTCTGATCCCCAGGGATGCAGATGGAATGACAGCCCTGTTTGCACTGAGTGGGCAGCCTGTCATCGGCCTGGAGCTGAAGGTCACCAACCTGCCCTCGGACCCAGCCCAGCCCCAGGCTGATGGGGATGATGCCCATGAGGCCCAACTCCTCGTCACCCTCCCTCACTCTCTGCATTACTCAGGAGTCCGGGCCCTGGATGCTGCTGTAAGGACCCGGGGCAGGGTGGGGTAGGGTGAGGTCTTAGGGGGCTTCAGTAGTTCAAATTGACCTCTCATCTCTTCCTGCTCCAGGAGAAGCCACTCTGCGTGTCCAATGAGAATGCCTCCCATGTCGAGTGTGAGCTGGGGAACCCCATGAAGAGAGGTGCCCAGGTTGGCATGTCTTCCTTTTGCCCATCTGGTGACTTTCTAACCCCTGACTCCTTCTTTAAGCTCCCAGCCCCCCTCTCATGCCATTCCATCCCATCCTTGGTTTAGGTCACCTTCTACCTCATCCTTAGCACTTCAGGGATCACCATTGAGACCACAGAGCTGGAGGTGGAGCTGCTGTTGGCCACGTAAGCCTGGTGGGGCCAGGGTGGGGTATGGGTAGGACAATAAGATTGGTGTCCACCTGGAGGGGATGGATGGTGCTTGTACCCACTGCCCATGCCTACTCCTGCCCTCATGCCAGGATCAGTGAGCAGGAGTTTCATCCAGTCTCTGCTCGGGCCCGGGTCTTCATTGAGCTTCCGCTGTCCATTGCTGGGTAAGCCCTGCTCAGCTGGGCACCCCCACTGGAAGGGAGGATGGGCATCACCACTCCTAAGCGCTGGCCCAGTCTCGGCCTTTCCTGATTTTAGCCTTGGGCCCTCCATTCAGCCAGGCCTCAGGCCTCCTTAGCTCCTCTTTTGACCCTCTCACGCCAGGGTGGCCATCCCCCAGCAGCTCTTCTTCTCCGGTGTGGTGAGAGGAGAGAGTGCCATGCGATCTGAGGTGGATGTGGGCAGCAAGGTCAAGTATGAGGTCACGGTAAGTATCCTGGCATGTGACCCCTCCATGGTTGCTTTCCCTTTGGTACAGAGGAGAGGCTAGGACATGTTTCATATGGCAACTTGATGGTCCAGTGCATTCATGGCTTCTACCCACCACCTCGACCTTGGCTGTGGTCAGTGCTGGGCCTCGACTGACCATTTTCTGGTCAGCCTTGACTGTCCTTCTTACCCTGCTACTCTGGAAAGGCCATGGGAGCTCAGGGAATCTTCTCTGCTGGGGGCCTTAGCTGGGGAATGGAAACATGAAGGGAGGATTGATGTCTGTTCCCACAACTCTGCCCTTGTTTGCCTCCCAATGACACCTCCAGGTTTTCCTAGATTTGGTGAGAGGATGGTGCCTGGTGGGGTCCAGAATCCTGAGTCTTTGTTGAAACTGTGCCTTCTGAAGTTTTCCCTTCAGTCCTTGTTTCCCATCTCTGTGAACTGAGAGCCCTTTTGGGAGCTGAACTCCTGGCCTTTACACTCTTATGTCCACAGGTCTCCAACCAAGGCCAGTCACTCAACACTCTGGGCTCTGCCTTCCTCAATATCATGTGGCCCCATGAGATTGCCAACGGGAAGTGGCTGCTGTACCCCATGCGAGTGGAGCTGGAGGGTGGGCGGGGGCCTGGGCAGAAGGGGCTCTGTTCCCCAAGGCCCAACATCCTTCACCTGGTGAGGCTTAGGCAGAGTGGAGTGTTGTATAGGAGGGTGGAGGGGGTTAGATGTTGGGAAGGATGTCTTTGCCCTGGGAGTGGGGGTAGTGTTTGTGTGGGAGGGCCTGGAGGAAGGCGTGGGAGGGAACGTGACCTTGTATCGTTGCATTTAGAGGGACACTCATTGACTGTCCCTCCCCACATCCAGGATGTGGACAGCAGGGACAGGAGGCGGCGAGAGCTGGAACAGCCAGAGCAGCAGGAGCCACGTGAGCAGCCAGAGCCCAGCATGTCCTGGTGGCCAGTGTCCTCTGCTGAGAAGAAGAAAAACATCACCCTAGTGAGTGCAGGATGAGGCTGTGTGGTGACGTGATGGAGGATGCCATGGGGAGCACGGAGCCGCGGGGTGTGGGATTTCGGCACAGGGTGGCTTGTCAAGAGGTGTGATGGTTAGGGCAAGTTGATAAGATAGTTCTTATCACAACCTGTGGGAGGGAGGCATCTGTGAAGCTGCTGGTTCCCAGATCCTCTCACATGCAAGTACTCATTTCAGGGCATTTGATCTAAAGTCAGTTTGTCAGCCGAGCAATCAGTTCTCTCTGTTGTTGTTGTTGTTGTTATGTGCCGTTGAGTCAGACCTGACTCATAGCGACCCCTCCTTGGGTTTCCAAGGCAATATCACTATGGAAGTAGATTGCCCCATCTTCCTTCCAAGGAGTGACTGGTGGGTTTGAACCACCAGCCTTCTGGTTAGCAGTCAAGTGCCTTAGGCACTATGCTACCAGAGCTCCTCAGTTCTCTATACAGTTATATAAAGCATACATTTTATGTTTTACAGGGATAAGATAGTTTTAGCCACCTTTGAGATCTGTGAGTTGTCTTTTTGAGCTCTTTCAGGATAAAGAAAGTCAATTGGTATAAGGAAACTTGCTACATTTTCATAATGTCAAAACCACTTTTAAGTCTCTTGAAGTTCTAATAATTAAAATTACAGTATATATAAGGAACTCTGGTGGCGTAGTGAGTAAAGCATTCTAGATGCTAACTGGAAGGTTGGTGATTCAAACTCACCAACTGCTCCACAGGAGGAAGATGAGGCAATCTATTTCCATAAAGATTTACAGCCTTGGAAACCCAATGGGGGCCGCTATGAGTTGGAATCTACTTGAAAGCAGTGGGTTTGGTTTTATATCGTATATGATTCATTAATTAGGTCTATTCCTTTTGAGTAGCTTTGCCTCCCTTCTTCTGTTTGCCTTGCATAGTTATGTTCTTTAAATGGATTTACTAGGCAAATTAACACATGCTCTGTGCTTCTCCCCTTCTAGGATGGAGCTGTCAGTGAGTGTGGTGTGGGTATACATTAGGCGGGTATTTGACGTGGTTGTGAGGGGGTGAATCACTATTATGGAAGGGTATGCAATTGAGTCAAGGAGTTGAAGAGACTGTCAGGGACTCAGGAATGGAAGCAGCTGGGCCGGTTCTGTCACTGTCTGTCTGGGAGGGAGCTCCATTGCACCTGGTTCCCTTCCTAGGGCCCTCAGCTTTGCTATTCCCTGAGTGCATGGCATGAGGCATAAACTAAGTGTACTCGTTTCCTAGGACTGCTGTAACAGAGCACCACAAACTGGATGGCTTCTAAGAACAGACATTTATTGTCTCATAGTTTGGAGGCTACAAGTCTGAAACCAAGGTGTTGCTGTGTTGATTCTTTCTGAGGCCTCTGAGGGAGAATCTGCCCCACGCCTGTCTCCTAGCTTCTGGGGCTGGCTTACAGTCCTTGTCATTTCTTGACTTTGACATGCATACTCTGTCTTAAGATGACTGTCTTCCATCTGTGTCTCTTCTTCTGTGTCTTTTCTTTTATAAGGGCACTACTCAGATCAGGATTCACCCTACTCCAGTGAACATTAT
>NW_006922077.1:416806-426858 GCF_000298275.1 Orycteropus afer afer | reverse complement strand
TATATATTTTATAATATTCACATATTTTACTTATGACATCTTTAAAGACTCCATTTCCACACAATGTCATATTCACAGTTACCAGGAGTTAGGACTTCAGCATAGCTTTTCTGGGGACACAATTCAATCCACAACTCCAAGAGGTCTCTGGAATAGTGTGAATTCTGTAATTGTTGCTCTCTATCATGTAGATAGTCCTGCCTTCCTCATATGCCTCACTGCCTTTGAAGGGTCTCCTTTTCTAGTAAGAAGCTTGAAATGGATGCTTTTACCTAAAATTAAGGCAGAAGGCATTGTTCTTAGATAAATTGACTAAAGACTCTTAAATTGATCAAAAGTGGCAAAATAAAAGATGGGTTGAAGAATCAAGACACTCTTAAAGCATTCTTGTGTATATGGTTTGTGGTAAATGTGGTGGATATAATAGGACTTTTAGGCAAATGGATCATTAGCTGGTGATTGGGCCAAATGGATGTTTGTCAGGCATGGGAGAGACAGAGTCTGAGTGCTCTCTCCCCCTAGCAGTACCTGGGGCAGCCCCCTCCTCCTTCAGTGAGTTTGGTTTTGGTGCAAGAGTGTGGCTTTGCCGAATATGGACGTGGATTCAAATATCTGCATCATCATTTACTAGCTTTGCTAGCTGTGTGACCTGAGGCAGGTCACCTGGCCTCTTTGAATGTCCTCATTTGAAATACGGGGATGTTGGGCAATCTACTTCCATAGTGATACTGCCTCTGAAACTTAAGGAGGGGTTGCTACGAGTTGGAAAAACGATTTGATGGCAGTGAGTTTGGTTTTTTTGGAATGATGTGCACAGTGCTTTGGTAGTGCAGATGGTTAACATACTCAGCCACTAACCAATAGGTTGGAGGTTTGCGTTCACCCGAGAGGTACCTTAGAAGAAAGGCCTGGTGATCTTCTTCTGAAAGATCAGCCATTGACAACTCTGTGGAGCACAGTCCTGCTGACACACATGGGGTCACCATGAGTTGGAGTCCACTCAACGGCAACTAGTTAATAGTATGCACCTTGCAGGACTTTTGTGGCGCTTAAATGAGGTAAATGTCTGTTCTGGTTACCTAGTGCTGCTCTGACAAGAATATACCACAAATGGGATGATCTTAACAAACAGGAGTTTATCCTGTTACAATTTGGAGGCTTTGAGTCCAAGTTGAAAGTGCCAAGCTCTAGGGGCTGGGTGAAAGCCCCTCAACCTTGAGGTCCAGCTCTGCCTCCTGCTCCTGGCCCACTGGAGCTAGAGGTATTTCTTCACTCAGACAGCTGCTGGCTGCTGAGGCTGCCAAGCCCAAGGATGACAAATAAAAAGGCACAGTTCTGATGTTACCAAACCACATGGCAGGCCATTAATTTAAGTCCATTGTAAGTCCCAAGGTCTGCCGAGCATGACAGGCTGCTAAATAATGATATGGCTACATGCACGGTCCAAACATTCCATAAACTAGAGACCATTCTCAAAGATGCTTCTTATATATGGGAAGCAGACCACTTGCCCAAAGCAGCTACTCAGCTGCTTGTGGTAGATCCCACCATGGAATTGATTGCCAGTCTCATCATGGGGAATAACCAGCTGCCCAGCCTCTCAACCAGGCCCAGCCAAGTTGTCACACAAACATAACCACCACAATGTTGACAGATAATAGGTGCTTAATAAATGGAGCTGTTAATAGATACCACAAGCATCAGTTAAGGGAAGCCACTATATCTGCTGCTGTAAAGGAAAAAGACCCTTCCTCCCATCCATTTCAATGCCAGATAGCCCAGATTTGGGTTAGGCCACTATTTTCGATTATCCGGGTAGACCACAGTGATAAATTTGGGAAGCCGTCCTGGAGGAGGGGAGTTTGAGGCCAGGTAAGGAAAGTGGAAGAGATATGAGTGAGGAGCAAGGGGAAAGGGGGTCCAAGGTGGAAAGGCTCCTAGAGGGATGGCGTGAAGACTCCGGACTGGTTCTGTGTCTGGGTGAGCATATTTTTTAGGGGTTCCGGGCCCTGAGGCAGGCTCAGCAGGGTGAGATCCAGCAGCTCAGAGCCCTGCCTGTCTTTGTCCCCAGGACTGTGCCAGGGGTACAGCTAATTGTGTGGTGTTCAGCTGCCCGCTCTACAGCTTTGACCGCGCGGCTGTGCTGCACGTCTGGGGCCGCCTCTGGAACAGCACCTTCCTGGAGGTGAGGGCTCCGCTGGGACCTCAGACTGGGCTTCCTCTTCCATAACTGTCCCCTGGGACTCACTTCTGTCCTCCAGCTCCTCTCTGTCCAAATGCAGCACATCCTTAACCTAAGCGAGGTAGAAACACCCTCTGTATTGGACACCATCTCACTTACAATTTCAGGAGCTGGATGGAAGAGGGGCATCATGGGAACATTTAGGAGGAGGGTCTTCTTCCTTGCTCTCTTAGGAGTACTCAGCTGTGAAATCCCTGGAAGTGATTGTTCGAGCCAACATCACGGTGAAGTCCTCCATCAAGAACTTGCTGCTCAGAGATGCCTCCACAGTGGTGAGCTGCAGGGCTGGGGGAGTGGGGGCTTTTCTTTCTCTTGCTCCCACCTGCTCTTGTTCCACTAACCCCTTAATCCTAGATTCCAGTGATGGTATATTTGGATCCGGTGGCTGTGGTGGCAGAAGGAGTCCCCTGGTGGGTCATCCTCCTGGCTGTACTGGCTGGGCTGTTGGTGCTGGCACTGCTGGTGCTACTTATGTGGAAGGTGAGGCTTGGGGAGGATGATCAGTGGGGGTTGGGCTTCCCTGTCAGCAGGTGGCTTTGTGTACTGTGGTTCTCTCACCCACCCACTCACTCGTTTATTCAGCAAATAGTATTGAGTACTTATCCTTCTATGTACCAAGAACTCTATGTGGCCCTAGAAGTTTCAAAGATAAGTCAGACGCAGATCTTGTCCTCAGGGATTTTATGGTCTAGTAGGGGAGGTCAGCTCTGTAGTCAAGGACAAGGCAAACCCAAAACTCATTACCATCAAGTTGATTCCAGCTCACAGTGACCCCCATTGGGATTTCGAGGCGGGACATCTTTATGGAAGTAGATTGCCCTGTCTTCCTTCTGCAAAGTGGCTGGTGAGTTTGAACCACCAACCTTCTGGTTAGCAGTCAAATGCCTTAGGCACTGTGCCACTGGAGCTCCTTAAGGACAAGACAGAAAGTGCTAAGAGTTGAGAAAGTATATTGGCAGTTCAGAGGATGGAAGGATTGAGAGGATTTGCCCTGGAGCTGGACCTTAGAAGAAGATGGGGTGGTAAGATTTCGATTTGTAGAGATGGGGTTGGTGGGGTCTGAGCCTTCCAGAAGGACCATGGTAGGCAGAGTCATGGAAATAGGTAAGTGTGGTCTGATTTAACTTTATTGTGGCAGGTAGAGTGGAAAGGAAACTGAGGCAAATAAGGCCAGTAAGTGTGGAGAACTGCCTCCAAGTGTGAACTTAGAACCAACACATACCGGACTCTACATGGAACCATTCTTGTACATACAGAGCTGCATGTAGAATCACATTTGTGTCTGGGGTGCAACATAAAAACTCATACATATACATAGCATTACAGAGAATCACATATGTCACTAGGGCTTGTACCTAGAACCACATGCCACATCTGGGTCTGTATGTGGAACCATGAATGTCCTTGGAGTCATACAGGGACACCCCCCCCAACACCTAGTCCATGGGACCCTTCACAGA
Source organism: Orycteropus afer afer (assembly GCF_000298275.1). NCBI lineage: Eukaryota > Metazoa > Chordata > Mammalia > Tubulidentata > Orycteropodidae > Orycteropus > Orycteropus afer. The sequence continues at coordinate 423,156 of NW_006922077.1, read as the reverse complement.
TGAACTTTGGCAAATGTGAGTCATCAGTGTACCAGGTGTCTGGAGTACCCAAATTGTTGGGAACCTGAACAGTTTAGGGGAGATTAATGCCTTCATGAAACTGACTCTAGGATCTCTGCTCCCTGCTCCCATGGAAGATGGACACAGATAAGGGCCCCATCTTTCTTCAGTCTTCCCATCCTCTGCCTCTTTTGTCCCCCTTCCCCCTCAACATCCCAGTGTGGTTTCTTCCATCGAAGCAGCCAAAGCTCGTCTTTTCCCACCAACTATCATCGGGCCCATCTGGCTGTACAGCCCTCGGCCGTGGAAGTCGGGGGTCCAGGGACTGTGGGGTAACTGCTGTGTGTATGCACATGTGTGTGCGTGCAAATATGTGTGTGCATGTGTGGGTATGTATGTATGTGAGTATAAGTAGAGCTCCTAGCATTCAGGGGTCATGAATGTACAAGGTGAAGAAATGAGCTTGCATGAGGATGATGTGAGTCCCAAGAACTGAGGTGGGAAGTAACGAATAAGGGGGGAGGTTATAAGGGTGAGTATACACAGGTTTGGGCATGCACAAAGGGTTGGGTGGGCCCATGGAGTGTGAGCATGTGGGCGTGTGGGGAGGTACCATGCATGTCTTTCCTATGGGCATGAGTGTGCAGAGACGATTATGCAAGGAGATGCTGTGCAGGAGTATGAGCACGTCTTGGCAGTCCTGAGTGTGAGTATGCAAGGGCCACATTTTCACCTTAGCATGTAAGAGCCAGCATGTTCATAACTTAGGGAGGGGCTAGAGTACTATGTTCATGGATGAATGGGCCCTGTCCTAAGGGGGATGCTGCCTACTGTACAAGTATACAGGGTATGTATGTGTGAGGCTTTAAAGGAGTCAGTCCAGAGGATGCAGGAGTCTAGAAAGCTATTTTCTTCATATATCTTTTGTGTTCTGAAGGGTACTACTGGGTCTCCTAAAAGCTTGAGTGAGTGGCAACCTTTGGGGTTGGAGATCCTGCTGTTATACCTTCAATTCCCTATTTCTGGGGCCAAGGGAGATGTCTTTGGTCCTGTACCTTGGGCCTCCCTTCTGGTCTCTGAATGTGAATGAGAACCAGGGATCCAGCACTGATGGTGGGGGCTGCTTACTCACTAGATATTGTCTACTTGACCTCTTTCTGCTGCGGTTAGTTCTTTGTGTGCCAGGGATGGTGAGGGCAAGGAGCTGTGCTGTGCTGGGCGTCTGCTCCAGGGGCCTCAGCCCTGTTGGCCCTTCATGGTCTGGCCTGATGTCCTTACAGATGGGATTCTTCAAGCGGGCGCGGTACCCCAAGGCCACAGTGCCCCAGTACCACGCGGTGAAGATCCCACGGGAAGACCGGCAGCAGTTTAAGGAGGAGAAGACGGGCACCATCCTGAGGAACAACTGGGGCAGCCCCCGGCGGGAGGGTCCTGATGCACACCCCATCCTGGCTGCAGATGGGCACCCTGAGCTGGGCCCCGAAGGGCATCCTGTGCCAGCCACTGCCTAGCTTCCTCTGTCCCAGCCTGGCCTGTGGGTCTCTTCTACTCCTTCCCTAGAGATGGCTCCTTGGGATGAGAAGGGTACAGTGGGTTGCTGGTGTCACATCAGGATTTGGTAGGATCTGCTTCCTCAGGCCTGTGGACCTCTCCCCACCCCCACTAGGATCACCCCCACACTTTCCCTGTGAAATGCTGTGCTACAAGAGGGGGTAAATCGGGGATGGGGCTGTGGGATGGGGTGAGAAGGCAAGGATGTTTTGACTTAAAGGTGCAGAGAAGGGATCATAACCCTTCTCTTTCCCATTCACCTGGCATAACAGAGCCCCAAGAACCTGTCTCCCCTAAAGTGCCTTAGCTTAGAAGGCCAGGGAGGAGGATGCATCGCTGACTCAGGGGATCCTCCCTTCATATTTCCCCTCTCCTGTGACCTTAGTTTGCTTCATCAGTCTAATGGGTTTTATCTATTTAATAGAAAAAACATTTGGAGACAAAAACTTTTGGCTGATTTACTGAGTCTTTCTCTCTCATCCCAGGGTCTCCAGGAGAGGCCTGATTTTTCCATATCCCTATAACTCAGACATGGGTGCTAGTGGGAAGGACGGGTCTGGTAGTCTGGCAGGGATGCACATACCAAAACTTTTGGGGCCAGTTCCTAGAGGCACGTGGATGTGAAGGCTGACGGAGGGGAGGGGGACTTTACCATGGGAGTAAGGGAAAGGGATGGGAGCTGGCAGGTGTGCAAGAGTTGGGAGATGCAGTCCAGAAATTGACAGTTAAGGATATGACAAGGTACAGATGTGAGTGCTCTCTCTCTCTAGACAGGATAGAAATAAAGAGTTTTTCACTGTGGAAGGAAGAGTTGAATTTAGAAATTCCCACTGGCAGAGGTGAGAGAGAAGAATTAGGGAGTGGTAATGTCAATGGCTTCCTTCTGTTTATATCCGCTCAATAAAAGAGACTTGGTCCATGGGTGGGATTGTTCTGACTGGGGTCAGGAGAGGGAGCAAGTGACTGTCTTGGGGGTTTAGGGAAGGGTTATTTCACAGCCTTTCCCATGATGTGAGGCCCAACGGGTAACCACTTGATGGGAGGAGGTTGTCGCTCCATTTGGAGTTCTCTGAACTGGGCGCTCTCCAGATCCTTCCACGTCTCTCGGGTGAGGCAACAACCATCCCCAATGTGTTTCCAAGTGGGTTCAAAAACTTGCTGCCACATGAAGGCCCAGCTTCCACGTGGCTCAGCCACATGCTCCCAGAAAAAGAACACTCCTCCCTGGGAGGGAGGAGAGAGTTAGTGTCACCTATCTGCTCTAGTCCACTCCTTTCCTCCAACCCACGTCCACCGCACTGACCAAGCATGGTCAAGCCCCTTGGTGAAGTGGAAGTTGTTGGCCTGAGAGTTTATGGAGCAGAGTCTCCTGCTGCTGACTTTCTGCAACCCGGGCTCCTGCCCTCCCATCCAAAATCCTCGTAGAGAGCATCACATGACTGAATGGGGATTATTGGTGAGATCTCTAAGGATCTGCCTCAAAGACAGGAATGACAACATAGGTGAGGGCAGACCAATGGGGAGCTGGAAAAACAGAAGTACATATTTCTGTATACAGAGATGCATGCCTTGACCTCTGTCCCAAGACTTAGATGCATGGATCCAACAGCTTCCTGGGCATCTCGGGAAACATACCAGTGAGCTTCCCAGGGAAATCTTGGACCCTACTCCTGACTCAAGCTGGATTTCCTTAAGCTCCTCTCTCCTTGACAGATTCTCCCCAGGTGACCTCATCCACTCCCAGGCTCTGAATTCACCAGCTACAAGCTGGTGACTTCCAAACCTTATCTCTAGAGGACATCTTTTCTTGAGTTCTAACTGCCTAAATACATATTTGGCTTTTCTGCTTAGGTGTCTCAGAGGTAGCATCTGGGTGGTGCAAATGATTAAGCACCCCACTGCTAACCAAAAGTTTGGCAGATCAAATCCACCCAGAGGTACTGTGGTGACTCAATAGCAACTTTTTTTTTTGGTTGCAGTGGCACCTCAGACCTAACAAATCTAAAATGTTTTTCTCCCCAGCCTTCCCCATCTCAGCAAATAACATTCTGACCCAGTGCCTCTCCCAATTGTTTATGCTAGCAACTTAGAAACCATCCTGAACTCTTTTTTTTTTCTATTCTCAGTTCAAAATCTTTTGTGTTCTGCTTCCCCTAATATCTCCACCTAGAACTCTCTTACTTTCCCCAATTCCTTTAATTACTCACCCCCCCCCTTAGTCCCTGAGATCTCAATGTAAACATCACTTCCTTCAGGAGGCTTCCTTGATCCCCTTTCCTGCTCCTCACTGAAGTAGGTGACACTCTTATGTGCTTTCACAGCACCCTCTTCTGCCTCCCTGGTCCTATTTCCTATTCATCAGCAGATGCCGGTGGAATGGAGTGTCTAGTGTACTGAAACATGAAACTCCCCATCCTGGGTCCCCTGAAGGACCCTGGGTAGCACACGTGGTTTACAAATGGCTGCTAACCTAAAGGTTGGCAGTTCAAGCTCACCCAGGTTCTCTGCAGAAGAATGGCCTGATGAACTCTTTGCCTAAAGATTACAGCTAAGAAAACCCCATGGAGCAGTTTTATTCTGCTACAACACATGGGGGCTTCATGAGTTTTGCTTTTGGTTTTAGTTGGGTAACCTGAGGAGTCCCTAGGGGAAGCAAGCAGCTAACAAGGGTTAGTGGTTTGAGTTCACCCAGAAGCACCTTGAAAGAAAGGCCTGGTGATCTTTTGAAAAATCAGCCATTGAAAATCCTATGGAACACAGTTCTTTGATACACATCAGTCCAAATCAACTCCACAACAACTGGCTCTTGGGTACCCTGAACACTGGAGCCTGATGCCATCTTTGCTTGCCCCATGCCAATACCCTTCCCATCTGCTCACCGGCCTCAGCACTCTCTGGACCTCCTGTAGAACTTTCTTTGGGCTCTTCACAGAGCACAGCACCAGGGTACAGACCACCACATCCATGGAGCCATCAGCCAGTTGTCTCATGTCCTCTCCAGAAGCCACCACAAACTGCTCATATTTGAGGTGCTTGTTCTCAGCCATGTTTTTTGTCAGAAACTTCTCAAAATTAGGGTTTGGGTCCAGGCAGGTGATCCTGCAGCCTGGTGGGTAGAACTGGAAATTGGCTCCTGTACCACAGCCCAGCTCCAGCAGGGCCACCTTCCCAGAGACCCCTGCAAGTCCCTTAATCTGGCCAAAGAGCTCCCGCTTCTTGCTCTCCATTTTGCGGTTGGTCTTGACAGTCAGCACGGCCATCAGGTAAGGGAAGTAGGTTTTGCACAGGGGCTGCCAGCAGCCTAGTAATGCCAAGAGGTGCAGGGGCAGGGTTAGGAGCAGCACCAGCAGCTGCAGGAGCCGGACAAGGGCATCCATGGCAGACTAGCTCTGAGTGGTGCTTCTGTGGGCACTGGCTTTTTCTTTCTGCCTAGCCTTTGCAGAGTCCCCATCCCCCTCCACCGTATGATAGGACTTTGTCCCCTGACTCCTGTCGGTGATTTCCTCTTCATCAGGGTGGAGTGGGTGTCTGGAATTCCTCCAGGGGGCGCAGGTCCCATAGGTCCACAGGCTCTTCAACCTGTTTTATGTGGGTGAAGGGACAGGTGGTCCCAATGCGTTCTGAATTCTGGAGCACTCTGCCTAAAGCTGAAGAGGATGGGGTGTGCTGGAGAGGGAGGCAGGAAGGAGAAAAGGGGATATGTCTCAGACCATGTCAGCCAAATGCTGGGGGCAGAGCTGACTCATGGGGCATCTCCTGGCCTCATTCTGTAACCAGGCTTTGCTCAGGTTGTGCAAGCTGGAAACTGGCTGGGTTTCTCAGGCATAGCCTCAGGGATCTGTAAACTGTAATAGGCCTTTGACCCAGAAGGAGACCAAACAGAGTATTCAGAGTAGGGCCTGATTGGTCACAAGGAGGGAGGTTACTGGTTGAAAGAAAGGGATTTTCTCAACTGGCTAGGTTTTATTTTTAAATCAAAGTCTTAGGGTCTTAGAAATAAAGCAAAGAAGAGAGAAACAGGCAGAGTGCAGAAGAATCAGGATACATGGGTTCTAATCTTTGTTCTGCCATTAACTTGCTGTGTTCTTTGAGGCAAGTCCTTTTACCTTACCTTGTGGGCTTCAATTTCATATCTGTAAAATGAGGAGATGAGAGATTGGAGGGGCCTAGCACAATTTCTCTTGCTCCCATATTTATGCTCTAAGGAAAGTGGGGTAAGCAGCAGGCAGCAGGTGTCCCTAGGTACCCTCAACAAGGGTACCTGAGTCCCAGCCCATGTCAGTACTCTGGAGGCTTTAGGAACAGGCCAGTGGTGGCCATTGAAGCAAAGGTCAGAGTTTTGGGTCATAGTTATCTGTGGTAGTTAAGGTTATGTGTCAACTTGGCTGGGCCTGGTTGAGTGGCTGGGCAGCTGGTGGTAGTTATTCCCCATGATGAGACTGGCAATCAGCTCCATAGTGGGATCTGCCACAAGCAGCTGAGTAGCTGCTTTAGGGGTATGGTCTGCTTCCTGTACATTAGAAGCAGTTTTGGGAATTGTCTCTAGCTTTTTGGCACACTTGGATCCGGCATGTAGCCCAGTCGTCATTCAGCAGCGTGCCATGCTCTGCCGATCTTGGGACTTTTAATAGACTTAAATCAATGGCCTGCCGTGTGATTTGGTAATATTGGGACTGTGCCTTTTTACTAGTTGACATTGTGTTTGTCAGCCTCAACATCCAGCAGCAGTCTGACTGAAGAAAGCCTCCAGCTTCAGTGGGTAGGGAGCAGGAAGCAGAGCTGAAGCCTAAGCTTAAGGG
>NW_006922077.1:412376-416226 GCF_000298275.1 Orycteropus afer afer | reverse complement strand
AATAGTCTGAAGTCTTACGAGAAGCATTTCCCAGAGCCACCAATGGCCTCTGGGGGAGAGGGACTTAGTTTAGACTCAGTGCCTGGGAAGGAGGGGTGCGCTGGCAAAGTCCACTGCCTTTGTCCTGCTGGTCAAAACTGCTGGTGGGTCTGGCCTTTTCAACTGGGGCCTTAGAGAAAAGGTCTGGAGACACCTCCCATTTCAGGCAGGAACAAGCTTTTTCAGGAAAGTGTCTTCTGCACAGAGCTGCCAAAACCAGGGTGGGCCCTGCGTCTCTGCCAAGAAGAGAAGAGAAGTTTTTGTGATCCCCACAAGTTAGACATCTTCTCTGGACTTTGTTTCTGCTGTGGGCTACAAAAGAGCCAACAGTTATCCCTAGAGTTGGGGTGTGAGTTCCTGTCCTATTCTGATGGATGCACAGGGTCTAGTATTGTGGATTTAATTTGCATTTTTCCTGATGACATTGGCGTGGATATTCTCTTTTGTGAAAAGTCTGTTTAAATCTTTTGTCTATTTTTTTATTGAGTTGTCTTTTTCTTTTTAATTTGCTGCTGCTGTTGTTAGTTGCCATGGAGTCCATTCTAACTCACGGCGAGCCCATGTGTGCAGAGTAGAACTGCTCTCTGCGTGGTTGTTAAGGCCTTTCGGAAGCACATCACCGGGCCTGTCTTCTGAGGGACCTCTGGGTGGATTCGAACCACCAACCTGTAGGCCAGGAGTCAACTGATTAACTCTCTATGCCAAATTTGTAGGAGTTCTTTATATACTCTGGAAAGGTGTTCATTTTCAGATATATGATCATACGATATATAAAACGGCCTTTCCTACTTTTCACTTTTTTAATGAACTTTTGGTAATTTTAATGTCCAATTTACCTTACCAAACATTTAAATCGTTGCCAATCTGATAAATGCAATATGGTATATATTGTGGTTTTTATTTGCTCTTTCCTACGGTGGTGGTGGTAGGTGCCGTTGAGTCAATTCTGACTCCTGGTGGCCCTGTGTACAACAGAATGAAACACTGCCTGGTCCTGCGCCATCCACACAATCCTTGCTAGGTTGAGCCCATGGTTGCAGTCATTGTGTCAATCAGTCCAACTTGTTGAGGGTCTTCCCCTTTTTGTTGAATATCTTTTATATGATTCAGAGCCTCTGTATTTCCTTTTCCGTGAATTGTCCTTCACTTACTTTTTCTATAAGTTGCTGATCTTTTTCCTATGGATTCGAATAAGCTCTTTATAAGAAAATTAGTCCTTTACCTGTGATATGAGTGGTAAAACATGTCCCCTTGGTTTGTTGTGAATCTGTATTTTTTTATTCTTTATTATTTTTGCCACTCAGGAATTTTTGATTTATATGCAGTAAAATACAACAATATTTTCTTATATAGCTTTGAAAGACCTTTTTGACTCAACCTAATAAGAATATTTTCCTGTGTAGTTTTTTTTATGGCATTATTGTTGTTATTTTACATTTTGCTCCTTAATTGATCTGGAATTTATCCTGGTATAAGGTGTGAGCTATGGCTCCAACCTGATTTTGTTCCAGATACCTATCAAGTTGTCTTAACACTTTTATTGAATAAGCCATTTTCTCCTCATGGTTTGAAAAGTTGCCTTTTGCATATATATTTTTGTATATACTTGAGTCTATTATGGACATTTTATTTTGTTCCATTGAAATGTCCACCTCTTCTTATGTTAGGTTTATATTATATCTTAATATCTTATAGGGCTTGTCGTTTCTCATTGTTGTTCTTTGTTCAAATTTTTCTGGCTGTTCTTTTCTCTTCCTCCTCTTCTTCCCCCACATGAATTGCAGAAGAGCTTGTGTACTGAAAAAATTCTGCTAGCATTTTATTAGTATTACATTAAACACATTTTAGGGAGAATTGACTATCTTTTTATTCACGTGTATGTTGTATCTTTCTAACTATTCTTGTCCTCTTTTGTCTCCTCAGCAGAAATTTAAAGATACCTTCATGTAAACCAAACCAAACTCATGTTTGCATTTGAATATTGAATATTTCTTTTTAAGTTTAGTCCTAGTTATTTTATCTTTTTGTGGTTATTATTAAAAAGGGAGCTATTCTTTATTTGTATCTTTTTTTTGTTTCTTATTTTCTTTCTTAAAAAGCTTTATTTTGCATAATTCATATATTATGCAATTCTCCCATTTAAAGTGTACAATTCAATGTTTTTTAGTATATTCAGAGTTATACAACCATCACCACAATCAATTTTAGAACATTTTCATCATCCCCAAAAGAAACCCATTAGCAATCACTATCCATTCCTTCCTCCACCCCTCACCCACCCAGCCCCTGGCAACCACTAATCTACTTTCTGTCTTATAGATTTGCCTGTTCTGAATATTTCAGATAAATGTGTATCATATAATATATGACCTTTTGTGACATATGTCTTTGTGAATGTTTCTTTCCCTTAGCATAATTTTTTTTCAAGCTTCATTCATGTTTTAGCTCAGTACTTCATTTCTGTTTATTACCAAATAATATTACATTGTATGGATATAAACCAAAACTAAAACCCTCTGCCATGGACTCGAATTCCAACTCACAGAGACCCTACAGGACAAAGTAGAATTGCCCCATAGGGTTTGTTGTTGTTGTTGTTGTTATGTGTCACTGAGTTGGACCGGACTCGGTTTCTGGACTCGGTTTCCGAGGCAGTATCACTACGGAAGTAGATAGCCTAACCTTCCTTCCAAGGAGTGGCTGGTGCATTTGAAAGCCAGCCTTCTGGTTAGCAGTCAAGTGCCTTAAACTCTACGCTACAAGGCTGTAAATATTTACAGAAGCAGATTATCACATCATTCTTCTGAAGAGCAGCTGGTGGGTTCAAACTGCTAACCTTTTGCTTAGCAATGAATACTTAACAGCTGTGCCACCAGGACTCCTTTTGTATGGAAATACCACAGTTCATCTTTTTCTGCATTTACATCTTCTGACTGCTGGCTTAAGCGGTCTGTTTGCAGACTGTTTGCATATTTTACCATTTTTTTTTATTTCTATGTGTTTGTTTTGCACTTCGCTATCTTATGACATTCTCTCACTGTTTGTAATAACTTTTTATTTTCTTGCTTAATAGTTTTAACAGATGCCTTCAGAATAATGTTCAATGTATGGAGAACAAATTCCTTTTCTTGTTAGAAGTAGAGCATACTTCTAACGACTCCCCTCAGTTAGTTCTTTTCTTATTTTCTCTTAGCCTTTCACCCTTGTCGTCAAATCGATTTCGACTCATGGTAATTTTTATATAATTTTATTTTTTGTTGTTGAGAATATATACATCGACTCAACAATTATTGCATGTACAGTTTAGTGACGTGGGTTACATTCTTCAAGTGGTGCAACCATTCTAACCCTCCTTTTCTGAATTGTTCCTTTTCCATTAATATAAACTCACTGCCCCCTAAGTTTCTTATCTAATCTTTGGAGTTGCTCAAGGCAAACATTCTTTACTAGTTAAGCTAAACTATTGTTTGATTTTAAGAAGACTCCAAGGGACATTTTTGTTTAAAGATGATCTCCGGGCAGGAGTTTTGGGTGCTCCATTGGGTTTTCAGTAGCTGATTTTTTGGGAAGTCGGTCTCCAGGCCTTTTTTACAAGGTGACTATGGATGGACTCGTACCTTTAAACTTTCGATGAGCAGTCAAGTATGGTAACTGATTGACTGCACTACACAGGGACTCTCTTGCTGGGGATTTGTTGTTGTTGTTGTTGTTATGTGCCGTCGAGTTGGCCCTGACTCATAGCGACCCCTCCTTGGGTTTCCGAGGCAGTATCACTACGGAAGTAGGATTGCCCAACCTTCCTTCCGAGGAG
>NW_006922077.1:379000-411461 GCF_000298275.1 Orycteropus afer afer | reverse complement strand
CCTGGTTGAGTGGCTGGGCAGCTGGATGTAGTATTCCCCATGATGAGACTGGTGATCAACTCCATGGTGGAATCTACTGTGAGCAGCTGAGTAGTTGGCTTTGGGATGCAGTTTGCTTCCCATATATAAGTAGCGGCTTTGGGAATGGTTGCTAGCATATGGCGTGCTTAGACCCTGAATGTAGCCATGTCGTTGTTCAGCAGCCTGCCATGCTCTGCCGACCTTGGGACTTACAATGGGCTTGAATTAATGGCCTGCTGTGGTTTGGTAACATCGGGACTGTGCCATTTGTCAACCTTGGGCTTGTTAGCCTCAGCAGCCAGTAGCTGCCTGAGTGAAGAGATGCCTCTAGCTTCAATGGTTAGGGAACAAGAGGCAGAGCTGAAGCCCAAGGTCGAGGGGCTTTCACACAGCCGCTAGAGCCTGGTACTTTGAACTTGGACTTAAAGCCTCTAAATTGTGAGAGAATAAACTCCTGTTTGTTAAGGCCATCACATTTGTGGTATATTCTTGTCAGAGCGGCACTATGTAACCAGAACACTTGTCTATGCCAGTAAATTTAGAAGACAGGTACCTGACCAACTGACTGGAAGAGAGACATTTCTGTGCCCATTCCAAAGAAAGATGATCCAAAAGAATGTGTAAATTATTGAAAAATATCATTAATATCACACACAAGCAAAATTTTGTTGAAAATAATTACAAAACAGTTGCAGCAGTACAGAGAACTGCCAGACATTCAAGCCAGATTCCAAAGAGGATGTGGTACGGGGGATATCTTTGCTGATGTCACATGAATCTTGGCTGAAAGCAAAGAATACCAGAAACATATTTACCTATGTTTTATCAACAATGCAAAAACATTAGACGTGTGGATCATAACAAATTATAGATAACATTGTGAAGAATGGGAATTCCAGAACACTTAATGAGGAACCTGTATGTAGACCAAGAGGCTGTCATTCAAACAGAACAAGTGGATACTGCATGGTTTAAAATCAGAAAAGGTGTGCATCAGAGTTGTGTCCTTTCACCATACTTATTCAATCTGTATACTGGGCAGATAATCTAAGAAGCTGGACTATATATATGAAAAAGAATGTGGCATCAGGATTGGAGGAAGACAACCTGCTATATGCAGATGACACAACCTTGTTGAAAAGGAAGAGAACTTGAAGGACTTACTGATGATGAGCAAAGACTATAGCCTTCGGTATATATTACACCTCAACATAAAGAAAACAAAAATCCTCACAACTGGACCAATAAGTAACAACATGATAAATGGAGAAAATGTTGAAGTTGTCAAGGATTTCATTTTACTGGGATCCATAGTCAACACCCATGGAAGCAACAACCAAGAAATCAAATGACATATTGAATTGGGTGAATCTGCTGCAAAAGAGCTCTTTAAAGTGTTAAGAAGCAAAGATATCATTTTGAAGACTAAGGTGCAACTGGCTGAAGCTATGGTATTTTCAATCACCTCATATGCATGTGAAAGTTGGACAATGAATAAAAACCAAAAAACCAAACCCAATGCCATCAAGTCACTTCTGACTCATAGGATCCCCAACTGAGTTTCAAGGCAGTAAATCCTTATGGAGTAGATTGCCCCGTCTTCCTTCTGTGGAGTGGTTGGTGGTTTGAACCCCCAACCTTTTGGTTAGCAGTCAAATAAATGCTTTTGGCACTGTCCCACCAGAGCTCCTTGGACAATGAATAAGGAAGACCAAGGAAGAATTGATGCCTTTGAATTATGGTGTTGGTGAAGAATATTGAATATACCGTGGACTGCCAAAGGAATGAACCAATCAGTCTTGGAGGAAGCACAGATGGAATGCTCTTTAGAAGTGAGGATGGTGAGACTTCATCTCTGGTACTTTGGACCTATTACCAGGAGGGACCAGTCCCTGGAGAAGGATATCATGCTTGTAAAGCAAAGGGAAAAAGAGGAAGACCCTCAGTGAGATGGAGTAACACAGTGGCTGCAACAATGGGTACAGCAATGATTTTGAGGATGGCACAGGACTGGGCAGTGTTTCATACTGTTAGGGTTACCATGAGTTGTAACCAACTCGACAACACCTAACAACAGCAACAATAAAAATTTGCATAATTCTAGGGCTCATTTTTTATTTTTATTTTTCCTTTACTCTTACATTTAAACCATCCCCAAATCCTATTAGCTTTGCTTCCCAAATTTATCTTAATTTCATCCATTTCTTTTATCTCCATTGGCATGACTCTAGACCCACTGCAATGGCCTCGTAACTGTCTTCCTACCTCTACTCCTGCCCCAAACCCTATGCTTTACTGAATTTCCATTATCTTTAGATTTCTTACTGTGGCCCATAGTTCCCTGCATGATTTGCCTTCTGCCCACATCTTATGCTACTTTCCCCTAGGCCCCCATTCTTCAGCCATACAATCTTCTTTCAGTTCTGCAAATTGTCACTCTTTTTCGCTCCAGGCCTTTGCATTTGCCATTTCCTTTGTCTGATATGCTCTCTTTCTTTTCAGTAGTGTCTTCCTCCCTCTTGTCTAGTTAACTTTTACTGACTTTTTAGGTCTTAGATAAAATATTCCCTCCCATCTCCCACCTGGGTCAAAAGCACTTAGCTCAGATTGCAGTTAATATTTATTACTATTATTATATAAGGGTTTGATTCCTGGTCAGCACACCTCATTGTGGCCACCACTCACTATCAGTGGAGGCTTGTATGTTGCTCTGATGTTGAACAGGTTTTAGCAGAGCTTCTAGACTAAGACAGACTAGGAAGAAAGGTGTGGGGACACTTCTGAAAAATCAGCCAGTGAGAACACTATGGATCAAATGGTCTGATCCCTCAATGCATGGAGTCACCAGGAATCAGGGGCTGACTTCATGGCAGTCAACAACAATAACAGCATAAACTTCATGAAAGCAAGGATTGTGTCTTTTTTTTACCTTATATCCAGCCACTAACATGATGTTTGGCAAACTGAAAATTATGTGTCAAATAAATGATGAAATTTATCACAATTTGTAATTATTTTATTTGTCTATATTTTAAAAATCTGTTGTCTCTTCAAGTGAGTGAGCTCTACAGTCAGAGAGTGTATTTTCCTCTTCACTGCCATAGTGTCTGGGCCATTTCCAGTGCTAGACTTCCATCAGTGAGGGCCTCCTATGCCAATCTAAGGAGTTTGGATCTTATTCTACAGGAATGAGAAGGAGTCACATAGTCAGATTAGTCTATTGGAAACATCTTTCTGTTGGTTGATTTAGAGGATTGGTGACTAGAAGACCAGTGAGGGATGATTTGCAATGGTCCAAGGGAGAGAGAATGAGAAATGTAATAATAGTTGTGGGGGCTGGGAGGAGGATATTTATATAGATATTGATATTTATATAGATAAGGTGTTAATAAAGTAGCACTTAAGTGCTTCTAAATAGTTAAGTCCTATAAGTGCCTCTTCAAAATGATGATGAATGCCATGCCATTCCTCTTCAATTTGTCATTCCTGGCATAGTAGGTCATATGGTTGTCTGATTCAAAATACCCAAAACCAGTCCATTTCAGCTCAATAATGCCTAGGATATCAATCTTTATGCATTCCATTTCATTTCTGACAACTTCCAATTTTCCTAGATTCATACTTTGTACCTTCCATGTTCTGATTATTAATGATGTTTGTAGCTGTTTCTTCTCATTTTGAGTTGTGCCACATCAACAAATGGAGGTCCCCAAAGCTCTACTTTATCCATACCATTAAGGTCGGCTCTACTCTGATGAGGCAGCTCTTTCCTAGTCGTATCTTGAGTGGCTTCTGACCTGAGGACTTATCTTCTGGTACTGTATCGGACAATGTTTCAGGGTTATTCATAAACTTGTCCAGTGATATATCAGACATTGTTTCACTAATATTCATAAGGTTTTCACTGACCAATTCTTTGAGAAGTGGATGGCCTCTTCCTTCTGAGTCTGTCTCAGTCTGGAAGCTCTGCTGAAATCTGTCCACCATGGACAACCCTGCTGGTGTTTGAAACACCAATGGCACAGCCTCCAGCCTCATAGCAACATGTAAGCTATCACAGTATGACACACTGACAGACAAGTTTGTCTCTGTTAGCTTCCTGCCTGGGGGCTCTCTCTCTCTTACCTGTTCTGGATGTTGACCCTGGCTGCTGCTTCCTGTCTGGGGTCTCTCTGACTCTTACCTGTTCTGGCCACTAGACCTGGCTCCCAGGAATGACAAATTGAAGAGGAATGGCATGGCACTCATCATCACAAAGAATGTTTCAAGATATATTCGAAGAAGAATGCTGTCAGTTATAGGATAATATCCATATGCCTACAAGGAAGGCCAGTTACTACTACTGTTACTCAAATTTATGCATCAACCACCAAGACCAAAGATGAGGAAATTGAAGATTTTTACCAACTTCTGCAGTCTGAAATTGATTGAACATGAAATCAAGATGTGCTGATTATCACTGGTGATTGAAATGCAAAATCTGGAAACAAAGAAGAATCACTGGTAGTTGGAAAATTTGGCCTTGGTGATGGAAATGACACTGGAGATTGCATGATAGAATTTTCCAAGACCATTGAATTATTCATTGCAAATAGATTTTTTCAACAACACAAACAGTGGCTATATACACGGGCTTCACTGGATGGAGTACATAGGAATCAGATCAACTACACCTGTGGCAAGAGGTGATGGAGAAACTCATTGTCTTCAGCCAAAACAAGGCCAGGAGCTGATTGTGGAACACATCATCAACTGCTCATATGTAAGTTCAAGTTGAAGTTGAAATCAATTAAAACAAGTCTACGAGAGCCAAAATATGACCTTGAATATATCCCTCCTGAATTTAGAGATTGTCTAAAGAATAGATTTGATGCACTGAACACCAAGACCAAAAACCAGAAAACTTGTGGGATGACATCAAGACCATCATCCATGAAAAAAGCAAAAGGTCATTAAAAAGACAGGAAAGGAAGAAAAGACCAAAACTGATGTCAGAAGAGACTCTGAAACTTGCCATTGAATGAAGAGTCGCTAAAGCAAATGGAAGAAATGACATGATAAAAGAGCTGAACAGAAGATTTCAAAGGGCAGCTTGAGAAGACTAAGTCAATTATTATAATGAAATGTGGAAAGACGTGGAGTTAGAAAACCAAAAGTTAAGGAGATGCTTGACATTTCTCAAGCTGAAAGAACTGAAGAAAAAATTTAAGCCTTGAGTTGCAGTATTGAAAGATTCTATGGGCAAACTATTGAAAGATGCAGGAAACATCAAAAGAAGATGGAAGGAATACACAGAGTCACTGTACCAAAAACAATTGGTTGATGTTCATCCATTTCAGGAGGTGGCATATGATCAAGAACCAATGATAATGAAGGAAGAAGTTGAAGCTGCACTGAAGGAATTGACGGGACAGACAATGAGATGTTTCAACAAATGGATGACTCACTGGAGGCACTCACTCAGCTATGCCAGGACATTTGGAAGACAGCTACCTTGCCAAGTGACTGGAAAAAATCCATAGTCCAAAGAAAGGTGATCCCACAGAATGTGAAAATTATCAAACAATATCATTAATATCACATGTAAGTAAAATCTTAAGATAATTCAAAAACAGTTGCAGCAGTATATGACAGAGAACTTCCAGAAATGCAAGCTGGATTCAGAAGAGGACATGAAGCGAGGGATATCATTTCTGATGTCAGATGGATCTTGGCTCAAAGCAAAGAATACCAGAAAGATGTTTACTTGCATTTCATTGATTATGCAAAAGCATTCAATTATGTGGATCACATCAAACTGTGGATAACATTGAGAAGAATGGGAATCCCAGAACATTTAATTGTATTCACAAGGAATCTGTACATAGACAAGGAGGCTGCTGTTTGAACAGAACAAGGGGATACTGCATGGTTTAAAATCAAGAAGGGGGTGCATCAAGGTTGTAGCCTTTCACCATACTTATTCAATCTTCATGCTGAGAAGATAATCTGAGAAGCTGGACTATATGAAGAAGAAAGTGGCATCAGGATTGGAAGAAGAATCATTAACAACCTGCGATATGCTGATGATACATCTTTGCTTGCTGAGAGTGAGGATGACTTGAAACACTTACTGATGAAGATTGAAGACTACAGTCTGCAGTATGGATTACACCTCAATATAAAGTCAACAAAAATACTCACAACTGGACCAATAAGCAACATTACAATAAATAGAGAAAAGATTGAAGTTGTCAAAGACTTCATATTACTTGATTCTACAATCAATGCCAAAGGAAGCAGCAGTCAAGATATCAGATGACATATAAAACCAAAACACTGTAGATTTGGATCCGACTATAGTGACCCCTCCTTGGGTTTCTGAGGCAGTATCACTATGGAAGTAGATTGCCCGACCTTCCTTCCGAAGAGTGGCTGGTGAGTTTGAATCACCAGCCTTCTGGTTAGCAGTCAAATATGGCTTAGGCACTGGGCAAATCTGCTACAAAAGACCTCTTTCAAGTGCTGAAGAGCAAAGATATCCCCTTGAGGACTTAGGTGCGCCTAACATAAGCCATGACATTTTCAATTGCCTCATATGTATGTGAGAGCTGGACAATGAATAAGGAACACTGAAGAAGAGTAGATGCTTTTGAGTTGTGGTGCTGGTGAAGAATGCTGAAAATACCATGGACTGCTAAAAGAACTAACAGATCTATCCTGGAAGAAGTGCAGCCTGAATAATCCTTGAAAGCGAGAATGGCCAGACTTTGTCTCACCTACTTTGGTCATATTGTAAGAAGAGACCATTCCCTGGAGAAGGGTATCATGCTTGGTAAAGTGGAGGGTCAACAAAAGAGAGGAAGGCCATCAACAAGATGAGTTGACACTGTGGCTACAACGATGGGCTCAGATATAGCAGGGATCGTGGACCAGGTGGTGTTTTGTTCTACTGTACATAGGGTTGCTATGAGTCAGAGACAACTTGATGGCACCTAACAACAACAACAACAACATAAATGCCTAAAATATTTTAGGTTGGTGGTATAAATATAGAAGACTGGTCATTCAAACCCACCAGCTGCTCCACAGAAGCAAGATGGGGCAATCTACTTCCGTAAAGATTTCCCGCTTTGGAAACCAAATGGGGGGTCACCATGGGTCAGAATTGACTCAATGGCAGTGATTTTGGTTTTTGGTTTTATAGTTGATTACACCTAAGCTTCTGATTCTGGTCACTGGATAAATTTACCAGAATAAGGTTTTTTTTTTTTTTTTTTGTTGAGAGACAGTGAATTTGGTTTTGATATGTTAACTTTGAGGTGGATATGTCCAGTTTGCAGTTAAACCCACCAGCCACTTTGCAGAAGGAAGACAGGGCAATCTACTTCTATAAACATTTACCTCCTTGGAAACCCAAAGGGGGTCGCTGTGAGTCAGAATTGACTTGATGGCAGTGAGGTTTTTTTTTAGAACTTCAACGAGCATTTCAGTCTAGAGACATAGATTTGAAACCCATCAAATTTGAGGTGGGATCTGGTCCCACACCCCAACCAGCAGTCCTCCTATTCTCTCTGATTTGGTTGGATATATCACAGTCTTCCAGCTGTTGGGAGCCCTTCTTCACACTGACCTTTATTTCACCCCTACCCTCCTCATTTAGTCTGTCATTAAATCCTGCCATAGATTTCTAAATAATTTCTAAATTTATCTTGAATCTGTTCTCTCTTTCTTATCCCAACCACCAGTGCTTTAGCTGAGGCCCGCATCATCTGGTGTCTTAATCATGAAAACTGCTTTGTAATGGGGTCTTTATTTCTAGTTTTGGCACCTTCACATCCATTCTCCACATACTCACCAAATGTCATTTACCTAAAACCCAAATAGGACCATGTCACACCCTTATATAAAATCTAAAACTGTTTCCTCATTGTCCACAAGATAAAGTTCAAGGTCCTTACTATGGCAGACAACGCCCTCCGTGAATGGTCCCTGCTCAATAGCCCAGCCCCTTCTCTGAGGCTTTCTCCCTTGCTAGCTGAGTTCCAATGACCTCAAATTGTGCGGTTCTCCAGCCCAGCTGTTTTATGCTAGAGCCTCTGCCAGGCTGCTCCTCTGTCTTGCTAGTCAGCCCCCACCCCTCCACCTCATTTGGCTTATCCACTCTCTTTGTTAAGATTCAGCAGCTCAGGCAACTCTTTGCCCAGAATGGCTTTCTTGATCACTCTGATGGGGTTATAGGTCTTTCCCCCCCCCACGCATTGCTTATAGATGCTGTACTTACCTTATTATGCTGAAAGATTCTGTTTTCCCTACTAGCCTGTTGGCTTGTTTAGAATAGGAACTGTGTTACTACTATATCCCCAACACAGTGATAATCAATATATGCTTGCCAAATGAATGTATGCTGTGAAGAAAACAGATGGATGGAGTAGTCAAGAAAACACACATTAAGACACTGTTAAATGGAATTCAAGGAACTCTTGCATGTGATTAGTACAAAACATGTGTAGGACAGACTCCAAATTCTGTGGGCTGCAGCATACTGTAAGGGGATAAGTTCTTCTCTTCCTTTGGTGAAAGTTAGGGCTGTTGTTACTGTGAACTATTTTATATTTGGCAAAGTGCAGTAAATAGTATTCCAAAACCTTGCTACTCAAAATGTGCTCCCTGAACCAATAGTTCACTTGGGAATTTGTTAGAAATGCAGAATCTCAAGCCCCACTCCAGGCCTACTGAACCTGACCCTGCGTTTTAACAAGACATTTAAGTCAGTAATATATGCATTCAAGTTTGAGAAGTACAGTATTAGTGCTTTATCAGCTGGAAAAGGGGATGGGGCCTGTGAGCTTAAGGTCACTACTGCTCCTCCAGGAAACAGTGTTATTCAGGGACTCGAGCAGAGCAGACATTCCAGAGACTGCCTCAGGAAAAACCAAAACCAAAGTCATTGCCATGAAGTCGATTCCGACTCATAGTGACCCCCACTGGGTTTCTGAGGCGGTAAATCTTTACAGAAGTAGATTGCTGGGTCTTCCTTCCGTGGAGTGACTGGTGGGTTTGAATTGCCAACCTTCTGGTTAACAGTCAAATGCCTTAGGCACTATGCCACCAGAGCTCCTTTGACCTCAGGAGGAAGGGAGATGAAGAACTCAAGTTAGCAGCTGTGCCCAGATAGGCAGATCTAGAGACTCAGCAACCCCCCCCCACCCGCCCTGGCAGGGTCAAACAGGAACTGTATGGGCCTGGGCCTGGCTAAATAGGCATGCTAAGCATGGCAGAAAGTGGACCTAGATGGAATTAGTATGCTAGACAGTCCTAGGGCTGGTCTCTGAGCATTGGTCAGGCTAGAGAGTCAGATGAGCAATTCTTCAGGTTTAGGCAGGGACTGGGGCTGGATCTTCAGCTCAGAGAGTCAGGGATGGGATGAGCTTCAGGAATGAGACAAGGTTCAGGGTTGAGGTAAGGGTCAGAATATCTAGTGCAAACATTCCTGTTGGTAATCCAAACTGGTATTTTCACATTTTGAAGGACTGGCTGTACTAAAATGACCTGCTTTATACTGCACTTGGCAGACCTTTATTTTAGGACAACTCACAGGGAGCATACGGTGAGGTGGGGGCATAGCGCGTGCCCTGATGTGCTTCCCTTGTTATGTAGATTTGTTGGATGCCACCCTTGTGTATTTAAATATGATGTTTAAATATGATGTTTGCTATTTCACAGGACAAGTAATTGGAACTATCAAATATGAGTTAGAATGTTTACTACGATATGTGTTAGGACATACTGAGAAATGCCTTTTTCTTTTGTCAGGGGAGAGGTTTGTGGATCAGAAAGACTCTGGAGCTTGGGAAGGGTTGAGTGACTTATTAGAGTGAATACAGATTCTGGAAGAAATCAAGTGTTTTTTTTTTTTTTTAACACAGTTATGTTGTTGTTGCTGTTAGGTGCTGTTGAGTTGGCTCTGACTCATAGTGACCCTGTGTACAACAGAACAAAACACTGCCTGGTCCTGTGCTATCCTCACAAGCCTTGCTGTGCTTGAGCCCATCTCATTAAGGGTTTTCCTCATTTTTGCTGACTCTCTACTTTACCAAGTATGATATGCTTCGCTAGGGACAGGTCTCTTCAGACAACATTACCAAAGTAGGTGAGATGAAGTCTGGCCATTCTCACTTCCAAGGAGCAGCCCAGATGTTCTTCTTCAGGACACATTTATTCATTCTTCTGCTAGTCCATGGTATTTTCAGCATTCTTTGCCAACACCACAATTCAAAGGCATCGATTCTTCTTTGATCTTCCTTATTCATTGCCCAGGGTTATAATTCTGCGAGGAATATGGTCAATATCTTATTAGTGGCAATATATGCTTTCCCAATATAATAATAATACAATGCAACTCACTGCCGTGGAGTCAGATATGACTCATAACGACCCCTCCTTGGGTTTCTGAGGCAGTATCACTACAGAAGTAGATTGCCCAACCTTCCTTCCGAGGAGTGGCTGGTGGGTTTGAACTGCCAGCATTCTGGTTAGCAGTCAAATGCCTTAGGCACTACGCCACCAGAGCTCCTAATACTAGATAGAGTCTATTAACTTTGGAGAAAAATTACTCACTTTGTGGAGGTATGCTTGCTTTTAGGGAACTTGTTACACAATAGCAAGTTCCTCCCCACTTTGGATCAGGTCAGACCTGGGCAGAGAAAAGCTTCTATTTGGTATCTGACCAAAATCTGAAGCTTAAAGATGGATTTCGAGAGAGGGAAGAGGGAAGGTCTATAAGAAACCCCTGTCTTCGTAAGGACTAGTTCATAAGGTTTTTTTTTTTTTTTTTGCTTGTGTGATACAAGGAACAGATTATTTAGATAACGCAATGACTTCTAACCCTCTTACTTTTCACTGTCCTGTAATAGCTTCCCAGACATAGGACAGGAACTGTGTTGATCTCCATGATTGTGCTGGGAGTGGTTTTTTTTTTTTTGCTAGGAAAGCCTGGAGAGGCTGGAGGATACTGGCAGGGGCTGAGATGTGGCTGGGGTAGGAGGGGGTGGACTGCTCCCCGCCACCTTGGGGTTGCTAGGAGGAGCCACCACTTTGGCTGGCAGCTGAGAATAGATCTACTCAGCTGCAGGTGACAGGTGGCGAGAGAGAACTTGAGGCTGAATTTTCTGAATTCTTACTCCTTTCCTCTCATAGGGGAGCAGAAAGAAATAGGATCTTATTAGTGGGGTATATTATCACTTGAGGAGCCAGGAGAACTATTTGGCTCATATTCATGAAAGGCCTCAAGTTTAGACTTTGCTATTATTGCCAAATAAGGTAAAACTAGAAGTCAGATGCCTTAGGCACTGTGCTACCAGAGCTCTTTGATAATATTTGTGTTTACAGGTTGTAACAAACTTTTGTATAGTTAAAAATAAACATTTAAAATATACTACAATTTTAGCAACAACTGTTTTGGCATTTATTTGTTTTTAATATACCCACAATCTGAAAAATGGAAACGTTTAGTCCTATCAGCCTGTGAGAAGCCTTGCCTGCCCCACCCAAATTATAAATAGAACATAAAGTCAGATATGACAAAAAATTCATAGTTTTGTATGTTCTGCAGTGCCTAAGGCATTTGGCTGCTAACCAGAAGGCTGGTGGTTCAAATCCACCAGCCACTCCTCCAAAGGAAGGTTGGGCAATCTACTTCCGTAGTGATACTGCCTCGGAAACCCAATGAGGGGTCTTTATGAGTCGAATCAACTCAACGGCAGTGAGTTTGGTTTAGTGTTTCAGCAATAGTGTGAAAAGTGCATTCCCTCTTAGAAGACAGATATTAACAGAAAAGGAAAATGACAAGTGTCAGTCTCAAGGACCAACTTATTGATAGCACAATAGCAATTTAAGCAACTCCAAACCTGCCCAGGTCCTGAAACTCCCTATCAGGGCTGGCTCCGGTCTCCCAACATAGCAGCTGTCTGTACCTCCATATCCCCAAACCTAGGGTTCTGGGGAAACAGAGGGTTCGTATGGAGTTTGGTAACTCTGGAATCTGGGAAAAGGAAGACTCTGAGTCCTTAAAAAAAAAAAAAAAAATATATATATATATATTTTTTGTTGGGTTGTTTCTTTAGGACCCAGTCTCCTCTGAGACTGTAGGAGATTATTAAGGAAGTGGGATTAAAAAATAAGAGCAGGAGGAATGTGGAATAAGAACCTCTGAGAATCCACTTCTCCAAAAAAGCAATGAGAACTTTGGCAAAAATGGTCAAAATCAACCTTTTCAGAACTCTAGAAATTATTCAAAAGCTTCTTCTTCTTCTTCTTGTTCTTTTTTTTAAACAATCTAAGGAATATATATTCAGGAAAAATGGCCAAACTTCAGTAAGAGCAGTGAGTTTTGTGGCATTTTGACATGCTCTATTCCCATGCTTTCCTTTCTATCATCTCTACAGTAGTCTTAAAACTAGCAGCTTTGGAACCATGGTAGCTGTGAAAACCAGCAGCCTAGCAGTCTCTTGAAGGGAAATAATGAGTTTCCAGCTCTCCAGAGAGTCTGAGAGCAGAAGAATGATCAGTCTTTGACCTGTCTGGCAGCTGTCTGGAAAAGTCCCGTTCAGAAGACTTGTCCTTATTTGTTCACTGAGGAAAGCCCTGTCCCCAGGGTGTGTTCAAACAACCAGTGACCATTTTTTTTTAACACTGAGGCTGCCTGAGGTAGCTGCGTATCAATATCAGTTGAGGCAAGCAAGAGCTGGCCAAAAACCTGAAGAGGAAGAGCTGGGGGATATCCATAGGAGATTTTGAAAGGCTCTGACTTATTCCCTGGGATCTAGAAAATCACACATATGTATGCTTCTCTTACCTCTGTCTGAACTTGAGGTTCTGTGCAAGCAGAAAGTGAAGGCTAAACCAGAGTTATAAACTGCCAGAGTGTTGAAGGCATGCCTCAACATATGAAACAGAGCACCTCAGTGGAGCGTGGGAGATTTATTGGTCAAAGAAATTTAAGGAAATCTTTGTCTAGTTATTAGCTGACCGTAAAACAACCAAGCAGAGACTTCAGGGGTCACACATGACAAACAATACGGACTTTACAGAATTAGTCCAGGGAAGTCACTAAACTAACAGAGCAGCTAAAACAACAGCACAATAACAGCAAAAAATTCTGGTGGGGGTGGCAATCTAATTTCCAGAGTCACCATATTTATTATTTAAAATGTCCAATTTTTAATACAAAATTATGAGATGCAAAAAGAAACAGAAAAGTATGGCTTAGAGGATAAAAGCAATTAATAAGATTGCTTCCTTGAGGAAGACTAGATGTTGGACTTACTAGACAAAGCGTTTGTTGTTGTTGTTGTTAGGTGCCATCAGGTTGGCTTTAAGTCACAGCAACCCTGTGTACAACAGAATGAGACACTGCCTGGTCCTGTGCTATCCTCACAATTGTTACTATGTCAGAGCCCATTGATTGCTGACAATGTGTCAATCCATCTCATTGAGGGTCTTCCCCTTTTTTCACTAACCCTCTACTTTACTAAGTATGATGTCCTTCTCCAGGGACTGGTGCCTCCTGATGACATGTCCAGAGGATGTGAGATGAAGTCTCATCATCCTTGCTTCTAAAGAGCATTTGGCTGTACTTCTTCCAAGACAGATTTGTTCGTTTTTCTGACAGTCCATGGTATATTCAATATTCTTGGCCAAAACTGTAATTCAAAGGCATCAATTCTTCTTCAGTCTTTCTTATTCATTGTCCAGCTTTCACATGCATATGAAGTGATCGAAAATACCATGGCCAGGTCAGGCACAACTTTCTACTCAAAATGATGTCTTTGCTTTTTAACATTTTATTTTATTTTATTATTATTATTTTTTTTTGACGAACATAATGTTTATTGATCTTGGTTAATCTCTTAGACACTCACCAGATTTTACTCCTATTTTCTAAATGGGGAAACTGAGGAGAAAGAGAAGAGAAGCAACTTGAGCAAGATGATACTAAGGGTGTACAGAGGAGGAAGGCAGATTTGAACACACGTCTTTGAAGGCAGAACTCACGCTCTGTTACTCTTCACTGCCTCCCACATGGCAAGCGGCTGTTCATTTCCTCCGCTCTACAGGAGGGCTGCACAAGGTCAGACTTGCTCAAGTCAAGTAGCCGAGTTCTCCTCCCACCCTCTGTGTAATGGGCAACAGCCAGGGTCAAGGTGAAACAGAAACCATCACCCAGAGCTCTCATCTTCCAGGCTCCTGGGCACAGCTGTGGGGGCAGAAGGGTAAACATGCAACATCCCTGCTCCAGGGAAGACCTAGTCTCGCCAGGTCATCCTTTCCTCCATGTTGGTCCTCGCTTTTCAACATTTTAAAGTGGTCTTTTGCAGCAGATTTGTCCAATGCAATAAGTAGTTTGATTTCTTGACTACTGCTTACCATGGATGTTGACTGTGGATTTTAAGCCCAGTGTTCTGTTTGAACAACTACCTCTTGGTCTATGCTCAGGTTCCTCATGAACACAGGTAAGTGTTCTGGAATTCCCATTCTTGTTAATGTTGTCTATAGTTTGTTATGATCTACACAGTTAAATGCCTTTGCATAGTTGATAAAACACAGGTGAACTTGTTTCTGGTATTCTCTGCTTTCAGCCAAGATCCATCTGACATCAGCAATGATATCCCTCATTCCACATCCTCATCTGAATCTGGCTTGAATTTCTGGCTGCTCCCTGTCTATGTATTACTGCAACCATTTTTGAAGTATCTTCAGTAAGATTTCACTTACATGCAATATTAATGATATTGTTCAATAATTTCCACATTCTGCTGGATCATCTTTCTTTGGAATGGGCACAAATATGATTCTCTTCCAGTCTGTTGGCCATGTAGCTATCTTCCAAATTTCTTAGCATAGATGGGAAAGCACTTCTAGCATTGCATCCATTTGTTGAAACATTTCAATTAGTGTTCTGTCAATTCATGGAACTCTGTTTTTTGGCAATGACTTCAGGGTAGCTTGGACTTCTTCCTTCAATGCCATTCGTTCTTGATCATATGCTACCTCCTGAGAAATGGTTGAATGTTGACAAATTCTTTTTGGTACAGTGACTCTGTGTATTCCTTTCATCTTTTGATGCTTTCTGTGTTCAATATTTTGCCCATAGAATCCTTCAATATTACAATTTGAGGCTTGAATTTTTTCTTCAATTCTTTCAGTTTGAGAAATGCCAAGCATGTTCTTCCCTTTTGGTTTTGTAACTCCAAGTCTTTGAATATTTCAAGATATTACTTTACTTTGTCTTCTTGAGCTGCCCTTTGAAATCTTCTGTTCAGGTCTTTTATGTCATCATTTGTTCAATTCCCTTTAGTTACTCTCCACTCGAGCAAGTTTCAGAGTCTTTTCTGACATTCATTTTGGTCTTTTCTTTCCTGTCTTTTAAATAACTGTTTGCTTTGTTCATGTATGATACCCTTAATGTCATCCCACAACTTATTTGGTCTTCTGTTAATAGTGTTCAATGTATCAAATCTATCCTTGAGATGGTCTTTAAATTCAGGTGGGATATACTAAAGTTTGTACTTTGGCTCTCATTGTATTGTTTTAATTTTCTTCCACTTCAATTTGAACTTGCATAGCAGTAATGATCTATTCTTCAATTGGCCCCTGGCCTTGCTGTGACTGATGATACTGAGCTTCTCTATCATCTCTTCTCACAAATTTAGTCAATTTAATTCCTGTGTCTCTCATTGAATGAGATACACGTGTATAGTTGCTATTTATATTGTTGAAAAAAGGTTTTTGTAATGAATAAGTCATTAGTCTTGCAAAATTCTATCATGTGATCTCTGGCCTAGTTTCTATCACCAAGACTATATTTTCCAATCACAGATCCTTCTTTGTTTCCAACTTTTACAATCCAATTTCCAATAATAATCTATGCATGTTGATTGAATGTTTGATCAATTTCAGGCTGCAGATGCTGGTAAAAATCTTCAATTTGTTCAACTTTGGCATTAGTGATTGCTGCATAAATTTGAATAATAATCAGATTAACTGGTCTTCCTTGTAGGCCTATGGATATTATCCTATCACGAACAATGTTGTACTTCAGGATAGATCTTGAAATGTTCTTTTTGATGATGAATGCAACACCATTCCTCTTCAATTTATCATTCCTGGCATAGTAGACCATATGATTGTCTGATTTGAAATGGCCAATACTAGTCCATTTCAGTTCACTTAACCTGATGGTTTGGGATTCGAACCCAGTCACTGCTCAGTGGGAGAAAGATGAGGCAGTCTGCTTCTGTAAAGATTTATAGCCCTGGAAATCCTATGGGGGCAGTTCTACTCTGTCTTATGAGGTTGCTATGAGTTGGAATAGACTAGATGGCAATGGGTAATGTCTAAGATATTGATCTTTATGTGTTCGATTTCATTTTTGGTGACTTCCAATTTTCATGGATTCATATTTCATAATTCCATGTTCAGATTATTAATGAACCAATAGATAGATAGTGCTCCTCTGTAATTATTTTTATTTCTGTAAGATCAGTAGTAATGCACCCTCTTTCATTCCTTATTTTAGTAATTTCTCTCTCTCTCTTTTTTTTTACCATGGTGAGTCTGACTAAATGTCCATTTTGTTGATCTTTACAAAGAACTATTTTTTGTTTTGTTTATTTTCTCTGTTGTTTTTCTATTCTCTATTTCATTTATTTCCACTGAATATTTATTACTTCCATCCTGATAGATCAATCCTTTTATCATTATAAAATTGTCTTTCTTTATCTTAGGCATTTTTTTGTCTTAAACTTCAATAGTATATTAATTAGTATATCCACTGTTCTGGTTACCTAGTGCCACCCTGACAAGAATATACCACAAATGGGATGACCTTAACAACAGGAGTTTATTCTCTTATAGTTTGTAGGCTTTAAGTCCAAGTTCAAAGTACCAGGTTCTAGAGGCTGGGTGAAAGCCCCTCAACTTTGGTGTTTAGCTCTGCTTCTTGCTCCCGGCCCACTGAAGCTAGAGGCTTTTCTTCATTCAGACAGCTGCTGGCTGCTGAGGCTGCCAAGTAAAAAGGCACAGTCCTGATATTACCAAATCACATGGCAGGCCATTAATGTAGGTCCATTGTTTGGCATAGTTTGGCAGTTCCTCAGGCTGCTGAACAATGACACAGCTACATGCAGGGTTCAAGGTGCCATAATCTAGAGACCATTCCCAAGGCTTCTTGTTATATGCAGGAAGCAGACCACATCCCAAAGGCAGCTACTCAGCTGCTTGTGGTAGATCCCACTATGGAGTTGATTGGCAGTTTCATCATGGGAAATAACTACCACCAGCTGCCCAGCCAATCAACCAGGCCCAGCCAAGATGACACATAAACATAACCACCACATCCACATAACACTATAACCTCATAACACTATAACCTCAAAACACATGAAGTAAAAGCAAATACAAATGAAGGGAGAAATAGAGAATTCAATAATTAAAACTGGAGACTTTAATACCCTACTTTCAATAATGAATAGAATAACTAGATAGATCAACAAAGAAATGGAAGACTTGGTCAACATTATAAACCAACTAGACCTAACACAAAGCTATAGAACATTTTACCAACAAGAGCAGATTATATATTCTTCTCAGTGCATATGGAACATACTCTACATAGACCATATGTTAGGCTATAAAACAAGCCTTAAATCAGTTTAAGAGGACTGAATTCATACAAAGGATGTTGTCTGATCACAATAGGATTAAATTAGAAATCAGTACAGAAGGGAATTTGGAAAATCCATAAATACGTGCAAATTAAACAGTATATTCCTAAATAACCAATTGGTCAAAGAAGGAAATTTATAGTTATAAACACCTATATTAAAAAAGAAGAAATATCTCAAATCAATAACCTAAACTTCTGTCTTAAGAAACTAGAAAAAGAAGAGCAAACTAAACTCAAAGAAAGCTTAAGGAAAGGAAGAAGTAAAAACTATCTATTTGCATATATCTTTTATATGGAAGACCCTAAGGAATTCGCACTATCTTGGTTCTCTAGTGCTGCTATAACGGAAATGCCTTACGTAGACCATAAGGCTTTAGCAAACAGGAATTTATTCTGTAACGGTTTAGGAGGCTAGAAGTCCAAAGGGGCTGGGTGAAGGCCACTTGACCTTGGGCTTCGGCTCTTCCTCTTGTTCCAGGCTGGCTGGAACTGGCAGCATCTCCTAACTCAGGCAGCTGCAGGGTGCTGAGGCTAATGAACCCAAGGTCAGTAGGTAAAATGGCACAATCCCCAGATGAGTAGGCAACACAGCAGGCCACTGGTTCAAGTCCAGGAACTGGAGATGAAGAATTGGCCAAAGGCAGGATCCAGATGTTCCAAAAAGCTAGAGACCTTCCTCAAACCTTCTCCATATATACTGGGAGCAGGTCACACCCTGAAGGCAAACCCCCTTCAATTGATAAGGTGCTTACAGCAGATTCCACCATGGAGGTGATTACAATCTCATCATGCAGAATAATTACATCCAGCTGCCAAGCCACTCAAAACTACAGCCCAGCCAAATTGACACACAACTTTAACTACTACTACACACAAAGGCATTTTATGAGTAATAAATGAGTTCAGTAAGTTTGTAGGATACAAGATTAATATACACAAATAAATCATATTTCTATATACTAGCAATGAACAATTTGAAAGTAAAATTAAGAATATTGCATTTACAATAACATCAGAAATAATAAAATACTTAAAATAAATTTAACAAAAACAGTGTAAGACATTGAAAATTACAAAACATTGTTGAAAGATATTAAAGAAGACCTATATAAATGTAAAGAAAATGTCATCTTCATGGGTTGGAGAACTTAGTATTATTAAGATGACAATACTGCCAAAACTGAACTACAGATTCAACACAATCTTAGAAAAAATCTCAGCTGCCTTTTGTTGACAGAAGTTGACACGCTGCCCCTAAAATTCATATGGAAATACAAGAGACCTAGAATAGCCAAAACAATATGATAAAGAACAAAGTTGGAGGACTCAGTTTCTAATTTTGAAACTTAATACAAAGCTACAGTTATAAAGACAGTTTGGTACTGGCAGTTTGGTACATATGTTATCAAGGGCATAAAACTGAGTTTCTAGAAATAAATCCTCACATTTATGGTCAATTGATTTTTTTCTATTTTTAAATTTTTATTTTGATTTGGGTGAAAGTTTACAGAGCAATTTCACCTTCCATTCAGCAGTTCATACACACTTTGTCTCATGACATTGACTGCAATTTCCCACAATGTAATGGTCAATTGATTTCTGACAATTGTGTCAAGACAATTAAATGAGGAAAAAAATAATCTTTTCAACAAATGATGCTAGGATGAATGGATATCCATACGCAAAAGAATGAAGTTGGACTTCTACCTCACACTATAAGCAAAAATCAACTCAAAATAGATCAAAGATGTAACAACCAAAGCTATAAAAATGTCTAGAAGAAATCATAGGAGTAGGTATCCAGGGTGCTGGGTTAGGCAATGATTTTGTAGATAGGATACCAAAGCACAAATGAGAAAAGAAAAAGAACAGATCAGTTGAACTGCATCAACATTAAAAACTTCTGTGTCTTACAAAAGCAGAATGTAAAAGGTGAAAAGGCAACTCACAGAATGGGTGAAAATATTTGTAAATCATATATCTGATAAGGGATTGGTATCCAGAATATATAAAGTAGTTTTACAACTCAACAATGAACAAATAACCCAATTGAAAAATGAGCAAAGTATTTGAACAGATATTTCTCCAAAGAAGATATACAAATGGCCAATAAACACATGAAAAGATGGTTAGCATCTTTCGTCACTAGGGAAGTGGCAATGAAAACCACAATGTGATACTACCTGATACTTACTGAAAAAACCAAACCAAACTCACTGCTGTCAAGATGATTGTGACTCATAGGGACCCCCATTGGGTTTCCCAGGCTGTAAATCTTTACGGAAGTAGATTGCCAAGTCTTCCTTCCATAGAGCAGCTGGTGGGTTTGAACTGCTGACCTTCTGGTTAGCAGCCAAATACTTTACTCACTATACCACCTAGGATGACTATAAAGACAATCAGAGATGGAGAAGATGTGAAGAAATTGGAACCCTCATACACTGTTGGTGGAAATGTAAAATTGTGTACCCATTTTGGAAAACAGTTTGGCAGTTCCTCAAAGTATTAAACATAGAGTTACCATATGACCCAACAATTCCATTCGTAGGTATATAGTTAAGAGAATTGAAAACATCTGTCCATACAAAAACTCGTATATGAATGTTCATAGAGGCATAATTTTTACTAACCTTAAACTATAAACAAAACTGTCCTTGATAACAAATGTTCTACTGAGGAATAAAGAAATTAAATATGGCATATCCATATAATGGAGTATTATTTGGTGATAAAAAGGATTGAAGTACTGATACTTGCTACAATATGGATGAACCTTGAAAACAGTATGCTAGTGAAGAAGCCAATCATAAAAGACCACATATTATGTGATTCCATTTATATGAAATGTCTAGAAAGGGAAGCTTGTAGAGACAGAATGTAGATTAGTGGTTGTTGGAGACTGTGGGGAGGGGGTAATGTGGAGTGACTGCTGAGGAATAGGGGTTTCTTTTTGGACTAATGAAAATGTTCTCACGTTAGTGGTAATTACATAGTGGTTGCACAGTCCTGTGAATATAACTAAACCCAACTGAACTCTACACTTTAAACTGGTCAATTTTATGGTATGTGAACTACATCTCAATAAAGCTATAAAGGAGTAATAAAAAAAGGTAAAACCAGATGTCCCTTCCTGGTTTTTCCTTAAAAAATAAGAGCAGTGTAATTGTCAAATGGGTGTGATATTCTCCCCCAAGGAGCTTTTGATGATATGTTTAAGGAGCTCTGGTGGCTTAGTGGGTAAGACATTGGACTGCTAACTAAAAGGTCAGTGGTAACCAAAGGGTCAGTGGTTTGAACCCACCAGCCGCTCTGCATGAGAAAGATGAGGCAGTCTGCTTCTGTAAAGATTTACAGCTTTGGAAACCCTATGGGGATCACTATGAGTTGGAATTGACTTGATGGCAGTGTTTTTTTTTTTTTTTTTTAAAGACATTTTTGGTTGTCCTAGAAAGGAGGGGTCACTATGAGTCGGAGATGACTCTATGGCACACAACAACAACAGTGGGAGGAGGGGTTTGGTACTGGCACCTAGTGGGTAGAGCTCAGGGGAGCCGGTAAACATCCTGCAATCACAGAGCTGTCCTCGGCAACAAAGAATTATCCGGCTCCAAAAGTCAATAGTGCTGAGGTTGAGAAACCCTGCCTGAGATCAAGCTTGATCAGGGAAAGATCAGGGTGTATGGAGTCTTCTGTCTTTCCCAACATTGCAGAGGTTTTGTAGTGCAATCACATCCTCTGTGTTGAGGGCAGTTATTAGACTCAGTCTATCCTACGAAACCAGTGTCAGGGCCATGGTAAGTTTGTGGAACACATTCATCTCTCTAGGAGTGCCCTTGAGAGAAAATTCTGTCTAGTTTTATTTCCAAGAATAGTCAGACTTCCCTGAGCAATCTGTCTCTGCTGTATCTCATGGACATTGTGAAGTCTTCAACAGACCAACCTTTCCTTTTTGGGTTGGCTGCTAATATGTTTTGAGCCAAACCTGTGGCCCATCCTCAGGAAGGGCATAAGGTCTCATGTTTTACATTTTTTAAGCTTCATTCTTGGCTTCATTTTGTATCCGTACCTTTATTTTTCTTTCTTCCTTTGTTCCTACTCTTAGCTTTCGCCCTCTTGTGGTGTGTTATGTGTCTTGGCAAACTATCCATACAGTGCAACAAGGTATTAAAGAAACAGTGAGTCTCTTCTTCGTTTGGGAAAAGGAGGTAGAAGGAGACAGAGTTGGGCTGAGTCATGGATGGGTTTTTTTTTTTTTTTTTTTTGGCCTTAACAAACAGGAGTTTATTCTCTTACAGTTTGGGAGGCTAGAAGTCCAAGTTCAAAGTGCCAGGCTCTAGGGGTTGGGTGAAAGCCTCTCCACCTTGGGCTTCAGCTCTGCCTCTTGCTCCCGAGTGGATGATTTTTACTGAGGCATAGTGAGGACTGTGAGAAGGGACCAATGGATGCACTCTTTCCTGCTAGATAGTGAGGAAGCAGGGGTGAGGAAGTAGGGGTTTCCTAGAGGAGGTCAGCTACTCCTGGGCTACTGAGTAGGACACTCTGGCAGGACATTCTTCAGAAGAGAATTTACAGACAAGGGGAAAGGGCTGGTAGAAGAGGTCCCAAGATGGGTAGAACTGGGTGATGTATTTGAAGGTGTGCTGGACTGGAAACCAGGGATTTGGCTTTTAGGTTTTTAGCCCCAGTTAGTTATACACTGGACCAAGTGGCTTTGCAGGCCACTTCTTTGTTTACCTGTCGCTAAAACACAGTTGTAATACCTGTGGGCCTGCCTCTTGGGTTGCTACAACTGAATGAGATAATGAAGTGAAATTGCTGAAGGACTCTCTTCATTGCTAGGCTGCAAACTTTTTCTTTTTCTTTTTTTAAATGTTGAGGGATGAAAATAATTGTGAAGAGTTATTGCGGCTATGATTACTGTTGTGCTATATGGAGATGTTCTCATTTGGAGCAGTTAATTACTATCACTGAGGCTCTGGGGGCTGTGGAGCTGGGGAGCTGGCCTGAGGGGAACAGCGAAACTTGGCTGGCCCCCGGGAATTAATCAAAACTTTCTGACTTCCATGGGGATAGAATATTTGTTCATCATTAAGTCGCTTCCGCGGGTGGATACAAGTTACAACCTTAGACTTTCAGAGTTAAAAGGATCTCAGGGGATTACAAAGGCTGGTCCCCTGCCTTTCTCTCAGGAGCTTTTGCCTCTTCAGGATCTTAGCTCACCTATTTTCCCTGAAAAGGAAAAGGTTGGATCAGAAAGGACAGCCAGGAAGTTCTGGACCTTAGAATAAATGGCTATCCTATATACAAGACAGTGTGTGTTTTTAATCTCTGGAGGAAGGGACCACTGCATCTCTAGTTTCTTGAGTCTAACTGCAGTTATCTCCAGCTGCAACTTGAGGCCAGCTTCCTCTTCTAACCTTTGTGAGGTTGCCCCACAGCCACTGGTCCCCCTTCTCTCAAATTCACATTATTTCTTTTTCCCTTGGCTTTAACCTGCCCTCCCCACCCCCATCAACAGACATCCTAGATACTGCAGGCAACCATTTTTCTTTTCACCTTCATTAAAATGTTGTTCTGAGAAAGGTCATGGGACAGGACTAAAAAGGTTTCTCCTTGCCTTCTATGCTGGGAGAGGAGGGCCCCCTGCACTGTCTCTCCACTTAAAATATAACTTTTAAGGTGCTTTTTCTTATAACCCCACATGTTTTTTTGATTTTTATGTCCTTTGGGTAGCTTTTTGGAATTTGAAAATTTATTGTCTTCCTAGTCCACAGTGAAAATTTAAGCAATATACTTACCTACTCAATCTTCCCTGATTCATAACTGTGAACCAAACCATATAGTGTAAATATTTTTGTTATATGCCAGACATAGTGCTAAATGCTTCCCATGTGGTAGAAATTATCTTTGCTTTTCAGACGAGAAAAATGAGTCGTTGAGAGGTTAAATTATGTGCCTGTGATCACACAGCTTGTAGGTGGTAGAATTGGAAGTCTAACCTGCAAAGTGATTGAAGGCAGGCAGTTGAGGTGGAAAGGACATTAGGCTTGGGGTCAGAAGGTTGGGTTTAGAAGCTTGGGCTTGAATCCTGGCTCTATCATTAACTACTAGAATGTTGGGCAAGTCACATAACCTCTCTTGGCCTTAATATTCTTTATCTGTAAAGTGGTAATAATAATGTCTGTCTCACAAGGTAGTTGATAGGATTTAACTAATGTGACTATCCAATCTAGTACTAGACTAGTAGATCGTCAAAGTACACTTTGACAGAGACACACATTTGTGGTATATAGCTTCCAAAATGGCCCCAATTATCCCCTCTCCTACTATTAATACCTTGTCTAATCCCCTCCGTGTGAGTTAATGGAGACATCAGTTCCCTGCCATGTGGGTCTCTCCACAGGACAGCTCACAACATGGCTGATGTCTTTCTTCTGGGAGAGAGAGAGAGAGACAGACAGACAGAGAGAGAGAGAGAGAGAGAAAGAGAGAGAAATAAAAAATCATAGTCTTTTTGTTACCTGAACTTTTTTTTTTTTCAAAAAATTTTTATTGTCATCTGGGTGAAAGTTTTCAGAGCAAATTCATTTTCCATACAGCAGTTCACACACACTTTGTTTCATGACACTGACTGCAATTCCCCAAAATGTAGTAGTTCTCTTCTGACTTCTCCTGGTTACCTCTTCCCTGTGTCCCTCTCTCCCATATGCTCCCACCCCCCGAGCTATCTCCCTGTGCAAAAACACTGCTCTTCTATTCTCCCAGATTGATCCTTCCAAGGAGTGTCTCTATCTGATATAAATGTTCACCCCATATGCTTCCTGGAAGCCACAGGAGTGAGTTCAGTTTCAGACCTAAGGCATCCAGACCAGAACTTTTTTGGGCTAGACTTAGTGACTTGTTTCTAAGTAATAGTATATTGCAAAGGATGATATGTCACTTTTGAAATTAGGGTCATAAGACAGTGGCTCTCATCTTGTTCATTCTCTCTCATTCTCTTTGCTCACTCACTTGGAGGGAAGAGGGCTGCCATATTGGGAGCTGCCCAGTGGAGAGGCTGATGTGGCAAGGCATGTCTCAGCCAGTGAGGTTCTGAGGCTGGCCTGTAGTCCTATGAGAGAGCTTGAAGCAGATCATCCCCTAGTAGAGCCTTGAGATAAAGGCAGCCTCCACTGACACCTTGATTTCAGTCTTGTGAGAGCCAAAGGCACCCAGTTAAGCCATCCTCTGGATTTCTGACCCACAGAAACCATGAGAAAATATATGTATGTTGTGAATTAGTATGTTTTGAGATAATTTAACATGGAAGGCTGTGGGGAGTGATTAACTTCCTTTGGGGGAAATGGAGAGGCTTCTGGGATGAGGTGTGTGTGTGCTATACCCAGAAGATGGACAGGATGTAAGCTTGAAGAGAAGGTGGAGAAAGGTTTTCAGGCCTGGGGAGAGGTTGAGGAAGGGCAGCAAACAGTTGTGTTCCAGGAATGGTGAAATCTAGTTTGACAAAAATCACCTCACTCACACATATACGTGGATGGAAACTTCCACATCAGGATCATTTGTCTTCACAGGGCCTATGGCTTTGTCCTGGGTTACCTCACACCTTGCCCTCAGGAGTTGTGGCATGAGCTCATTGGCACTTGGGGGTACCTCTGCCTCAGGGGCATCAAGGAATTCTGTCCCTTGTGCTCGGCCATGCTTCCTCCTTTCCTGCCAGTGCTGCCCCTTTTACTATCTCTGCTCCTGCCTCAGTGAGCCTGCTTCACCCCCTCAGGCTCAGACATTGAGTTCTGCTGCCCAAACAGGGGCCTGGAAGAGGCTTCTTGGCTGTGGCAGGTCCTGTTTTGGTTGCCCAGGCTCCCTGTCCTGCAGAAGGTAGAGACGTGGTTGTGGCTTGAGCTCTGACCCCTGGAAGACTCCTGTGGTCCTCTGGACTCTGCACATTGGACTTCAGGGATGTAGACCCCTGAATCTTGCACTCACTCAAGCACCTTCAGGCCCTCAGGGCCCCAGCTGTGGTAACTTATGCTTTCAATAATCCCTTCCTTTTTCTAAACTCTGATACCTTTTTTATTTTCTTTATCTGGAATAGAGAGCAAAGTGTATTAGTGGTTAACATGGCCTGGCAGGTGAAGGGGGATGGGAAGTTATTGTTTACTGAGTTTCTATTTGAGGTGACTAAAAAGTTCGGATCAATTTTGATTCCCACCTCACCTACCACTTAGCCTCAGTATCTGTAACAGTTTATCTGGAAAAATGAGAGGAGAGGCCATAAGATAAAACTCGTTTTTCATCTACATGAAAGAAAGTTTGTAATTTGAGTAGTCAAAATTATTAAATAACAAGAAATAGCATCATCTGGGTATTCTGGAGAGTGTATCCTCAGGGCAGAGAATGGGAGATTGAACCATCCTTTTGAGAAACCCATAGGCCCTTCTGTCTCTGATCCCAAGGCTCTTCAAGTTGACAGGTGTCAATTTGCGAAGCATCTGTTACTGGTAGGGATTACTCTGGGGCCTTCCTGGCTACTCTTATGAGTAGGATGGTCCCTACACCCATGAATGTAATATGTGAACACACAAAAGGCACACATACATACACACACATGCACACACACAGCGTTACAGTGGATGGGTAGGTGGAACAGAGATTTAGAGAGGGCATTAGACCAGGAGCCTGGGGACATGTGCTTCAGCCCTAGCTCTGATCCTTGGTGACTGTAGAGAAACCCTCTACCATTGTTTCCTCTTTTGTAACGTGATGGAATTAGAACAGATGTCTCCAAGACATTTTCTTTCTGTGGTCTAGATGCAGACACATTACAGAGACATGTGATGTGGACTTTGGATTGGAGTCTAGTTTATAGTGTTTAGCTGCACTGGCTTTGGGGGTAGACAGACTGCTTTTGAACTCTGGCTCTGCTGGCTTTAGGCTGTGTGACTTCAGGCAGCATACTTAATCTCTCTAACTCCAATTTCCTCATCTGTAGAATGTAGACATTTCACTGTGTCAGGAATGGGGAGGTCATTTATGTAACACTATCAGACTCTGTAAGTGATACTTATTACTACTGGTCACAGCTCAGCCATTAATCACTAGTGAACTTGGGTTAAACCAAATGAACTTTTCAAGACCTCAGCTTCCTCCTCTGTGTCAAAGAGATCTTTAAGCACTTTCCTTCCTCACACGCACAGCTCAGGGAATGTGGCTATTCAGAGATTCACCACAAGGGGCGATGAGATACTGTTTTGAACCAACTTCAGACCTGTGTTGCTCTCAGGAAAAGTCAGTCTTTTTGGTCTTTCACCCCCCCACCTCATTTTTTAAAACTTATAAGTCACTTGAACTGGAAACTATAGAAACAACATCATATTATAAAGATGGAAACAACTGAAGTGCCCATCACTTCACGCTTTCCACAGCCTGTCTATGATGCATATGTTTGAAAAATGTCCACTAACAATTGGAAACATCCACTATAGATCAAACTGCAAAATTAAACTATTGATAAAACATTCCCAAAGATAGAAAGCAGGTAAATGTTTAAAGTATCAAAATAGGCTAAAACAAATTCATCTTTTTATTTTAATGTTTTACATATTATTTTTCTTATATGATCAAATGATAAAAAAACATATAAAAAACGCAAAACAAAAAGTCCAGAATGAACACCCCAAATGCATTCTATCCAGAGCCTATCATTGTTAATACGTTGGTATCTATCTACTTTTATACCTATCTATCTATCTGAATATACATGTGGTGAATTCAGAGATATATTTTATATTGAGAAATTATTTGTTACCTTGATTTTATCACTTAATGATAGTGAACATCTTTCCATGTTAATAAACTTAAAAAAAACCCAACATTTTATTTTAGAATAGGAGCTCTGGTGGCGTAGTGCCTGAGGCATTTGACTACTAACCAGAAGGCTGGCGGTTCAAACCCACCAGCCACTCCTCGGAAGGAAGGTTGGGCAATCCTACTTCCGTAGTAATACTGCCTCAGAAACCCAAGGAGGGGTAACTATGAGTCGGGGCCGACTTGACGGCACAGAACAACAACAAATTTTGATAGGAATCAACACACGGTTTCTGTGCCCAGCTCCATTTTGGTCTTGCTGAGGGACCCTGGGTGCATCTTAGCCCCTTTGCATGGTGGTCTCTCATTTATCCTTGGGATTGGGGCTCTAGTCCCCAAACCTGACAGGAGGGAATTCATGGAGGCTTTTAGGCGCAATGATGGGTCAGGAAGAGGTTATTTCCTTTCCCTGCCTAACCCTCCCCCTTCCCCTGGTAAAACGCCCTTCTTCTTTTTCCTTTCTTCCTCTTTTTCTGATTGTGTCCCCCTCACCCTCCCTGCCCGCCTCCCCATCCTCTGCTCTGGGAATCAGGCTCTTGTGGGGATTGAGCTGCTGTGATGTGCTACCTGGAAGGGTTGCTCTGAGGGCCGTGGGGACTAGATTTGTAGGTAAAAGTCCCACCTGCCCTCTCTCTGTGGTCTTTGATCCTGTGTCCTCTCTTTCTCACTTGCTCTTGCTCACTCCCATTTTCTCTCTGTCTTATGGTGGCTCCATTTTTTCCATCTACTTCTGTCAGTTTTATTTATTCTGTCTGTTAACCCATCTTACTGTCCATGGTCTCAACCATCTTCTCTAAGGGCGTGCTCTTACTAGTTCCAGATCTGTGCTCCCAGACCCAGAACTCAGTGTGAGTAGGACAAACCTCCTTGTGTCCAGTAAGTCCCTAGCCTTGGAGAAGGTCTGCCACGTCCTCCCAGGCCCCTCCCACCCTGTTTATCTTCTTTCTGTTCTGAGCAGTTTTTGGAAAATAATCACCATCAATCCAGGTGCTTATCCATCCCGGTCCTGAGAGCTTGGATGTTCTCATGGATTCTCTTTCGTCTTTCCTGCTGTAGCTGGAGCTTTTGACTTTGCGTGGTTACCTCCTGGAGGTGCATGAGCCCTCCCTTCACCCCTTCCTGCAGTCTGGCCGTGGGGACATGGGGGGCGGTAATGGCTCAGCAGTGACTGAGTTTGTTTTGCTGGGGTTCTCAGGTTTTAGCTACCTCCAGGTGCCCCTGTTTTGTGGGGTGCTTTGTATCTACCTGGTTACCTTGCTGGGTAACACTCTGATCATCCTCCTCACGCTGCTAGACCCTGCTCTCCACTTGCCCATGTATTTCTTCCTTCGCCACTTCTCCGTGGTGGAGATCCTCTACACCACAACCATTGTGCCTCGGATGCTGATCGATCTCCTCTCCTCCTGCCCTACCATCCCACCTGCCAGCTGCTTCACCCAGCTGTATTTCTTTGCCCTCTTTGGCATCACTGAATGCTGCTTGCTCACGGCCATGGCCTATGACCGCTATGCTGCCATCTGCCGGCCCCTGCATTACACCACCCTGATGAGCCAAGGAGCCTGTGTGAGTATGGTGGGGGCCTCTTACCTCATGGGCATCATCACTGGCACCACTCACTCCATCTGCATCTTCACCCTGCCCTTCCATGGCACCAACACTATCCATCACTTCCTGTGTGACATTCTACCTGTGCTGAGACTGGCGAGTGTGAGCACCTTCTGGGGTGAAGTGGGGAATCTTGCTGTCACCATAGCTTTTATTGTGACCCCTTTCTTACTGATAGTGGCTTCCTATGCCTGTATCCTTGCCACCATCCTTGGAGTTGCAACATCCCAAGGACGTCAAAAGATCTTCTCTACCTGTTCCTCCCACCTGTTTGTTGTCATGATGTTCTTTGGGACTGGAACTGTTGCCTACATGAGGCCTTGGGCAGATGCCTCTCATGACACAGACCAGATCCTTGCTTTCTTCTACACAGTAGTCACTCCCATGTTCAACCCTTTTGTCTATACTCTGAGGAACAAGGAGGTGACAGGGGCCATGACCCGACTGGTGAAGAGATATCTTTGGAGTCCATGATCTACCTGAGTTCTGGAGATAAGGGCTTAATCCTTGGACATGTTCAATGAGGAGGGAGACACTGGCCTTTGCAGTCCCCAAGGGTCTAGCCTGCTCTGTTGTCTGAGTGTAGTGTTCCTTGCACTGCTCAGCTTAAGGGCCCAAAGCATTGACCTGATGCTCAGAGCTCTTCCTCTGAAGCCTGTGTATGTGATGATCTTGTGTGATTTCTGCTTTGTCCTGAAGCTCAAGGCAGCTTCCTGGGGCTATGATTCCTGTATACATTGCTCTACCTCCTTCTCCCAGAGCTTGCTCATTACAACTCTTTCTTAGGCATCTTGAGTGTACAACAGCTCCTTTGCTTCAGGTGCGAGGTCTAGTCTGGGCATTGGGTGGCAGAGAAGGAACAGGGGCAGGGCATAACTGGTCTGGCTTTGACAGTTTAGGTAGTGTTCTGGTTACCTAGTACCAATCTGACAAGAATATACCACAAATGGGATGGCTTGAACAACAGGAGTTTATTCTCTTACAGTTTGGAGGCTTTAAGACCAAATTCAAAGTGCCAAGCTCTAGGGGCTGGGTGAAAGCCCCTCAACCTTGGGGTCCAGCTCTGCCTCCTGCTCTCAGCCCACTGGAGCTAGAGGCATTTCTTCACTCAGACAGCTGCTGGCTGCTGAGGCTGAGAAGCCTCAAGGTTGACAAGTAAAAAGGCACAGTCCCGACATTACCAAACCACATGGCAGGCCATTAACTTAGGTCCCTTGTAAGTCCCAAGGTCAACAGAGCATAGCAGGCTGCTGAGCAATGACACGACTACCTGCAGGGTCCAAGCATGCCATACATAGGCTTGAGACCATTCCCAATGCTTCTCCTTATATACAGGAAGCAGACCACATCTCAAAGGCAGCTACTCAGCTGCTTGTGGTAGATCCCACCATGTAGTGGATTGGCAGTCTCATCATGGGGAAAAACTACCATCAGCTGCCCAGCCACTCAACCAAGCCCAGCTAAGTTGACACACAAACATAACCACCACAGGTACCAAGTCTCATTTGGTGCTGTTTGGGGTCTGGAGGCATACGGCCAGTTGCTCTGCTCCTGATTTGCAACTCCCTTCATGGGCTTGCTGAGGTG
Organism: Orycteropus afer afer; assembly: GCF_000298275.1. Lineage (NCBI taxonomy): Eukaryota > Metazoa > Chordata > Mammalia > Tubulidentata > Orycteropodidae > Orycteropus > Orycteropus afer. The sequence goes on along the minus strand of NW_006922077.1, from coordinate 380,680 downwards.
TTAGTATTCTTACTTTCTCCCTGGCTCTTAATTTCCTCCCTGGCCATAAGTGCTGCTCTCAGCTCTAGTAGAAATGTACCCTTCATCTCTTTCCCCCGACTCTGGGGATTCCACTAGAATTCTCTTGTCTCTTAGTAACATGTTAATCTTAGAGAATTTTGTACCCAGAAGGAAAAAAAATAACTTTCAATATTTTGGTGTTAATAATATCCTTGGGAAAATTTTCTAGTCTGTTTTTCCTCTGTATGTGTTACTCAGGGCCATCAAATTGATTTCGACTCATAGTGAACCCCATGGGGTTTTCAAGGCTGTAAATCTTTACAGAAGCAGACTGCCTCATCTTTCTTCCATGGAGTGGCTGGGGGGTTCAAATTTTGGTTCATGCCAAATGCTTTAATCACTACACCACCAGAGCTCCTTACGTATGCATAGATAAATATATTTTAAAAATGAAAAATGGGATTATATTGTCAAAACTGCTCTGTATTCTTTATTTTCGACTTCATTAAACTATATTGTAACATTTATCATATCAGCAGATTTCTAAAACACGCTTTTAATATCCACATAATATTCTACTGTATCCACATAATATTCTACTATAATTTTAAGCAATCTCTTTTTGGAATTTTTTTTTCAGTTTTTGGTTATAAATATTGTTGAGATAGAAATCATCAAATGTATATCTTTATATAAGGAGCTTTGTATACATATATATATACATATGTTTCTGTGTATATATATATATATTTCTCTTGAGCTTTTCCTTAGTACAAACTTCTGGAAATGGAATTCCTGAGTCGAAAACTCAAAATCCAAACCAAACTCACTACCATTGAGTTGATTCTGACTCATAGCGACCCCTTTTTGGGTTTCTGAGGTGGTAAATCTTTTTTTTTTTTTTTAATTGTGATTTTGGTGAAAATTTACAGAGCAAATTCACTTTCCATACAGCAGTTCACATACACTTTGTCTCATGACATTGACCACAATTTACCACAATGCAGCAGCTCCCCTCCTACTTCCTCCCCATAGTTACCTTTTCCCTGTGTCCATCCCTCCATGCACTCCTGCCCCCTGAGCTGTCTCCCTGTGCATAAGCAGCCCTTCTTTCTCCCATGATTGTTCTCTTCAAGGAGTGTATCTAGAAAGGTGGTAAATCTTTGCTGAAATAGATTGCCCAGTCTTCCTTCCGTGGAATGGCTTGTGAGTTTGAACCGTCAACCTTCCAGTTAGCAGTCAAATGCCTTAGGCATTTGTCGCCAGAGGCATTGCCGCCAGAGCTCCTGAGTCAAAAGGCATACACAATTTAGAGATTTGAAATGTGTTGTAAATGTCCATAAAATGTTTTATTTCTTTGTAGTCCAATGAGAGCCCTTTCTCACAACTTTCAGGTCAGGGAAATGGACTAAGAGTCAGGAATGAGTTGAGGTTAGATGGCTCAGGGAAGAGGTATGGATTTTAATATCTTATGTTGAAGGAAGGATCTGATAAGGAGGACACAAATTCACTTTCTCTTAGTTTAGGGAGGACTAGGTGAAACATACTTTGACTAAAAATACAACATAATGTATCAAAGTTAGATCCAAGGAATTGGTTTCCTGATAGAGTTAGTATCTGAACAAGACAAGAATACCAAAAGGAAGAGGTCATAATGGAGTCAAGCTGGCTCAGCCCTAC